>NC_081409.1:632621727-632944585 GCF_030272615.1 Cryptomeria japonica | reverse complement strand
AGCATGCGTTTTGTAGAAACTTCAAAGTGGTAGTTATCTGTATCCCTGTCAGTGACTCCAAGCTCTACTTTCTCTACATTGTAACTATCGGCAGAAAGCTTAGATGCTTCTCCATCAACCTTTGGCTTTGCAACCTCCACCATCCATTTACCTGTTTTATCATCAATCTCTAACCTTGTCATTTCTTTTGGCCTTTTTGGCTGAGGTGTTTTTCATTACATATTTATACTCACAACATCGTCGATTGGCAAAGTGATGGGAATGATATTTTTCCTTTTGTTTACAAGAAGACACTAGCCATTGGGGAGAACTAACAGTAGAATCTTTAAGGATTAAAGACTTCTCTTGAGTCTGTTCCTTAAAACCAAGAGAAGTCTCAAGGTTTTTAGCAAAATCCAGATCAATGTCATCTTTGAGGTGATCCATCTTTGACAAATTTCTTACTTCTGGCAACTTATCCTTTGTACCTTCCTTGCTCCGGTCTAGATCAATAAAGTGTTCTGCAACTTGTGGTTTGCTCCTACTGGTTTGGCCCTTGATCTAGTCACACGAATAGAAACAGATGATCTAATAGCCTCTTTAGCTGTAGAGGTGATTTTCTTATGCTGAGAACATTTCTTGGTTTTTGTTTCCGTTCCTGAAAGACAAATATTTTTAGAAATGTTGGCATCAGGAGCCCTAAAAACAACTTGCTTAATCATTTGTGATTCTAAACTCTGAGCATCCAATCGTCTCATTCTAGAAATCCAATGTATGGTTCTTTGAATCAAAGTTATCACCCTGACATCGATGTCATCCCTTTCATACTCAAACCAACTTATCTCATCTAAAGGCTTTGATTTGATTATATCAAATTCAGGATCAAGGATGTCTTCGTCATGATCTATAACCCCTTCAACATTCACCTCCAGCTTCCAATCAATAATCTATTGGATCCTCAATCTGATATAGTCTCTTAACCGGACTTCAAACTCATCTTTACAATCCTCCCAAAAATCTTCCAAAAGGGCAGGAGCATAACTCTTTCCTAATTTGTAGGTTTGAACAACAAAGAGTTTATTATCAAAACTATTCCTAGCTTGATAGAAACCAAAATTGAAATTCTTTAAATCAACTCCAACACTAGATGCATCTGCAAATGGCTTGCAAGAAAAAGAACCTAATTCTAGGGGAAAGAGGGCTTCACGATCACTTAGATCTGCATACTTTTTAATCACATGAGCCAATTGCTTACAAAGCTCTACTAGCACAAAACAATCAAAAGCATATCGAGGCAATTTCATGGTTCCTCCTCAAAACCACCAACCCGAAGGTAAGTGAAGTGGGGATACTAAATATAGTAGCTTCCGTATACTTTGATTAATTGTTGAGCCTCTTCAGAAATCCTTCTTTCTAGATTCCCTGTCAATTCTACAAACATTCTTCCAGTAAAAACATCATGAACCTACCTATAGTTTCCCAAAGCCTTCTCATTCTGAAAATAGGGGTAGAATTCAAAAACCCGAATTCCTTCAAACACTGGGGCTCAAGGTACTCCTTGCTATTCTTTTGTGCATGCTAGACAATAAATAAGATATGAAGACATGTAGAAATCTCTGTCCCCAAACCGTGCTTGTTTTAATTGATCTTGGAGCACTTCTGCAATAACTTCTCCCCAATCTATGTAGCAAGTTCTGTCTAAGACAACTTGAATGAAATGATACATCCATTCCGTAAACAGGTACGAATCAGCCGCTCCTTTAACCTTAGGCAATAAAACTATCAAATCTCTAATGTAGGGCTTCACATGATCTCTATTCAAGGATTTCGGTAAACGAGAACCCCCTCTCTGATGTTTAATCAACCAGCTTCTCAAAATAACATTTCTATGCTTGTCCGCCTTCTCATGAAATCTTGTAACAAAGAGAAGGGGTAAATTTAGAGTATGCGTCCCTCTCAGGAATTCTAAAAACTGAGACAATTGTTTCTTGGTTCACTGTCAACAAGACCTAACCATCATCTTTCCTTATATATTGGTGTCTAATATCAAACCTATTCATGCATTCTCTCACCAATTCTAGACAAGTGACTGGTAAAGGGAAGGTTGCAGCTTCCACCAAACCACTATTTTTTATCTCAATCATGAATGGTTCTGACATTTGACTTTTTAACCTCTCTAAGAGGTCGCCCATGTCAAAGTCTCTTAGGGAAGTGCCACTAAATTCAGGATGCACACATTCTAGACTAGCAACATTACCAAATAAATGAAATGCAAACTTCACTTTCACTAACTCAACCATTAAAATACGATTCCCCAAGCAGAAAACAAAACCAGAAGTAAAGCCAATAGGAAAACGGAAAAATTGAACTCACCTTGTGTCAACAAATTCCTGAAATCCCTATGCTTGCAGAAAAATTTTACCTCTCGCCACCTCCAGCACCTTACCAAAAATTGACTGAGTTGTTGATAAAATCATCACTTGTAATAGTGCCATATATCAAATTTAAATTTATGAGAAACAAATATGACTCACACATGCCAGAGATTTTGATATGACAAGCATTAAATGCAATCTCTTAACTTCCATCACCTCACTCATTCCACTCATGCAAGTGTTTGACGTGTGTTATGAACTTAACTTTCCATGATTACAAACATGCAATCATGTGCCTCGGGAAAATTAGTGCCAACTGTTATCTTTGAAAGAAGAGTCCTGGGCATTCAAAATGAATCATAACATTTCATTATTGAACCCTGCAAACCCATTGAATACAAAGGTTCAAGTTAGTTCATGCATGTTTATGTATTTATCAATAAAGACTCCTGACTATATCAAAAAGAAAGGAGACGTGACCGACTCGAAGAAAAACAAAAAGTACAAGGTAGTTCATGCTAGTTCAACTAGGTTCACATAAGTTCAATAAGGAACACATTTTACAACCTGCCAACCTTACATTTAAAAACAAGGATACAAATTACCATAGAACTAACCTACCTAAAATGAACCTTGATCATGACATAAATCAAAACACAAAAAATTAAAGATGATGACAAAACCTAGGAAATAGGCAAACCCTTGCCAACACCATTAAAACTTGTAGGTACAATTTACCTCATACAATACAATGAAGGTCATTAGATTATATTTTAAATCAATGGTGGCAACTAAAGATTGTTGATATAACCCTAGAGTAACTAATAATTATGATATATTATTGGTGAATTAATTTAGATTTCTACAATAAATTATAAAATGCTGGCGAATATCATCCAATCATGTATTGAATATTGTGGCAAATCTTTGAGTTAAAAAAAAACTAAAAAAACTAATTCTTTGGCGATTTAAATAACACTAAAATAAAAATCTATAAAATGTGGCGATTCGAGTCACCTCAAAAGCTGAACTTATTAGCCTAATCTTGATTCTTAAATTTTGAAAAATAGCCAATTAGTGAATACATGATCTCCCTCCCACTCCCTTTCTCTTTCTCTCTCTCTCTAACTCTCTTTCTCTCTCTCTCTCTCTCTCTCTCTCTCTCTCTCTCTCTCTCTCTCTCTCTCTCTCTCTCTCTCTCTCTCTCTCTCTCCCTTTCTCTTTCTCTCTCAAGTATATCTCCTCTCACCCTCTTGTTGGAAAGAAACACTGCACAGGCTATCTGGTGTTGTTATTGATGGAAACCCAAGTTAGTTTACCCATTCACAATGAATGATTTGCTCATACCAGAAGTCAGATTGAAGATTGGATTAAGTCCGACAAGCTTATCTCAGAACATTTGACAATATTTGATATTTTTCTTAGGATTTTGATTCTAGTTAATATTTTGTGTTGCAGATCAGAGGGAAGCTAGATGCATGTCTCGGATACCCTATTCCATAATTTTAGCCTCCAATGATGATTGGTGTGCGAGTAAGAAGATTCAGTATATCGATTTTTGGTTTGACAATGCCATACAGCTGACTTGCATGATAAATCTTTATGCGGATTAAGTGGTGCGATTTTGATGATTGTTTTTGTGATTGAGGATGTTTAGCCAACATATGTGGTAGTGTGTGTTTGATTATTTTGGTCTGCATTAGCATTTGAGTTTGGATTTTACCAATAGTTTGTACACGTTTGAATATAGTGTTAAATGTTCTTGAGCTGACATGTAGCTAATATGTTTTCTTGTTGCAGATATATAAGAGCGATTGTTTTGATCATTTTGGGTGTGTGGAAGGTGTAGGTGATTGACTATGCGTAGTTTCACCTATGCAGGTTAGAGATTGGTGATTTGGATTATAGAAGAACAATGTAACATAGCAATGAGAGATGAAGTGTATGAAATTCATGTATTGTGATTAACCAAAACTAGATACTTTGGCATTTGTAGATATTGTTCATCAGTTCAAATAATTTGTAATATTTGTATTTGAGTTGTAGGAAGTGAGCTCTAGGCATTGTTCCTGGATGCATGTGCATTCCCCAATTGTAAGATTTTTATACTTCTATAGAGTATACCTATCTTGTGGGTTCATCCCCACCGTAGATTTTCCCTTAACCGGGTTTCCATGTACAAAAATCTTGGTGTTATTGTGTTGTGGATATTTTCTTTATGTTCTTGCATCTTTATTTTGTTCATATGCATTAAGTAGTTGAAATAATAGTTTAATAAAGTTAAAGATTACAAAACACTGATTCATCCCCCTCTCAATGTTCCTAGATTCCAACACCTCTCTCTCTCTCAAGTCTCTCTCCCTCCCATCCTCTCTCTCTCCATCCAACTTTCTTTATCTTTCTATCCCAAGTATCTCTCTTTCCTTCTCTCTCTCTCTCTCTCTCTCTCTCTCTCTCAATTCTCTCTCCCTCTCACCTTCTATCTAGATCTCTCTCTCTCTCCCCCCTCTCTCGGGTGTCTCTCTCTTTCCCATTCTCCTCCTCTCTCCCTCCCCCTTCCTTTTTATTTTCTCTCTCAATTATATCTCTCTCTATCCTTGGTATTTTCCTTTCTTTCCATCAACCACTCCCTTCCCTACTCCATCTCTCTCTCTCTCTCTCTCTCTCTCTCTCTCTCTCTCTCTCTCTCTCTCCTTGGTATTTGCCTTTCTTTCTATAAAATATAGAGAGGGAGAGATAGAGGTGTAGAGAGGGGGGAGGGAGAGAGTGAGAAAGAGAGAGAGGGAGGAAGGTGGGGGTTGAGGGAGAGACTAGAGGAAGAGAAAGCCCAAGTGCAAGAGATGGAAGGAGGGAGAGAGGTAGATACTTGAGAGAGAGAGAGAGGGGGGGAATGTAGGGAAAGATGAGAGACTAGAGAAAGAGAATGTTGATACAAGCCCGTTGATTACAAAAATTTAACCAAGTCTGAAATTTATTTGAATACTCTAAAAACTAGAATCTACATTATAACTCCTAGAGATCTGAAACCACTCTCAAACATCCTGCCAATATACACTTAAATGTTATATTTTATGTATATATTCAGAGAGAGAGAAAGTGAAAGAGAAAGTGTAGAGGAGGGAATTTGTTACCTCTAAGATGATGAATCTTAGAGAATAAAAAATTCACCACCACCTCAATTAAACTGGCACTAAAGGTGAGCTAGGGGATATAAGTATTACAATAAATAAACACTAAACTATACTAACAAATTTGTAGAATGTATAAATATAAGCAATAAATTAATGAAATTTAATTCTAAAAAGAAGTGCAAAAGAAAATATAAATTATACCAAAGAACTTATTTAGTCTCAAGTTCTGGATGTTAGCACTGCAAGGACGTCTAGGTGCCACGCTATTGCCTATATAGACAAAGACTTGAAGAAACATTTAGAATACACTAGAATTCATCCTTAACCGCACAAAATCTATTCACCCCTTGCGCACATAGAGATGGGGGAAAATGTTGGGGTTGTATAGAGGTTTACCTCAGTCAAACCTTTGCTTTGGTGTTTCCACCACCACGGACAACCATATAGATAGATTGGATTAAAGATAAATATAATAGAAACTAACCCCGCTTAATGGAGGAAAACCCCTACTACATGAGATACAAGATAAATGATAAATGCAATAGAAACAAACCCCGCTTAATGGAGGAAAACCCTTATTGTAATAGATATGAGATAAAATGATAAATGATAAACTAAATGCACCTAGACAATAGATACATTAAGAAATACAAGAATGCAAAACATACAATGTTCCAAGATAAGAGATAAGAGAGAAGACACATGTTCCATCCAAACCCCTCTCTTGAGATAAGAGCATGATTAAGCTCGAGATGGTGTTTTTGTTGCGAAATGTTTGCTAAGTATTCACAATGATAACTAAAAGCTTGAGAGCCAAGAGAATGAGGGAGTGATCTTTTGAGAGCCTTCTTTTCCAAGAGTGTCTAGAGAGCATAGAGAGTCTAGAGAACCAAATGAACAAGGAAATGAGCTTTTAATGCAATGAACTGGTGTGGGGAGCCATTACGGATGAATTCAAGTGAAGGGAAACACGTCCAAAAATGTTTGATCATGCGAGATATATGATTTTGGATTCGGGAATCTGATGGAACATTAGCATGTCAGGTAGACATATTTGTGACGCACTACCATGCTCACCAAAATGGTCCCAAATGAGGCTTAGGGGCGATTGGAGGCACTTTGTCTTTTCACCTCATGATGCCAAAATAATGAGATCTTGATCACGAGGCTTGTCATAAATGCATTGAGCATAATTTAGGACACTACATTTTGCCCCCACTTTAGTGAACCGGTCGACTCAAGGGATCAGGTAGACTAAAGTAGTCTAGAAAGATGAATTCATTAAGCCTATGTAGTGCAATAAATGTTGTAAATATCTAATAAAAAAGGACATTGTAGAGGCCGCAAAGGTCAAGAAAGAAAACATGAGTGATGACCCTAGGTCTTCACGAAAACCACAATGTTGCATTATGAAACTGCAAAGATTCTAAAGATCAAAAATTTGTTAGCATGGAAAATAGAGGAAGCTATTGCGACAAGAAGAATGATTTAGAAGCATTAGTATAGAGGGAAAGTGAAAAATCTAATGAAGGCGAGTATATGCCCCCTCATTTTTTTCCCCTGGTGAGATGGGGAAAATAATAAGAAGAATGAGCCAAACAAGCCTAAAAAAGGGGTTGGGACAATTTGGTTATATACTCAAGGGGTGAGCCCCTACAAGGGTCATTTGCACTATTCATCATGAGCATTTTCTCTAAGATTTTTATAGAGCCTCATTGAAAATTCCATGTAGATGAGATCACTAAGTGAGCAGTATCGAGGAGCTATACACCACAATGGAGCAAGGCGAGTTGCCCAAGCAGGTGAGTCTTGAATCATGCTCATTTAGTTTATTTCGTTCATTTAATTGTGATTCTATTTTTTGGCACAACGCATGCATCCATGGGATGCGCTAGGGTCTTAGACCCATCCATTCATCCCACATATGTGCTTTCATCCAGTGGATGTGTTGGCATCCACCAAACACGCTATCATCCAATAGACGTGCTGGCATCTGTAGGACACACTAGCGTCCAAAGAATAATGAATGAAGGGAACTAATTAGAATTTTGTTTTTCATGCAGTATTTGTCGAAGGTCCGGGAGCACACATCAAGACATCTCATCAACGTACTATAAGAGAGAATAGAGGAATTGTCGATTATAGATCGTTAGTGGCTTCAAAGAGTGGAACTTTTGTGGGTCTACTACATGGGAGAGTTTCGCTTTGACGCACTGATGTTGTAGACTTTGTTGGAGAGGTGGGATGCAGACACCACGTCTTTTCACCTACCCATAGGGGGAGATGACAATTACTTTGATAGATGCCTACCGCATCCTAAGACTACCCATATGTGGTCAACAAGTAACACTTAGTAGGAGAGTTATAGGCACAATAGGAGTGGGGTCTAGGTCAAATGATAGATACGACTGGCCACATCTACCTTTGAGAACTCGAATAGGGACAAAGGTCAATACCATTGATCTGACACATCCTTATCGTCACCTTAGTGATGTGGGTGTTGATTGATGGATAGGGTTTGGATCTAGTAGCAGGCTTCGTACCATTGATTCAAGAGATGGAGGAGGAGGGTACCATTTTTTCTTAGGGATAAAGTATGCTCACACATCTCTACTATGAGCTCTCCCTTTACGTCCAACATGAGTTTCAAAGCTTGATAGTGTGTACTCTACTACAAGTGTGGATGTTCAAGCACATCACATGCATGAGGCTCATAGGATTTCTGTGCCCCATTCTTGTAGATATGCTAGGTAAAAGTACAAAGCTGTGTCACACTTTTATGAAGGAAATGGTCAATGTTGATTCAACTTTTTAAATTAAATCAATAGAAAGTGAAATATATGTCTTGAATTTTGAAATGATCTAAACTAATAAAATTTATATTCTTTTGTCTTTTTTATGTTTTTAATTTTAATAAAAATTTTAAAAATTATTTGAATTTAGTTTTTTATTAAGTAAACACTATAATTTAGTTGATTGGAAAAAAGCTGAAATTGAAGTTACAAAAGCCACCGCACTTTATTTAGTAAATTTTACCTTTTTTTTTTCAATTTTTTTGTGTATATTGATAACTTGAAACTTTAGTGCATGGATATATTTTTTACTATTTTTTATAAATATATATTTTTCAATAAATTTGAAAAGTTGTGTGTGCTGAAATATAACTCTTTCTAATTCCCAACACAATTTTTATTAATTATTTATCCAGATCAGAAAAGAATTATATCATCTTGAAATATATTCTTTTCTTTACTACATCATATTTTTTTCAAATTTTTTAAATAAAATTCAGTATTTTTCCTTGACAAGATAATCAACCTTATATTTTAGTGTTGATGACCTACTTTCTATAAAAATAAAATATTAAATGTAAAACTAATTAAAATATTAGAAGATATATATTTTGGAAAATTCACTCATAGATCTATAAAAGGGTATTTTTACATTTCAAAAAAATATTATTTATAAGAGTAGGAGTTGTTGAAACATCAAGCTTTATCAATTTTTTTTTTTTGGTGATTACACCCAAAGTGGTATAAAATATACATTTCATAGACATTTCCAATTGGAAAAGTTGTGGCCCGTAGATAACTTAGCTATTATGAATCTATATAGACAATATGTTTGACTAAAATTAATTTTTAGTGAGAATTACTTAAATTCACTTGTGTTGATAAGTTGGCATGAAACATGACACAGTTTTGTGTTTTATGTTTTTACTAGTGATTTGATTTACTGGTGGATCACCATCGACCGACTTGGGATCAGAGATGTTAGGTAGCCTTTTTGGGAGATGGTGGTCTAGGTTACTGACCGGACACAATTGCCATAGATGCAACGATATAGGTTTTTTCTTGAACGATAGGACCACATAGTTCTCCCTTACTATTGGCAGTGGTACATGCGCTAGTTTGGATAGGTTCATATTATTCTTCCTATTATACCTACATATGTGCATTTAGTGAGGAGTGCGGTATGACTACAAGACTTACCTTGCCCTACCCTCAGTGATGTATGACATAGTCCCAAGGGAAGCTCTTGATGATGATGATAGCCCACCCTAGCTAGACATAGATGATATCGAGGTGACACAGTGATGCAGAGTGGGCAATAAGAAGGTAAGAAGATCCAATTCACCCTTTTAAGCCTAGACAAGGCTTATCTCAACCCACAACTAGGGTTCTACACACACACTAATGTACTCAATCAACCAAAACACTTTCTAAGGAGGGTTAGGGTTGCTTGATAACCAAGGACACTCATCCTATGCCTTTCACTCAAGTTTGAATACTTCCTACTATACCCGGGTCAAGGAACCCCCAATTAGGCCTATTCCTTGTAGCCTATTTGATCGGTATTTCTCAAATAATTCAAATTTCCTTCAAACAACCCTAGGAACCCATTAAATTTCAAAGTACCCTTTTGGGACTTACATCTAATTTCAAGAGATAGAGTTATGACCTTGCTCCAGCACCCCTAAGCACCTACTAGGTTGGTAGACCTAATATGCCTAATTAGGTTCGTTTTCCAAAGCAACTACTTAAGAATGGGGTTACATAATCTAAGTCACCCCTTGGGAATGTTCCTTAGGTATCTAATGAACCAAAACTACCCTTATACCGGTCCCTAAACTCTCCTTAGGTGACTGTTCTCTCATTCCTCCTCAAGGCTAGGCTAAACACATGGTTTTGTTTAACCTAGGGTATGGTGGAAACCACACAAAAACTCACCCCCAGGTTCCACCCCTTTTGAATCACAATATGCACACCCTCACACTGCATTTCCCAAAGAGCTGATGAGTTCCTCAATAGGATTTGCAGGTTAGGGTTATGTTTTTTGGTGAAACCCTATGTACCGGGTCCTTGAGTGACAATTTTTGATAACCTGCTTACAACTTGCTCCACACTCCACCAATTTGAGTCATAACACTTGCATTCGAACCTGCACTCACACCACAATCCAACCAATTCAAAAATTCATGCCAACCAATGCTCTATCAGATCATACAGTATGGAAAACTAGTGAAAAAAGGGCAAAATCTGAGTTTTTTGTTTATTCAAACCACCAACTTCTTACATTCATCATCCTACCAACTCACAGATGATCTCTAAGGAACAAATAGGCCTTCCCCCAATGGCTACAACTTATTTTAAACTAGTTAGGACCATTGAAACTTCTTTGCCAATCGGTGGGGAAATGTTGCTTAGCAACTTTTGCAACTTTTTACACCTTTTGACAACTTTTCAATTTTGACATTCCAAAGTCCCTAATGGAATTGTAGACCAATCCTTAGCCTAAAAAAACTTAGGGGAAAAATTAACAACATACCTCCTACCCTAGATGAACCCATGGTCAGAGTTGGTCACTAGGTTTATAAATGACCTAGAGCCAACTGACCTTACAAGAGGTTCTTTATTACATTCATAGGTTCCAAAGATCCACACTGATTCAAAGCACCATTCTAGGGTGTAGGACCATCTACCAACACACAAACAACAAAAAAAATCCAAAACCAAGAGGTTCCCTACACCACATAGGACTTTGCCAAGTGGTGGAGCATTAAAGTTCCCACACCCATTTTTCCAGCTGACATCAAGGGAGGAGACATGGGAGCTTTAGGAGGAGACATCGATGATAGGTCATTCTCAGGTGATGAGGGTGAGAGACCAGCAAAAAGGCAATGGATAGCAAGTCAAATACCAGACAGAGCTGCATGAGATTCATTACCTAGAGGGTTGCCACCATCACCTATTGCACCACCACTACCACCAGCAGAAGCAACCATGGAGGCATCCTCGAATAGGGTGTTGTCATGGGATCCATACTGGAAGAGGGATGATCCTAGTATGTATTATGATTTCACTTTGTATGATATAGTTTAATTTACTTATGATTTGAGATGTGAGATATAGACATGATATGATATTGATACTAATATTGATATATTGTTTGTGATTGCAAAGAGAATCACAGAGTGGTCAAGTTTTATCCACCAGGTGCTATCAAACATTGTACCATCTAATCAAATCTAGGGTCCAGTCCTAGATGCATACCAACCCCTCTAGTCAGCAGGGAGACATGCACACCTATTTGAGCCTGTAGTATGGCTCAGGACAACATACGAGGGCTAGGTGGAGCTAGTGTGGGGAGAAACACAGTTGGCCATAGTGATGGGACATAGAGACTAGGCCTTGTTGGAGCTGTAGACTGTCATCAGAGAGAGAGAGAATAGTTGGTGATGCAGGTTGAGAGTGTCGAGAGGGCATGTGACACCACACAGAGCCAAGTTGATGATGTCTTTCAACAGGTTACGGCTACATAGCAGGGTGAAACTGGTCAATTTGATCATCCTTAAGTGTGTTAGCTGATGACAGACCTTGAGGCAACATGATAAAAAGAGGCTTCCCTGCAAGAGTAGGTGATGACTTAGAGATAGATCATAGCAAAGCTGCAAGGAGAGTTGAGAGTACTCTACTCACATAGTAACACAACCATGTGGTCATAGTCTACATTAGTCCAACACCCTCCATGCCAAAATTAGGATCCTCCAGCACTAGCAGGCTCAGGGACTCATGCCTCTGGAGGCTCTTGAGCAGAGTCATGATATTGTATAGATTCATTCATTTTTTACAGAGGTGTACAACATTATTTTGATGTATATAGATGTACTAATGTAGTTCCTTAGACACATATGTTGGCATCATGTGTTTTTGTAGTGATGCAATGCATGTACATTGAGACTATACATTGACATATATATATATATATATATATATATATATATATACATAATTCATCGATTCAATCCTATCTTATGTTATCATGGATGGATGTATTTTTAATTTATCCTCATTATGTATGTTCATGTGATGGATTGTTAGATTAGATATATATCATGATTTAATTTACATATGTTACACATATGCATAATTAAATTCTATGATGATCATTGTTCACATGCTTTTGAGATATAGAAGATACATGTATACGCACCTACACACACACACGCATAGTCACTCCATAACACAAAGATATCTAGATTTTGTGTTAATGAAGGAATGTCACAACACAACAATCTTAGAGGACTAAGTGTTATTCTTATGGGACGTATAGTTCTTCTATACCTAATATCAATGTAGGTGCAAAGCATTCATAGGTTCTTTAAGAGGCGTGCCATCCATATGAGACAAACCATAACCACCAGAGCCATAGATAGAGATGACTATATTGTATGGACCTAACCAGTTCGGGCTAAATTTACCTCTTTGGTCAAGTGGCACATTGACCTTTTTTTGATTCTCATAAAGAAACCAGGTCACCTAATTTGAAAGTTCGAGGAAGAACACTTTGGTTATATTGTTTAGATAAGGATTTTTGATAATCTTGGAGATGTTGAAGGCCTTTTAAACGATGCTCATCTAACAACTCAAGCTTATTGAGACGAAGGGTATGATAGTAATCATTATCAAGGAGCTCCTTTAGGGATATCTGATGAATAATGATGAATAGTAAATACTCAACAGATACTGAGAGGGGGGTGGGGGGGGTGAATCAGTATAGACAAAAAATTATTCAACAACTTAAACTGCAAAGACTGCACTAACTAGTAAACAACATCACCGATCTAAAAGAAGGCACTACCGGTAAAACATAGTAAGACTGTAAAAGACATAAACCGGTTCATCTAGATCATCTTCAGACCTAACATCTCATCTTAGCTTCACCCATATGCTTAAGAAAGTAACACATTAGAAAAACACTGACCATTGGATCAACTTGCATTACCGCTTAACAGAAAACACTAAAACATCACATGAAAAAGCATCACACATAACACACTAATTTTTCACGTGGAAACCCAACTGGGAAAAACCATAGTGGAGATGAATACCCACAAGTTGTTTTTGAACTCTTCTGAAGTCCGCTCTATTAGGAGCCTAGTTTGGTTAAAGAATTTTACAACAGGTTCTACTAGGAACCGATCCTGCTAGGGACCACCCGGTTAAGGGATGGCTAAATACCCGGTTAGAGGTTAAAACCCTGTTAAAGGTTGTAGCGTCCTAAAATTGTGACACTTGCAATTTTGATTGCATTTGGGTCTTCACGATGGCGGCGCAACGTTGAACCTGAATGGAGACCCCGAAACCTGCTTGTGACATCAAAAACTGCATAATTCTGCACCTTGGCCTGATCCTCCTTGCACCCTGCTATCCTGGGAGGTGGGACCATGGCGCCCAGCGCCCTGGTCCCTGGCCCTATTTTGGGCCCGGTCTCTTGTTGGGCATCGGGTCTTTAAGTTTGCAATTCGGAAAATGATGCATCTAGGTCGGCCTAAGGTCGAAAAAATCAGTCTCTCAACCCTAATTGACAAGTATATAAACTACTTTTCCTCTCCTAGAAAGGGAGGAAGAAAAGAAGCAAGAGCAAGAAGCGGAAGCGATATTCAAACATTCAAACATTCAAACATTCAAGCATTCAAGCATTCAAGCATTCCTTCAAGCAATTGAGTATTCTAAGTCTCCATTCAAGGCTAGGTGTTGCATTCAAAGACAAGGATTCAACCATTGAAGAGGAGATCACTTACAACATATAACGTACAACATTCATTACACCTTCACATGTAAGATTACAAACATTCTTACAACAAGGTATCAGTACTTGTTTACATTACAAACATTTACATTTATAGCATTCTCATTTCTTGGTTAATTCCAAAACTGGGGTTTGACCTAAAGGCAAACCCCTAATCCCTAACCCCCCAATCGTCCTCTCTTTTCTGTGTGTAGGTTGTAGGTACGTGGCTGTAATTGAAGATCTAGAATCCTTGTGCAGAGACGAACAGATCCCCCTTCGTTTCGCGGATTTTTCGGAGGACCGTGTGCACTCCGGGCGCCATCATCCCGTCAACTTTCGCTCAAATTTGCAAAACAGCATTTTCTCGACATTTTACTGCTAATTCCAGGTCCGTAGCTTCATCCTGTGTCCCCATCTCTATTTATAAGTGAATCTTTCTTACTTTACATGCATTCCTAGTTCAATCATTCTATCTACATTCTTTACAAAAGAGGGTATCCTTGATGTCTTAACCCTTGAAACTCATTTAGAATTCAATCTTGCATTGTGTGGGATTGGATCTTGTGAGTTTCAACCCCTCTTTTGAATGTAAAGTCTCTCCTAAGTGAAAACCGTCAACCCTAGTGACCCTCCTTTCTCTCTCCTTGGAGTGGAGGGGGGAACACCTTAGGGTTCGATTTTTCTGCTTTACATTTCGGTGAACCCGACGTGAACATCCTAATTCTAATTATTCATGATTAGATCTGAAAAATTTGCTTCCTTAATTACATTTCCATGTTTGATCTTTTGCAAATTTTACAGGTTAATTGCATAAAAAACCCTAAAATTTTCTTTTTAGTAATTGAGCTTGTGAAATGTTTAATTGTTAATGCTTGTTTCAGATCTACCCTTCTATTACAAATTGTCAATTCATATTTGTGCTTTAATTATGAAAATTAAGTGGTTAAGTGTCAAAACCCTAATTTTTAAAACCCTCTTGATTCAACCTTTGACTGATAATTTCACTGATCAAAACACCTCCAAATCGACTATAACTTTGGATTCCGCAACAAAATCACAATATCTCTCATCCCTGAAAATTTTGAAAAAAGTTGCAAGGACCGTGTGCACCCCGAGCGCCATCGTCCCTGACATTTTTTCTGAAATTTCGGGAGCTAGATCTTACTGTATTTTTCTGCTAAAATCCAGAATTTTGGCTGACTTTATCAATTCTAACACTTTCAAAATTAAAGTCAAAGTTGGTCTAGCGATTGGTTGGATAAAGGCTTATAATCATTCAAAAATTGTTGAAATTAAAATTCATATCAAAATTGTGTTTCTTACAGTCCTAAATCTGAAAAGTGTGTTGGCATTCATTCGAAATTTCAGTGCTTTATTCAAATTTTTGCAGTTTGTGACTTTTGAAATTAAGTGTTTAATTGCAATAACTTTGATTTCCGCTTTCAAATTTGAATTTTGCATGAAATTGAGTCAACTTTTAAATTTTAAAGCCTGCATTGCTTTCAGTATTCCCTCTAAAATCATAAAATTCAAAATTTCAATTTCCCTCTCTTTTTCAAAATTCAATTTTTGCATTTTTCAACAATCTTGGTAGGGTTCAATTTTGAGATTGCAACTTTAATTTGGCCTATCTACAGATCGTAAAATCACTCAATTTTTTCAGATTAGCTTTAAAATCATCATAGCTTTCATCCCTGAAAATTTTGAAAAAAGTTGTGAGGACCGTGTGCACTCCGTTCGCCACGATCCCTGACATTTTTCCCGAAATTTCGGGAGATTGTCCTGATTGTATTTAACAGCTTAAATCTAGGAGATTGGCTGATTTTATTGAAATTTGCTACCTCTAAAATTCAAAATCTTCTCTCTCTCTTTAGTGCATGAGTTTTACAACAATAAGCCCTACTTACACTATTCCCATTAGACGAAGTTTTAGAATTAAGTCTTTCCAAGGTTTAATTACTGAGGAGATGGAACCTAATTTGAATGACCTTTTTAACGAAGACATGGGTAATTCCTCTAATCCTCTTAATGATGAAGAACCTCTCCATGAGGTTTCTGTAGAACAACTTTCAAAATTGGATAACCAATTTGATGATTTTCGACAATGGATGTCTCAAGAATACCCTGATAGTGAAGCTCTTTCATTAATTGAGGGTCTAAAACGTATGGTTCAAAGTGATAAGAATGGAATTGATATTTTGCGTAGTATTGCACACATTGTGGATTCGAATGTGATGCCTATGAAGAGATATGCTGAAACTTTAGGTTATACACAACCTCCTACTCAAGTTAATCATTCTGTTCCTTTGACAACTCCTATTGCTAGTATACCTACCTTTACATCAAACATAATGACTACTTCAATACAAGACATTCCACCTATGATCACCAGTCATGGGGGAAATCCTTCTTCTTCAATCAACCCTCTTCCTTCATTCAATCCAACTTCTTCATTCATTCCTTCAATGAGTATTCCTATTTCATCTCTGCAAATAAACATGACGCAAGGGGGCAATTCATTTAACCCTTCCATTCCTCCTTGTAGTTTTCCTCCTTTCCAATCATCTCCTATGACTAACTATCATAGTGTCCCACCACCTTACTCTCAATCAATACCTTCTTTCAATAACATAATACCTCCATCACAATCTAACACGTCTAATATGAACTCTTCGACTGAAGCAACCATTAACAATCTTGCACAAACTGTCTCTTCTTTACAGCAACAAATTGCCTCTATGAATCAATCTAAGTCTAGTGTGCCCACATTTGATGTTGCGAGCCCACTTTCTCTTGACATTGTTCGAGCTATCCGCCCTAAACATGTTGAAATCCCACAATTGGAGCTTTATAATGGTAAGGGTGATCCTCTAACACATGTTAAGACCTTTCAAACAATATATATCGATTTTGCTTATGACCAAAGTTTGCTTGCAAAACTGTTTACTAGAACATTAAGAGATAAAGCCCTACAATGGTATTGCTCGTTGCATTCCTATTCTATTACTTCTTTCGAATAGCTTGCAAATGCTTTTATTCAACAATTCCAAAACAATATAAGCCCTAAAGTTACTTTGATTGATTTAATGCATTGTAAACAAGGTGTTAAAGAAAAAGTGACTGATTTCATTGGTAGATATAAGCATTTGTATGCTCAAATTTCTTTTCCAGTACCTGATAATGATATTCAAAGAATCTTTATTTCTAATTTACAAAAAGATATTAGAGAAAAACTTCTGTTTTCTGACTTTACTTCTTTCCAACAGTTGTGCGCAACTCTTCACAATTATCAACTGACTGTGAGTCAAATGGAACAAGCAAATCCTATGGCTCCGAGTGATAAGGGTGATAGTAGTCAACAACCATTTGGGAAGTTTAAACCGAACAGAGAGTCTATTAAATTCAATGAAAACATCATCAACAACAATGTGAATGCAGCATCAGGTGTGCCTCCTATTTCTAAGTTTTTCAAGAAAGAAAGAAAGTTTACTCCTTTGAATGAATCATTGCATAGTATTATGAATAAGTTATTGGAACAAAATGTGCTTACTCTCCCTCCTATAAGGCAAATAGATCCTGCAAAGATTAATTCACCCTATTTTGATAACAAATCTTTTTGTCAATTTCATCGTCAACCTGGGCATGATACCGAAAAATGTTTTGCTTTAAAGGGTAAAATTCAAGATTTGATTGATAACAATACTATCTCTGTTTCTACTATGAATGATAAAGGCAACACATCTGTAGCCCCTTGTAACCAAAATCTTAAGATTTTTACTGATCCATTACCTTCTCATACCTCTAATGTGGTTGAGACTAATGATTCCTCTTTTTTACCTGATAGTCTTGTGTCTATGACTCCGAATGTAATTAACTTTGTGGAACAGTAGAAAATCCCTAAAGAACCTTCCATCACATTTGATTCCAGTGAAACTATCAGGGCACCTGATGGTCCTTTATATATAGTTGCAAAAGTTAAGAATACACCTTGCCGTGGAGTGCTTATTGATCCTTCTTGTATGATTAATGTTATTACTGAAGAATTTCTTTTCACTTTGCAATTGAATCAAGTGATCTATGACGAAACAAATGTGGTTGTGAAATTATTTGATGCATTTTCTTCTCCTGCAATTGGTTCTATTACATTACCTATTGAGGTTCATAACAAATACCTTGATTTGGACTTTGCTATTATTCCATCGTCTGAACAATTTCATGTGAAGCTAGGCTATCCTTGGCTATCTTCCATGAAAGCTATTGCTTCTCCTATTCATAAGTGTTTGAAATTTGCCCATAATGGTGAAGTTGTTACTGTCAATCATAGTCTCTTTAAACCAGCTGAAAGAACATCTAGCCTTCCTATTGATTATTTTTGGCCTAAACAATTCCAATCTCTTCCACCGTGAAGTGATCATCTTTTCAAATCTTATCAAAAGTGGAAAAAAGATATGATCCTATCTCTAAGTGAACCTAGAACACCCAAACTTGATATTCCTATCGTTCTTGAGAAGGAAGTTCTTCCTTTGAAAGATAAAACTAATGTCTTTCCTCAAGAAGATTCCCAACCCATCCCTATGGATGTGACTATGTCTATGTCTAATAAACTTTCTCAAGGTAGACCTATACCTCCCCGTCATGATGGACTTGGTCTCCTTCCTAAACCAGATATTCCTCCTTTATATGGAGCAGTTCCTCCTCCTTCCTCTTATAGAGAGAAGAGACCTTCCTCTTCTCCTATTATTCAACCTAAGAGACCACAACCTAAACACCCAAGTGATAAGGATGAGAACATTCCTCCTCCACAATCTTCTCAACTTCCTACTAAGACTAGACAAAATCATTTTGCACGTGAACGCCGATGAAAGCGTTGTCTTAGAGCTCAAGCAGCTGCTTCTCAAACTTTGCAATCCCCAAAAACACCTTCAGCTAGTATTATTCCATTTTCTCCTCAGCCGAAAATTGAGCCAAAATCTCCTAAACATAAGATGCATGATGGTCTTGATCCTGTGCGAGTTAAAGATCCTATTTTTATAAATCTTGATGATGATATAGATGAAAATGTTATTCATGATGAAAAAGTTACTTCTTTTCATTCTGATAGTGAATATGAATATGTTGATGTTGATAACCATTTATCTAACGAATTTTCTAAAGCACTTATCCTAGCTCCTAGACAAGAACAACGTGGCGTGGAACATGAACATAGCCCTTGTTTGGATCTTGTGATAGCTCCATCTGCTATGTTGGATGTTCCTCCTCTAGCGTGTTTCCTACTTTCCTGAAATATTGATCAGCAAGATCGGGGGGTGGATGACGTGCTAGACTAGTTTCATTAGCATAACAGACTCTCTCCTCCTCTCTTGATCTCTTTTGTTACTTCTTCTATGTGTTATTCTCATTCTTCTATTTGTTGTCCTTAGTGTTGTCTACTCAAGGACGATGCAAAGCATTGAGATCTCTTTTGGTCTCTCTCATGTTGACTCAAAAGACACATGTGTTCCCTTCTTCTAGGTGACCTTCCTTGATTGGGGAATGAAGAACAATTATGCATACATACATATGATATACATGAATTATCATATAGCATACTGACCCTGAGGAAAGCGAAGTCACCTCGTGCTTTGTGTTTTGTGTCTATTATCCTTGGGCTTATCTCACACTTGGGGGCTAAATCCTTGTGATAATGTGCTCCTTTCCCTTCTCATTTCCTATATGTATCACTACCTTAAAGCAATCACCCATCGATGAGGCATGTGCGATCACTTTAACATAGGGGGGCATACACCCCATTCATATCTCTTCAAGATACTTGAAAGTTTCTTGGGGAACTTAGCTTTGCCTTGAAAATTTTTGGTATTTTTCTTGCATGACTTATAGTGAGGGAACCTTACTACTAACAGTCATGGTTCTCCCTCATGATCTTCCCTTTTACTTTGTCAATCGAAGTCGTAAGATCCTTAGTCCACTGGGGGCTTGGTGTATCTTGCCTCCTTGACGTGGTGAAAGTCTTTCAACATTGTTTCCTTGTACTTTACCAAAAGTATGGGCGTACGCTTATACTCCCGCTAAAGTGGGGGCTAAATGTAGCGTCCTAAAATTGTGACACTTGCAATTTCGATTGCATTTGGGTCTTCACGATGGCGGCGCAACATTGAACCTGAATGGAGACCCCGAAACCTGCTTGTGACATCAAAAACTGCATATTTCTGCACCTTGGCCTGGGCATGTTACATATAGAATCTAGGTCTGCATCAACTATAGAGTCTAAATTCTTGCCCTAGGGGCCAGGGCCGGATAGATAGAAAGGCTATCTATCGATTGAAGCAGCCAGGGGAACTATCCCCGGTCCCTTCATTTCGCAGGATAGGGAGATAGGGCCACGGGCGAATCTCATCTCTCTTGATATTGGGAAACAATCACTTCACCGTTGACGAAGGAAGAAAGGGATCTTGGAATCAAGGACTTGGGAGTGGCCCGACCTCCACCACTGGTGGGGTATATGAAGTGACATATAGATATATAGCCGACTAGACTACCTACTCGATATAGCTGATTAGACATTGGAGGCCGACTGAAATCACCGGCTCGACCTCAATAAATCGGCTATCCTCCTTGCACCCTGCTGTCCCGGGAAGTGGGACCATGGCACCCAGCGCCCTGTTCGTCCAGGACCATGGCGCCCAGTACCCTAGTCCCTGGCCCTATTTTGGGCCCAGTCTCTTGTTGGGCATCGGGTCTTTAAGTTTGCAATTTGGAAAATGATGCTTCTAGGTTGGCCTAAGGTCGGAAAAATCAGTCTCTCAACCCTAATTGACAAATATATAAACTACTTTTCCTCTTCTAGAAAGGGAGGAAGAAAAGAAGCAAGAGAAAGATGTGGAAGCGATATTCAAACATTCAAACATTCAAGCATTCAAGCATTCCTTCAAGCAATTGAGTATTCTAAGTCTCCATTCAAGGCTAGGTGTTGCATTCAAAGACAAGGATTCAACCATTGAAGAGGAGATCACTTACAACATATAATGTACAACATTCATTACACCTTCGCATGTAAGAATACAAACATTCTTACAACAAGGTATCAGTACTTGTTTACATTACAAACATTTACATTTACAGCATTCTCATTTCTTGGTTAATTCCAAAACCGGGGTTTGACCTAAAGGCAAACCCCTAATCCCTAACCCCCCAATTGTCCTCTCTTTTCTGTGTGTAGGTTGCAGGTACGTGGCTGTAATTGAAGATCTGGAATCCTTGTGCAGAGACGAACAGATCCCCCTTCGTTTCGTGGATTTTTCGGAGGACCGTGTGCACTCTGGGTGCCATCGTCCCGTCAACTTTCGTTCAAATTTGCAGAACAACATTGTCTCAACATTTTACTGCTAATTCCAGGTCCGTAGCGTCATCCTGTGTCCCCATCTCTGTTTATAAGTGAATCTTTCTTACTTTACATGCATTCCTAGTTCAATCATTCTATCTACATTCTTTACAAAAGAGGGTATCCTTGATGTCTTAACCCTTGAAACTCATTTAGAATTCAATCTTGCATTGTGTGGGATTGGATCTTGTGAGTTTCAACCCCTCTTTTGAATGTAAAGTCTCTCCTAAGTGAAAACCATCAACCCTAGTGACCCTCCTTTCTCTCTCCTTGGAGTGGAGGGGGGAACACCTTAGGGTTCGATTTTTCCGCTTTACAAAGGTTACCTTGTGAGAGGATTTTAAGAACTCAATGATTTTGAGTCACCCTATTAAAGGATTTACAAAAATCTTGTGAAAGCTACCCGGCTAAGGGATTTTCCATCTGCTAAAATGGTTAGAAGTCAACAGGTAATACACTGATCTGATAACAACACTCAATGCCAAGATAGATCCATTTTAGTTCCTATACTTCTGCAATCACACTCTACAGATCTCTTCTCACTTCTCTGGTCTGGCAAGAATCACCTCACATACAATCATTTGCCTACAAATTTACAATAACAAACATCATCGACCTTATAGACAACAATTAGGTCGGTAGCATAAACCCTAAACCCCTAAGCATCTAGGTTTTCAATACAGTCGGTCCAATCCTGACCATTTAATCACATTACATAGGATAAAACAATCTTGAATAAATCTCAAGACATTCTCCGTCGTTCGTTCTTCACCGCTTTTGTAAGCTAATAACCTATCATGCACTCTCCATCGTTTACTGTGATTTTGTACATTCCTGAGGTGGATAGAATCAATCTTCTTCATGCAAGATCCTCAAGAAGATTCTTCACGCACACAAGGCTGATGTTGCAATGTGATCTCATCTTCATTTCAATGCTAACTCATCATACTGGAAACCCTGAAGCTGAGACTACCAACTGTTAGTCATATCAAATGAAACCTCGATACAAACTTTGCGTATACTAGTTCACGCCCCAACATACCACTTCACTTTTTGCATATACCGGTTCATACCATCATACTAGTTCACTTGAACCATCATATTGGTTCACTTGCTAGTTCGCTTACTTCAATATACCAATTCATACTTCAGCATATTGACATCAATGACAACATAAAATACCATCATGTCATCATACTCTGTACATATGCCAACAATCTCACCCTTTGGCATTGATGGGAATATACAAAAATATCTCTAAATCTTCACATCTTCTCCCCAATCTCTTCCATATTATATGTCTTCAATACTGCAGATATTTTTTCCTGCTTCACATCTTCTCCCCCTTTGACAACAATGCCAAAGTGGAGGCATAAACATCCATTATCTACTATGTTGCTCCCCCTGAGGAGTAGCATCCTTCAACATATCAATCCTAAAAAGATTTGACAATGCAATACCTGACTGATGTGGAGCACATACCTTTAGTTCACCTCTTGAAGGGGCAGCACCCCTAATTCACCTCTTAAATAGGTAAATGTAGCCTTCGGTAGAGGCTTGGTGAATATATTTGCTAATTGCTCCTTACTTGAAACATGTTCCAATACAACCTCTTTGTTCTGAACTTTCTCCCTCAAGAAATGATACTTGAGCTCGAAGTGCTTGGTTCTAGCATGCAATACCGGATTCTTGGAAATAATAATTGCACTTTGTGTTATCACAAAATATACTCACCAGTTCAGATATAGGGACTTTGAAACCACTTAATACATGCTTCATCCAAATTGTCTGAATGCAGTTCATAAATGTTGCTACATATTCTGCTTTTGCTATGGACTGAGAGATACAACTTTGCTTCTTTCTCATCCATGAGACTAGTCTACCACTGAGAAAGAATGCACCACCAGTTGTGCTCTTCTGGTCATCCACATTACCAGCCCAATCGGCATTGGTAAACACTTTGAGATTGAAATCATTATTGTATGGATACCACAATCTATAATCTATAGTTCCCTTCAGATATCTAAGAATTCATTTGACTACTACCAAGTGGGATTCTCTTGGACTTTTCTAGAAACATGCAGCAATGCCCACTGCATGTGCAATGTCCAATCTATTGTGTACTACATAGTGCAACTTACCAATCATTGGCCAGTATTCCTTCTCATTCACCAACACTGAGTCATCTTCTTTTGACAATTTACAACCGGTCACCATCAGTGTACCAACCAGTTTGTTGTCTTCCATGCCAAAGGTCTTCAACACCTCTTTGACATACTTGGACTGAGTCATAAAGATACCATCTTTCATTTGTTGAATCTGTAGTCCAATGATGAACTTAATCACTCTGATTAGTGACATCTCAAATTCCTTCTTCATTTAATCTACAAACGCATGGCTCTTCTTGTCATCACCACCAAAAGTTATGTCATCAACAAACACTTTACAGATTAGAATCTGATCTCCTTCTGTCTTCAGATAGATATTGCTATCTTCACAAGATGGGAGTGTAAACATTCATACCATGCTCTAGGTGCTTTCTTTAATCCATACAAGGTTTTATGTAGCCTACACACCATATCACTGTCTTTTGATAGGGCAAACCCATCTGGTTCTCTATATACACTTCCTCTTCAAGTATTCCATTCAGGAATGCAGATTTCACATCCATTTCATACACTTTGAATCCCTTGAAGGTTGCATATGCAAGTAGCATTCGAACTCCTTCCAATCTTGCTACTGGAGAAAAGGTCTCTCCATAGTCTCCTTCTTCTTTAGCATATCCTTTACATACCAATCTTGCTTTGTTCCTTACCACTGTGCCATCTTCATTCAGCTTGTTTCTAAAAACCCATTTGGTGCCAATAACATTTTTGTGCTTAGGTCTCGGTACCAAAGACCATGTACCATTCTTTTCTATCTAGTCAAGTTCCTCTTCCATAGCCTTAATCCAGTCTTCATCTTTGTGTGCCTCTTTAAATGTTTTGGGCTCAAATTCAGAAATCATGCAAGAATTCTCTCTGACCTTTCTTCTAGTAAGTATTCCTACATCCTTATCCCCTATGATTTGCTTTGGATCATGATTCAGTTTTACATACCTGGGAATGATCTTGACTGATTCCTCTTTGTTTTCCTCTTCATCCTCATCTTCATCAGCATCTACCAGTGTAGGAGCACTGTTACTTATACTTGGTTGTTTTGCAACCGGTTCCCAGAAGGTTACATCCGGTTCATCTACTGCTTGCATGCTACTGGTTTCCTTAGGTTTCTCAAAGGTTTCATCAACTCTAACATGGATACTTTCAAAAATTCTCTGAGTCCTATTGTTAAAACACTTGAGAGCTTTGCTCTTGGTGGAATACCCTAGGAATATTCCCTCATCACATTTTGCATCAAACTTGTAATGGTATTCACTTCTCTTGATATAACACTTGCTACCAAACACTCTAAAGTAGCTTACTATAGGAGTCTTACCAGTCCAATACTCATAAGGAGTTTTATCCTTACCTTTCTTGATGAGTACCCGATTCATAGTGTAGACTGCAGTGCTCACCGCTTCTCTCCAAAAAGTGTGAGCAACCTTCCCTTGAATTAGCATCATTTTGGCAGCTTCAACTATAGTCCGGTTGTTCCTTTCTGCTAGGCCATTCTGTTGTGGAGTCTGAGGGGCATACAACTACCTCTTGATGCCCTTCTCTTCATAGTATTTGTTAAATTCTCCAGAGGTGAACTCACCTCCTTTATTGGTTCTAATGCATTTAATCCTCTTACTTCTTTCCTTTTCAACTAGTGCTCTGAAGGCTTTAAACTTTCCAAAAGCTTCAGACTTGTCTTTCAAGAATGCGACCCACATTATTCTTGAGAAATCATCAATAAGAATCATGAATTACCTATCTCCCTGAACACTCCTAGTTTTCATAGGACCACACAAATCAGTATGCATAAGATCAAGTAAATTATCTATTGTGAAAGATTTACCTTTGAAAGTTGAGGAAGACATTTTCCCCAGTTGACATTCTTTGCACAAAGGATTCTCCGATTTGTTTAGCATAGGAAATCCTCTAATTGCCTTGATCTTACTAGCCTTCACAATATTATCAAAATTTACATGGCAGAGTCTCCTACGCCATATCCAACTTTCATCAAACTTATCCATTAGACATTGACTGATATTTGTATTTAACTGAAATCAGTTACTTTTGGTCTACATACCGGTGGCCATCAATTCACCACTCTTTCCTTTTATTTTGCACACTCCATCTTTGAATTCCAAAGTGAGTCCTTTATCATTCAGCTGGGCAACACTCAAAAGGTTATGCCTGAGACCTTTTACCCAATACACATTATCATCACTTCTTTTTCCATTTAGAGAGATGGACCCTTTGCCTTTTACCATACATGGTGCATCATTACCAAATCAGACTACACCTCCATCATACTCTTCCAAAGATATAAACTTTCTCCGGTCACTAGTCATGTGGTGAGAACATCCACTATCAATAATCCACTCATTAGAATTATCAAAGTGGGAGACAAGAGCCTTCTTGTCTGATACATATTCCTTAATGGCAAAAAACACTATGTCTTCACTTTCTTCATCTTCTGATTCATCATCAGTGACACCTTCATCAACTGCAATAAGATAGTTTCTCCTATTTCCTCCTTTGAACTTTTTAAACTTCTCCGGTTTGTCCTTATTATCACTGTTAGGACAGTTGATAGCAATGTGTCCTATCTTATTGCAAGAAATTTTTTTCAAAGGGATCTTACCTCTGTATTTTCCAGTTCCCTTAGGAAGTCTCTTGGCAAGAAGAGCTTCAAATTCCATCAGGATCTCCTCATCATCCATATCTTTGCTTTGTCTAGGTTCATAGCTGGTTCCAACTTCTTTTCCCTTTCTAGATGGTGCAGCAGATGCTCTAAAGGTTGATTCAGTCTTCTGAACACTACCATCATAACTGTTTAGCTCATATGTGGTAAACTTAGCAATGATAGAGTTAAGGGAAACCTTTATCTTGTCAATAGATCTCAACTCCTGAATAGCGACAACCCTTATTGCATAGACTGGTAACAAGGATCTCAAAACTTTGCTAACAACGGTGGAATCATCCATTGTACCTCCTGCACTCTTGATGTCTCCAACAACAGTTTTAATTATTATCCCATATTGTTGAATGGTCTCTCCTTCAACCATCCACATGTCTTCAAATTTTCCTCTAAGGCTTTCTTCCTTAGTTTTCTTCACATGCTCATCATTGCCATAGATAGACTCCAGAGTATCCCATACATCTTTCGGATTATCTTTATTTTGAACATCTATAAACTCAATATCAGTTAGACTGCTGATAAGAGCTTCCATGACTTGCCCATTCTCCTAAATTTCTCTTATTTGATCATCGGTGAGAGTACCTGTAGGGACAACACAAGTATTCTCAACATAGTTCTAGTGTTGAGCACCCATGCTTTTAATGTAAATCTTCATTCTGTCCTTCCATATCTTAAAGTTATCTCTGTTGAACTTAGGACCTTCCCTCTTAATCATTAGAATAGGATCTTTTCCTCAAGTGGTTAAGCTTATAACACAGAGGACCTAGAGGTCGCTCTGATACCAATTGATGAATAATGATGAACAATAAATACTCAACAGATACTAAGAGGGGGGGGGTGAATCAGTATAGACAAAAACTTCTTCAACAACTTAAATTGCAAAGACTGCACTAACTGGTAAACATCATCACCGATCTAAAACAAGGCACTACTGGTAAAACACAGTAAGACTATAAAAGACATAAACTGGTTCATCTAGATCATCTTCAGACCTAGCATCTCATCTTAGCTTCACCCATATGCTTAAGCAAGTAACACATCAGAAAAACACATGCCAAAACAGCCTAAGATATTTTGTATTGATTAGTTTTTGTTTGTTATAAGCATGACCTCTATATATGTGGGCTGGTGTAAATAATGTATAGAATTCCTGTGAGTAGATTTCTGTATCAGAATATAGTATCAAGATTATAGTATTGAAACTTTGTAATAGTTTCTGATAAATAAAAGAACATTTTCTTGATTAGTGCAGTGTAGGAGAGCTCTTTCATTTTATCACTAGTAGATTAAGGAGGCAAGGCCCACTTATTGGGATGTCTGGTAATTTCTATTAGTGTAGCCATGTGTTTATTTATGTTTTTGGTTGAATGTTGTTTCTATATCATTTTCAAGTGTGGTTGGTTTGCTTAAGTTCTGTAATAATTTGTAAGTTTTTGTTATTCTTGTCACCAAGAAGTAACAGTTCCTGTCGCTAGAATTATTTTGCTTCAATGAAGGTTTATTTTCATAGTTGCATTCATAACCACTCATCTCACAAATTTCACCCCTTTATGGCATACAACCCCAATGACCTTTGCAAGTTTACGATCCCTAGATTGACAGATAGACCAAGTTGAATCTAGTGATTAATTTGTCTTATTTCTTTTACCCTAGTGTTAGCCTATCACTATTATCAGACACAAGGGTAGCAAGTAAACCAAAGTGAGAAATGATATTGCCCAAGAGAAATCTACAAATTACATCAGCAGGGGTGGACATTAGTGGTATAGCCTCGACCCACTTCATAAAGTAATTTATATAGTAATGATGAAGGTATGACCTTTAGTAGGAGGGGATATTTTATCGATAATATCGAGCCCTCAAGTTTGAAATGGCCAAGGAGAAGTTTGAGCCTAGAGATCCTATGTGGGAGCTCGAATAAGGTTATTATGTTGTTGACATTGAGGGCACTTTTTAACAAAGGCAAAGGAATCTTGTTCCATTGTCTGTTGATAATACCCCATGTGGATTAACTTATGAACCAAAGATCTACCTCCAAAGTGCCCACCTCTAGAGCCTAAATGGGCTTCTTGAAGGGCAAGGAGTGGGTAAATCCACCAAGTTGTGGTACCAAAAAGGTGCCACTTTTTATCTTTTCATAAAAATGAATCATTAGCATGAAAAGGCCATCCAAACCTATGGGTTGGATGCCCAAGGAAAATCCAACCCAAAGGGTTGGTATTCTCCCAAGCAAACCATTTGGTGGGCACCAAATTTGGCATGCGCCAAATGTTCTCCATTGTCGAATGTAAAGGTTTTGTGAGTGTGTATATTTTCCAATATGGGCACAAGTTATATCCACTCCCGAAGGAGAATATATACATGAAATATAATATTTAAGTGTATCTCTATAGGACTTATAATGTAGATTCTATTTTTTAGAGGATCATATAAAATTTAAGACAGTCAAATTTCAGTAATCAGCATGTCAAATTTGAGTAATTAGCATGCTCCTATTATCATTCTTTAGCTATATATCTCACTCTCTTTATCTTCCCCAAACTCTAGACCTATCTCTCTCCCTCTCTTGTCTCTCTCAATTCTCTATCCTTGAATCTCTCCCTCTCTCTTCTCTCTCACTCTTTTATTATTTCTATCCCCTCCCACTCCTTTCTCTTGGTCATTACCTATCCCTTTTATCCTCTCTCTCCCCATATCTAGGGTTATCCCTCCCTCCCTATTCACCTCACCACCTCTCCCTCCCTATATTATTACCCACCTTTCTCTCCCCCTCTAGGTTTCTCACTTATCTAATTTTCCATCCTCGAGTTATCTCCCTCCCTCTCCACCTTTCTCTCTCTTCTCCTTACTTCTATGTATTTATGAACTCTCTCCCTCTCTTTTCTCTCTCTCTCTCCAAACCTATCAATCTCCTCATTCTCTAGGTCTCTCACTCCCTCCATGTCTACCTCTCTATCCATCTCCTCTTACTCATCTCTTTGTTCTTCTATCTCTTCTATTATCCCTCCCTCCCCTCTCCAGGTCTCTACCTTCCTCTCTCCCTCTCTATCTCCCTCTCCCACTCTCTTGTCTTCTCTCTTCCTCTCTTATTATCTATCTTAATTGTCTAGGTCATTACCTCTCCATACCACCCTCTCTCCCCTCTCTAGGTTTCTCCCTCCCTTCCTCTCCACCTATCTACCTTTGCATATAGGTCTCGTTACCCACCTCCCTTTATCCCCCTTTATCTATCTCACTCCTCTTTGGCTATCTAGGTCTCTCATATATCTATATGCCCCCTCTATAGTTCTCTTTGTCCCTCTCTACCTCTCTCTCCCTCCTCCTTAACCCTATCCCTTTATGAACACCCTCCTTTTCTCTTCCTCCCCTAACCTCTTTATCTCCTCCTTCCATAGGTCTCTCACTCCCTCCATGTCTACCTCTCCATCCATCCCCTCTTACTCCTCTCTTGGTTCTTCTATCTCTTCTCTTCTCCCTCCCTCCCCTCTCTAGGTTTCTCCCTTACTTTCTTCCCCTCTCCCTCTCTACCTCCCCATCCATACATACACCCATATATATCTCACTCCCCCACTTTTTTATTCTCTCTTCCTCTTATATTCTCTCTCTCTCTCTCTACATTCTAGGTCATCAACTCTCTCTCACCTCTCTAGGTTTATCACTTCCTTCTTCTCCACCTATCTACCTCTGCATAATGTCTCATTACTCACCTCTCTCTCCCTCCCTCTATCTATCTCATTCCTCTCTCTTGTCATCTAGGTCTCTCATCTCTCTTTCCAAATATAGTTCTCTCACCTATCTATTTGTCCCCTCTCTAGTTCTCTCCCTCTCTCTTCCCCTCTATCTCCGTCCCCCTTTACCCCTATTTATTTTTGAACTCTCTCCTCCTCTTCTTTCTTCCCCTACACCTCTCTATATTCTCCTTCCCAAGGTCTTGTAGGCCCTCCATGTCTACCTTTCCCTCAATCCCCTCATACTATTCTCTCTCTTTATTCTTTCATCTCTCCTCTTATCCCTCCCTCCCATTTATAGGCATCTCCATTATTTTCTTCCCCTCTCCCTCTCTATCTCCCTCTCCCTCCTTATCCCCATCTCTTTGTCCCTTCCCTACTAATTATTATTCTCTCTTTACCATCTACATCATCAGCTTTCCATCACACCCTCTCTACCCCTCTCTAGATTTCTCCCTCATTCCCTCTCCACCTTTCTACATCTCCATCCATATCTCTTTACCAACCTCTCTCTATTCCCCTCCATCTATCTCAACCCTCTCTCTCTCTCACCCTATCTAGGTCTATCACACCTCTAGGTATCTTATATCTCTACAACCCATCTGGGTATGTGCAGGAGCATGGTGGGCCATATGACCCCTTAGGAAACCATCACAATCTATCTTAGGACACCATATGACCTCTTAGGACAACATATGGTGTCATTAAAAGTCTTATGGTGTCCTAAGGGATCATATGGTGTCGTTATAGGTCATATGGTGTCCTAAGGGGTCATATGGTGTTCTTTGACCCCTTATGATACCATATAATCTCTTAGGACACCCTACGAGCCCTAACAACACCATATGGTTCCCTAAGGGGTCATATGGTGTCCTAAGGGGTCATTTAATGTTTTATGATCCCTAAGGACATCATATGACCCCTTAGGACACCATATAACCCCTAATGACACCATATGACCCCTAATGACACCATATAGTGTCCTAAGGAGTCATATGGTGTTCTATGACCCCTTATCACACCATATGACCCCTAACGACACCATATGCTATCATTAGGGGTCATATAGTGTCCTAAGGGGTCATATGGTGTTCTAAGGGGTCATAGAATACCATATGACCCCTTAGGACACCATATGATCCCTAACGACACCATATGACCCCTTAGGACACCATATGATCCCTAACGACACCATATGACCCCTTAGGACACCATATTACACCTAACAACACCATATTATGTCTTGAGGGATCATATGGTGTCACAAGTGGTCATGTCATGTACTAGGATGTTAAAAGGGGTCATATGGTGTCCTAAGGGGTCATAGAACACCATATGACCCATCAAGACACCATATGACCCCTTAGGACACCATATGGTGTTGTTAGGGGTCATATGGTGTCCTAAGAGGTCATATGGTGTTGTTAGGGGTCATATGGTGTCCTAAGGGATCATATGGTATTCTATGACCCATTAGGATGCCATATGACCCCTTAGGACACCATATGGTGTCTTGCGGGGTCATATGGTGTTTTATGACCCCTTAGGACACCATAAGACCCCTAATGACACCATATGGTGTCCTAAGGGGTCATATGGTGTCCTAAGGGGTCATATGGTGTCCTAAGGGGTCATATTGTGTCCTTAGGGGTCATATGGTGTTCTATGACCTCTTAAGACACCATATGACCCCTTAAGACATGTCATATGGTGTCCTAAGGGGTCATCTGGTATTGTATGACCCATTAGGACACCATATGATCTCTAATGACACCATATGGTGTTTTTAGGGGTCATATGGTGTCCTAAGGGATCATATAGTGTCCTAAGGGGTTATATGGTTTTCTATGACCCCTTAGGACACCATCGGATCCCTTAGGACACCATATGACCCTTAAGGACACTATATGGTGTCCTAAGGGGTCATATGGTGTTGTTAGGGGTCATATGATGTCCTAAATGGTCATATGGTGTTCTATGACCCCTTAGGACACCATATGACCCCTAACGACACCATATGGTGTCCTAAGGGGTCATTTGATGTCGTTAGATGTCATATGGTGTCCTAAGGAGTAATATGGTGTTCTATGACCCCTTAGGACACCATATGATCCCTTAGGAGACCATATGGTGTCATGAGGGGTCATATGGTGTCGTATGGGGTCCTATGGTGTCCTAAGGGGACATAGAACACCATATGACCCCTTAGGACACCATATGGTGTTTTTAGGGGTCATATGGTGTCTTGAGGGCTCATATGGTGTCCCAAGGGGTCATATAACACCATATGACCCCTTAGGACACCATCTGTTGTCAATAGGGGTCATATGGTGTCCTAAGGGGTCATAAAATATCATATGACCCCTTAGGACACCATATGGTGTTGTTAGGGGTTATATGGTGTTGTATGGGGTCATATGGTGTCCTAAGAGGTCACAGAACACCATATGACCCCTTAGGAAATCATATGACCCCTTAGGACACCATATGGTGACATTAGGGGTCATATGGTGTCCTAAGGGGTCATAGAACACCATATGAACCATTAGGGAACTATCTGACTTTGGTGTCCTAAGGGGTTATAGAACACCATATGACCCCATAGGACACTATTTGGTATCGTTAGGGGTCATATGGTGTCATAAGGGGTTATAGAACACCTAATGACCCCATAGGACACCATATAACCTCTAACGACACCATATGACCCCTTAGGACACCATATGGTGTCATTAGGGGTCATATGGTGTCATGGGGAGTTATATTGTGTCTTAAGGGGTCATAGAACACCATATGACCCCTTAGAAAACCATATGACCCCTTTGGACACCATATGGTGTCATTAGGGATCATATGGTATTTTAGGGGGTCATAAAACACCATATGACCCCTTAGGACACCATATGGTGTCATTAGGGGTCATATGGTGTCCTAAGGGGTCATATAAGACCATATTTCCCCTTAGGACACCATATGACCCCTTAGGATACCATATGGTGTCGTTAGGGGTCATATGGTGTCCTAAGGGAGCATAGAATACCATATGACCCCTAATGACACCATATAACCCCTTAGGACAGCATATGACCCCTTAGGACATGATATGGTGTTGTTAGGGGTCATATAGTGTCCTAAGGGGTCATATGGTATCCTAAGGGGTCATATGGTGTCTTAAGGGGTCATATGGTGTCCTGAGTATCAATACAACCACTACCCTCAACCCTATCTACCCTAAACAATGTTTCATCAATCTTGTACCCCATACCATAAACCTTATATCCTACAACCTATTATCTATATCCTATATAGGGGATGGAGAAAAAAGAGGGGAGAGAGAAGAATAAAGAGATAGAGAGATCTATGAAGAAAGGGAGAGGTGGGTAGGGAGTGGCTGAGAGACCTAGAGAGGGAAGAGTAGATAGGTGAGGGAGAGAGAATAAAATAAGAGAGATAAGTTCACAAATAGAGAAAGAGGGGTAAGCAGGTGGAAAGGAAAAAATTAGAGAGGCGAGAGATATAGAGGTGAGAGATCTAAAGCCTAGGAAGAGAGAGGTGAGAGACCTAGGGTGGAAAGATAGAGGTGAAGGAGATACAAGGGAATTAAAAGACAAAGAGGTAGATGTAGATATGTAAAGATGGAGGGAAGGAGAAAATTAGGTATGGAAAGATAGGTTAGGAGGGAGAGATATTCATTAAGAGAACATAGAGAGAGTGGAGAGAAAAAATAATAAGAGAAGAGAGATGGAGGGAGGGAAGGATCGATATGGAGATAAGGAGGGAAGGTGAGAGAGAGAGAGGGAGGGAGTATAGAAGAGACCTAGAGAAGGGAGAGAGAAGAAATAGATAGAAGAAAGGGGGAGTAATAGGTCTAGATTTTTTGGTAGATAAAGAGGTGATGAGAGAGATAAGAGAAGGAGAGAGTTCATAAAGGTAGATGGGTAAGGGGTGATGGAGAGAGAGAGGTGGAGAGGAAGGGAGAGAACTAGAGAGGGGATAAATAGAGAGATGAGATATGTAGAGCATGAGAGAGAGGTTAAATACCTAGATGGGAGAGATAGAGGAGATATATATAGAGGGGCATAAAGATTGGTGCCTAATGAGACATTAATGGATAAGTATAGAGGTGGAGATGGAATGAGGGAGAAACCTATAAATTTGAGAGAGGGAGGTAGAGAGAGTAGGAGGGAGAGGTGACAACCTAGACAATGGAGAGAGGGAATAGATAGAAGAGAAAATAGATGACTAAGAGGGGATGGATGGAGAGGTCGACATTGAAGGACTCAGAGACCTAAGGAATGAGGAGATAGATAGGCTTGGAGAGAGAAAATAGAGGGAGAGAGCTCATAAATGGATAGGGATAAGGGAGAGGGAGAGAAATATGGAGATGGGGGGAGAGAACTAGAGGGTGGAGAATCAATTAGGTGAGATACCTAGAGTGGGAGAGAGAGGTGGGTAATAATATAGGGAGGGAAAGGTAGTGAGGTGAATAGGGAGGGAGGGGAGTGAAATAATAAGAGAATTAAAGAGAAGAAGAGAGAGGGAGGGAGTCAAGGATAGATATGGGGTTAAGGAAGGAATGAAAGGTAGAGAAGTTGGGTTTACCTAGAGAGGGGAGAGAGAAGTGAGAGAGACAAGAGAGGGATAGAGATAGGTCTAGAGTTTGGGGACAATAAAGAGAGTGAGATACATAGCTGAAGAATGCTAATAGGAGCATGTTGATTACTAAAACTTGACTAAGTCTGAAATTTTATATGACCCTCTAAAAACTAGAACCTACATTATAAGTCCTATAGATCTGAAACCACTCTCAAACATCCTGCTAATATATATATGAAATATAACTTAAAGTATAAGAAAGAAAAAAGACATATTGAAATCTGACTTATACTTAAATGTTATATTTTTTTTATGTATATATTCTCATTTGAGGGATATAACTTGTGCCCAGATTGGAAAATCTACACACTCATAAAACCTTCACATTGGACAATGCAGAACATTTGGCGTGTGCCAAATTTGGTGCTTGCCAAATGCAAAAAATTGACTTTTCACATTTGGCGAGCACCAACTTTGGCGTGCGCCAAATGTGAAAATTCAAAATTTTGCATTTGGTGAACGCCAAATAGGGCAAGCGCCATATTTGGCGCTCACCAAATGGTTTGGATGGGAAACCACCAACCCTTTGGGTTGGCTTGTACTCAGGCATCCAACCCAAAGGGTTGGATGACCATTTTAGGCCTGAGACGTGTTTTTATCAGAAGATTAAAAAATTTCACATGTTTTTGGCCGTGCTCTCCATCAGGTTTGCACGTGTTTCAATGAAACTAAAAAAAACTATAGCAACCTCAATATCTCTCTTAGCTATCCAAGCATGTAATGTTTTACGCATTTTGATTTCATTAAGGCTTTCATCTATAATTTCTTTTGTTAGTGTGTCCATTTTTTGTCAAAAACTAGCATGCATTATTTTGGGTATAGTTTTTTACACGTTCATCTAATTTTGAAGAAACTTATATTTTCAGAAACTAGACTCCATTCTACACAATTTTAAAAAAAAAAGTTTTGATTTTTAATTAGTTATCAATGATTTTAGGGGGGAGCACACTCAAATTTCTATTTTTCAGGATGCGTCCACTTCGAAAATTAGTAAAAAATCATATACTGATTAAAAAATTAGCTGAAAATATGGCATACATTACAAGGTGTTAGCTAATTTCTCACCGAAACAATTTTAAAAATATAAAAAAAAAATTTACATTTTAGGGGGGGCACAACAAATGCTATGTTATGTTTTTTGCATAAAACCAAGACCACTTTTTGTGGTGCCCCTTTTTCAAGACCTTAATCTCCACCATTTTCAAAACAAACTAGTAGTTTAGAAAGTAGACTCGAAGCACTGTGACTCTTGTTCTTGTTGCATCTTCAAATTTGGAGTGTAACTATCTTGAATTTGTCATTGAAGTTCAGACTTTGCCGATTTTAGAAAAAAAAAAGTGGCATCTTAAGACCCCCTTTTGGTACCACAACTTGGTGCACATACTCATGTATCTCAGCTTTTGCCAAACAACGTAGAAGGAAACCATTATAGGATCTTCAATAAATAACATTGTATAAGAGAATGTATCGACCAATAAGTTTCCTAATCCGAACATGCCTAATATTGCCAGCATCATTAGTAAAACTTCCACTCTTGAGATAGTTGTAAATGTGTGCAAACCACAATTTCGAGCATACATGAGCACACATAAAACTATCAAATCCAAAAAAATCAGATACAACGGGAGAACATAGAACTTCTACCACAAAAAAATACTCATTTTGACCATAGTTCGGGCCTACAAGGAAAGCAACACTTGCCATTGCATCCCCATGATGGTTTTCTCTTTGAGATATGCTATCAATAGTGTAAGTAGTGAAATATTTCAATATGGTTATATTACTAGATCCTTATACTAAGATAGTTTAAACTGCTTAACACGATATGCTTCTGCGAATTGATTTACATTAAGTTCATAATCCCTATGAATATGCTTCACTTCCATTGCAATCGTGACACACAACCCAACAATTAGGGCTTCATATTCAAAGATATTATTAGTACAATGTAATTCTAAATGAAAAGAAAGAGGGATTGGCTTTCCTTCAAGCAAATTAATACCATGTCCACTCCTAAACTAGTCTAACATCTTGATTTGGATTGAAATACGTATCCCATATGGGTTCTTGACTACTTGCCAATAAATCCTCATCAAGAAAGAGATTTAAAGTAGAAAATGATTTGACTAAAGGGGCTTCAGATAATTGGTCGGCGATAACCTTCCCTTTAATTGATTTTTGAGCCACAAATTTAAATCAAACTCAGAAAGAAACATTACCCATCTAGCCAACCTCCCTGAGAGATCAGACTTTAAAAAGAGATACTTAAGAAGATCATTATTAACAATTACTCATATTTCTACATGAAGGATATAATTTATTAGCTTCTATACTAGCAAATATAAGAGCTAAGAATTGTTTTTCCATTACAAAATATCAAGATTGATATTCGATGATGACACGACTAATGTAATATACCACCCTCTCTCAACCACCATCTTCATACTGAGCTAATAAAGCTGCTAGAGCATTGGATGAGGTAGATATGTAAAGAAGGAAGGGTCTATCTGACATAGCTGACATTAAGATAGGTGGGTTAGCTAGATAATTCTTAATAGAATCAAAGGCATTTCGACACTCTTCATTCCACTTGAAGTGTACGTCTTTCTTCAATAGCTGCGTGAATGGAAGGGTGTAATCAGCTAATTGGGCCACAAATCTTTGAATGACCTGAATCTTCCCTTGCAAACTATGAACTTGAGAGATGTTCTTTGGTGGAGGCATGTTAATGATTGCATTAATTTTGCTTATATCTATCTCGATTCCTCGATGAGAGACAATAAACAGTAAAGGTTTTCCAGCATCCATGCCAAAAACACATTTAAGAAGAAATTGTCTCATCTTATACAATCAAAGCCTCTCAAAGATAGATTGAAGATTCTTGACATGATTGTAATGGATAATAGACTTCACAAGGATATCATTTGTTGACATTTTACTGAACCGGTAAAGACTGTTGGTGATTTGCAACTGGTAAATGATTGATTGGTGAATGTGATGAAGAGATTGATATTCTTGTTTGATGACTAAGTCTTGTGTTATCATTGATGGCAACAATATTTTTGTGGTCATCTAAGTCTTGGAAGCCAACCGGTAAGGTATAATCGGTACAGATGATAGTTTACTAGTGAATCGACAAATAGGTTCTTAACTAGTAAACAAAGATAGAGTTGCATTCATGCAACTGGTACATGCGATTGATGAAGAGTTATTTGATGTGGTTTTACAGGAGTGATGGATACATGTATTTGGAGCTATGTTCATGAACACATTGGCATATTCAATCAAACAAGCAAGATTTGATGTATAGAGTAGGCACTTTACTGATAGTGATAAAGTCACTCAAATTAGTAAAACGAAACAAGTTTTGATTTGTTATGTCGGTGACCGACATAAGCTCAACGTGCAAAGTTATTTTTTCTAGATTAATTGAACCTAAAAATTTGTCCAAGGTTGTAGCTGACTAAGTTGATGGCTATAAAAAGTGTGATGAGTTATGAGATAGAAATAAGATCGAAGGCGAATATTGAGATTATGATTGTGTGGTGATTAGTGAAGCTCTATATTGATGTGTTATTGAATTTTTGAGGATCTAAAGCAGATCTTATCCGACACAAAGGTGTTATATGAAGATCATTTGAACTGTTGTTATCTTAACAATTATAATAGTAAAATCCCTTAATCGAGCATGTCCTAACAAGCCTTACATTGTAAATCCCCTAACAGGGTAGCTCTATATCAGAGTGTTAAATCCTCTTGCAAGGTTGATCCTAATAGGTCAAAGCTCCTAACAGGAATAATCATTTAAATTCCTTAACCAGGTGACTCCTAACTGGGTCTGCTCTTAACAGGGCATGTTTGTAAGACTTTAAGTGGTCAAGATTTCTATTATGCAGATAATGAATCTTGTGGGTATTAACTCCCACCGTGGTTTTTCCCTTTTGGGTTTCCATGTATAAATCTCTTGTGTTATGTGGAATTTATTTTATTAGGCATTAGCTTATGTGGTGATATTCCTCTTATGCTTGTTAAATTTTAAGTTGTTTAAGCTGGTGATCAGATTCTTATTGTTTTTGCTTGCACTGATTCACCCCCCCTCTCAATCCCTTATAAGTTTATCAATTGGTATCAGAGTAAACCTTCTTTGAAGAATAACCGCTTGAGAAGGATTCCTAAGGCAGACATGGGGGATATGAGTTATAGAGAGATTTCTCATAAACTTGAAGAAACTGAGGAAGCCCTAGAAACATTGAGAGGCAAGTATAAAGCTTCACTTGCTAAGAGAAGAGAGCTAACCGAACAATTGTTGGAGGTTTTTGAGAGCAGTTCTTCTGATGAAGAAAACATAGGTGCATTGGTTGATGAGGTGGAGAAACTGAATGATGAGAATACTAAATTGAGGAGAGATCTAGAAGTCCTAACTATCCGGATGAGTCAGGAACTTGAAGCAAGGAGGGTAGAAAAAGACATGATCAAAGAGAAAGAACATGAGATCTTTAAGGTAAATCAAGAAAATGGAACTCTATATACACACTGGCATGAGGAAAAAGAAAAAAAAGAAGAGCTAAAGGAAGAAATGGATATGGAAATGTCTCTTAGAGAGACTCTCATGAAAAGGAATGAAGACCTTACAAAAGAACTTCCTGATGCTAATGAGAAGCTTGCAAAGTTTAACAAAAGTTATACCATGCTTGATGAACAGATCCAATCTCAAAAGATGAACGGTGATACGACTGGATTGGGTTACAATGCATTTGAGAAAGGTGAGTCTTCTGGTACTAAGAACAACTTGCATGAAGGTAAATCTACACCTAAAGTTGAGAAACCCACTGGTAAGAAATCCTATAAGCCTATTTGTTTCAATTGTCATAAGCCAGGACATACTACTAATGTTTGTAGAAGCAAATCTAATGTTGCTAATAGTTATAGACCCAATGCTTATCAAGGATGTAAGCATAGAACCTTTAATGGTTATTGTTTCACTTGTAACATGCATGGATATAGAGCTGTTGAGTGCATGTATGAAGCAAATAATCTGGCACCTCACATGAGTCAGAGGTCTAGTTGTGGTTGGCAAAGAACCTTTAATGACCAAAGAAGTTCTAATTGGCAGAGACCCTATGCTAACCGATCTAGTCCCTATGAGATGGAAAAGAGGATGAATGTGGTTTGCACAATTTGTTCTAACTATGGTCATGTAGCTATGAACTATAGAAGAAGGACTAGTAGAGGCAATGTTGGACCTTGGAGAAAATCTAGTATGGCTTGTTATCATTGTCATAAACTGAGACACATTGAAAAGTTTTGCAGAGCAAAGATGAACCAACCGGTGAATCAATCTACTGATCAGGAAGGGAAGATGAAAGTTGATGTGGAGGAGACCAAAGCTTAAATGAACAAAATCTGGAAAAAGAAGGATGATGAAAAAATTAAAGTCAAATCATCTGAAGATCCTATTTCTTCACCTACTGTGGAGAACCCTTCACTGACAAACTAAGCTATTAAAAAGATTAGGGGGAGCTTAATGTTAGATCCATTTTAGAACCCCCTAAAGGATCATGAGGTATGTTGAATCTGCATAATTTGATGTATTATGATATTAAGAAGTGATTTTATGATCAAACTGATAGGTTTGATGTGTTATGAGAACTGATAGTGTGTTAAAAGATGTTTTAGGGTTTTACCGGTAATGGCATTTAATGCGGTAGATAATGGGCAAATAAAATGAACTTTTTTAATGTTATTTGACACATTGCATTCTTGTGAGCACACAGAGAAAGAATTGTGCAGAACAGAGTTTGTGTTTACAACATTGACAAAGATTTGAAGTGATCTAATGTGATTTGCGATCGGGAAATAGTGAGATAGATTTGACAGTGTTTGGAACCCTAGTGCAGAAGTGGTAAAAGGTATTTATTCACAAATCTTGATATCTGCTTAACTTTTTGAATCATTGAAGATGGACACCCCACATTTAGTTGATATTACCGATAGACCCCATCCTAAATTTAAGAGGTGCCCATTTAAGTCTGAGGAAATTGATCCCGTCGGAGCTCTATTTGGATTTCCTTATGGTGTCTTACATGTTGAAGATGTTAGATCTTTCTATCATTGCAAACTATAGGATCTTGGTGTTGCTGCTATTTTTGATCAGTATAAAGCATTGTGTGATTAGAATGGACCAGTTCAAAAGGGTTACTGAGAAAGGGTTTCACCATGCCCTGAATTTCATTAATGATTTTGATGATGAACTTGTGAGATATGTGCTTAGCTGGATTCATGACTAGTTTATGTGGCTCAACCGACCACATAAAATTTCTAAGAAGCTATTCACACAGTAACCGGATTTTGTGCCACTGGTGAGGTTCTAGTTTTGAGATCTATTCTTAAGAATGATGTAGAAAATTTAATAGGATCTAAATGGGATGGAAGAAAAATGATGGTGAATAATATCAATGATCTAATAGTAAAGTATGCTTCTATGGTGATCGGTTACCAGATCTATTACTCTAGCAGGATGAATAGCATCTCTGCTACAACTATTCATACAAATTATCAGATGATCAAAGAAGAGGTTGACTATGACTTGTCAGAAGCATTTAGGAGTCAACTTGTGCTGAACTTGGAATCCATCAAAAAGGATAAGAGGTTAAGGTTTAAATTTGGTCAATTAATTCTAGGTCTATTTTTTTTTTTAGAAATTTTTCCCTGGTATTGGTGATATCCAATGGATAGATGGAACTCCTACATTGATGCAGATGAAGTACAACATTAGAATGCTTGGTAATGATTTTGGAAAAATTGCATAGGGATATTTTAATGACTTTCAGAAGAAAATGCATGCAAGGGAAAGGATACTGGCAGAGGTTGTCAACCGTTATGAAAGCACAATTTGCTTTATGGTTGATACAGATACTTGCATGATGGAGGCAGTTGTGCCCCAGACTACATGGGTTATGCCCATGGGATATAAAGTGGACAAAGATCTTTTGATTGCATATGTTGACCATTTGCTTTCCCAACTGGTAGATACAACAACATAATGGTTTGACACTTACAAGGAGAAATCCCTTCAAGTGCACCCTAAACTTCAAAGACCGGTAATTGCAAAAAAAGATAGAAAAGAAGTTGAAGCATTTACAGAGAAAGTAGGATTCACAAAGGAATCCATTGTTGAAGAAAGAGCAAAGCATGCTGCTCAACAGGCTAGAACATCAAGTGCACCAACCAATGTAAAGACAAGAGCTAGAAAGGAGAAAGATTCAGAGAAAGAAAAACCAACAACTGTTAAAAGGAGAAACTAGTAAAAAATAAAAAGGAGAAACCATCAAAGATTCAGTTCCGGAGAAAAGGTAAGATTATTGAACCACCTACTGCATCGGTTAAGACTGGTAACAGGAAAAAGCAACAAGCACATAAATCGGTAGATGCTGATGAAGAAGAGGCTGAGTCTGAAGGAGAGAAGAAAGCCCTAAGTGATAGTAGCAAAAGGTCAAGGGGTGTTGGTACTCCAACTATGAAATCAACAAATAAACTGGTAATCAAGCTCACACCTCTTGAAAATTTAATAATAAACATTAAAGAGTATGGTATATTAACTGGTGTGAAGAAAATCTTTGATAAGTTTAGTAAAGATGAACAAAGGTAAATAGAAGATGAAATTGTTTACATGATGAATAAATATAGTAAGGCCCTAATTGAATTACAAGGGAAAATTCCAAATTCATTGCATAATATAATTGATGCTAGATTGCAGGCAACCATGAAACAAGATAGAGAATACATGGAATATTTTCTGAAAAACTTGCAACCTGAAGCTACTAAGGAACCTGAAGCTACTGAGGAAGAGCTAGATGAAATTTTTACTAAAGCAAAGTCATCTTTTAGCTCGAAGAAAAGGTTGACAAGAATGTTAATTGGCGAGATCTAATCAGTCTATGAGGAGACTACACAAATTTTCAAAAAGGTACAGGGTCTAATTTTGGATGAAGAGGAAGAAGTTAAGGAAGATGAACCAGAGAGGTTTGAGGTTGAAGATCTTTCAAAAGGTATTAAAATAACTGATTTTAAGCCTGATGAAATTGTTCTAGATGATCAATCAGTGAACACACAAACTGAACCTAAGATTTTCCCTGATGATGATGATACCGGTAATAATAATGATGTTGGTGCTCCTAAAAATGTAAATGTATAGGATGTTGATGTTGATATGTCTGAGAAACATGAAGAAAAGAAAGATGAGGAGCCATCGATAGTTACTCAAATTGTTGATACACAACCCCCACTGGTACAAGAAACATAAAAGGAAAAGGAAGAGGAAAAGAAAAATGAAGATGCAGAGAAGAAGAGTGAACCTAAAGTGACACCTTTTTCACTTGATTCTAAAAAGAAAATTGTAGATGATGAAGATGATGATGCTATAAGCATCAAAGGTCCACTAGACATGGATAATTTGAGCTTAACTGAGTTGATGGAGATTGCAACTGCCATGCAACCCGGGCCAAGAAGAAGACGATGAAAGAACAACAAAAGGAGGAAGAGACAATAAGGAATGTTGTTAAGATTTTGTCAAGTCTCCTACCGGAGACTGATACTGATAATTTTGTTACTCCTATTGACAAGCTTGGACAACTTGTTTTTGATACCAGAGAACAAATGACATATTTTGAGGATGCAACTTATGTTAGTGTTGAGAAGGATTACAAGAAGAAAAGAACTGAGCAATTGATGACTAAAATTGATAAAGGGAAAGTTGCTCTTGCTATCAATAAGGACTGTTTGAAAGAAGGACTTGAAATCGGAGGTAAAATACTCTCAACTGTTTCAAAATTTTCATTGTTTTGTACTGACTTGAAGAAGAAGAAGGAGGAAGCTGAGTAAAAACTTGAAGTTCTTAGTGAGTCATTCAATCCCTTTAATGACTCTGCTATCAATTATGGAAGATTCATTGTTAAACTTTAGCATAAGCTGAAAGCTTATGACACTGGAAAGGTTAAGAGGATCAGATCACTACAGGAATGATAGATACAACTAATACCGAAGGTGGAAATCTCGTGGAGAGCCTATAAAGAATCTGAAGCTATTCTTGCTACACCAGAGATAAGCACTCTAGATGCCATGGAGGAGTTTGTTGGACTGATGAGGACACATGTGGATGTAGCCAGCACTATGTGGAGACCTGGCATAATGATCCGACCCAATTGAAATCAATAGTGTAAGTAGTGAAATATTTCAATATGGCTATATTACTAGATCCTTATACTAGGATAGTTTCAACTGCTTAACATGATATGCTCCTATGACTTGATTTACATTAAGTTCATAATCCCCATGAATATGAATATGCTCCACTTCCATTGCAATCATGACACGTAACCCAACAATTAGGGCTTCATATTCAAAGATGTTATTAGTACAATGTAATACTAAATGAAAATAAAGAGGGATTGACTTTCCTTCAAGCAAATAAATACCATGCCTACTCCTAAACTAGTCTAACATCTTGATCTGGATCGAAATACGTATCCCATATGGGTTCTTGACTAATTGCAAATAAATCCTCATTAGGAAAGAGATTTAAAGTAGAAAAATATTTGACCAAAGGGGCTTTAGCTAAATGGTCTATGATAGCCTTCCCTTTAATTGATTTTTGAGCCAGAAATTTTAAATCGAACTCAGAAAGAAACATTACCCATTTAGCCAACCTCCCTGAGAGATCAGATTTCAAAAAGAGATTCTTAAGAAGATCATTCTTAACAATCACTCATATTTTTGCATGAAGGATAGAATGTCTTAGCTTCTATGTTGCAAATATAAGAGCTAAGCATTGTTTTTCCATTGCAGAATATCAAGCTTCATAGTTGATGATTACACAACTAATGTAATATACTACCCTCTCTCGACCACCATCTTCATATTGAGATAATAAAGCTGCTAGAGCATTGGATGAGGTAGAGATGTAAAGAAGAAAGGGTCTATTTGACATAGCTGACATTAAGATAGGTGGGTTAGCTAGATAATTCTTAATAGAATCAAAGGCATTTCAACACTCTTCATTCCACTTGAAGTGTACATCTTTCTTCAATAGCTACGTGAATGGAAGGGTGCAATCGACCAATTGGGCCACAAATCTTTGAATGGCCTAAATCTTCCCTTGCAAACTGTGAAGTTGAGAGATTTTATTTGGTGGAGGAATGTTAATGATTGCATCAATTTTGTTTATATCTATCTCGATTCCTCGATGAGAGACAATAAACACTAAAGGTTTTCCACCATCCATGCCAAAAACACATTTAAGAAGATTTTGTCTCATCTTATACAATCAAAGCCTTTCAAAGATAGATCGAATATTCTTGACATGATTTTAATGGATAATAGACTTGACAAGGATATCATCTGTTGGCATTTGACTGAACAGGTAAAGACTGTTGGTGATTTGCAACCAGTAAATGATTGATTGGTGAATGTGATGAAGATATTGAGATTTTTGTTTGATGACTAAGTCTTGTGTTGTCATTTATGGCAACAATATTTTTGTGGTCATCTAAGTCTTGGAAGCCAACTGGTAAGGTATAACCAGTACAGATGACAGTTTACTAGTGAACCGACAAATAGGTTCTTAACCAGTAAGCAAAGACAAAGTTGCATTCATGCAACTAGTACAGGCGATTGATGGAGAGTTGAATGATGTGTTTTTATAGGAGTGATGGAGACAAGTATTTGGAGCTATGTTCATGACCGCATTGGCAGATTCAACTGGAAAAGTGATATTTTATGTACAGAGCAGGTACTCTGATGAACACTTAACCAGTAGTGATAAAGTCACTTAAATCGGTAAAACGACATAGGTTTTGATTTTTTATGTCGGCGACTGACATAAGTTCAGCGTGCAAAGTTATTTTTTCTAGGTTAATTCAACCTAGGAAATTGTTCCAAGGTTGTAGCCGACTAAATTGATGTCTATAAAAAGTGTGATGAGTAATAAGATAGAAATAAGATCGAAGGAGAATATTGAGATTGTGATTGTGCAGTGATTAGTGAAGCTCTATATTGAAGTGTTATTGAAGTTTTGAGGATCTTAAGCAGATCTTATCAGACACATAGGTGTTATATGAAGATCATTTGAACTGTTGTTATCTTAACAGTTACAACAGTAAAATCCCTTAACTGGGTAGGTCCTAACAGCCCTTACATTGTAAATCCCCTAATAGGGTAGCTCTATATCAAAGTGTTAAATCCTCTTGCAAGGTTGATCCTAATAGGTCAAAGCTCCTAACAGGGCTAATCATTTAAATCCCTTAACCAAGTGACTCCTAACCAGGTCTTCTCCTAACATGACATGTTTGTAAGACCTCAACCGGTCAAGATTTCTATTTTACAGATAGTGAATCTTGTGGGTATTAACTCCCACCGTGGTTTTTCCCTTTTGGGTTTCCACGTATAAATCTCTTGTGTTATGTGGAATTTGTTTTATTGGGCACTAGCTTATGTGGTGATATTCCTCTTATGCTTATTAAGTTTTAAGTTGTTTAAGTTGGTGATCAGATTCATATTGTTTTTGCTTGCACTGATTCACACCCCCCCCCCCTCTTAGTGCCTTATAAGTTTATCATAATCAACATAATCTTGTAGAATTTTATGGATGAAATCATAAAATATGAGAGTCATAGCTTGTTGATAGGTCGCTCTTTCATTTTGCAACCCAAGCGGTATGACAACATAATAAAAGGTACTCCAAGGGGTCATGAAAGAAGTCTTGTATTGATCTTCCAGGTTAATGTGAATTTGATTATAACTCAAGAAGCCATCCACAAAAGAGAGCAAGACATAACCTAGAGTTGAATTGACGATCATATCAATATTTGGGAGTGGAAAGTCATCTTTGAGGGAAGCTTTATTCAAATCCCAAAAGTCAATATAGATTCAACTTCGACCATCACGTTTACCAACTAGAACAATGTTTGAAACCCAAGGAGAGTAGTCGATAGGGGGGATAAAACCATCCTTTAAAAGATTTTCTATCTTTGTCTTGACTAATAAGGCTACATTGGGATTCATCTTTCATATCTTCTGCTTTATAAGCTTGGAAGCAAAACTTAGCACAATATTATGAACCACAATTGATTCATCAATCCCTAACATTTCCTCATATGACCAAGTGTAGATATTAGGAAATTGGTGTAGGAGGTCCAAATATTCCTTATATTCCTCTAAGGACAAGTATTTCCCAGCTCTGATAACTTTTTTAGGATCCTTATCATCCATGGAAATGTGAATAGTTTCTCCTTTTATGAGGCTACTATGGTCTTTTGGATTAGATGTAGATATGCACTCTTCATCATGAGATAAAGAGGTTTTTTTTAATCAATTTTCAGAATAGATTCCTCAAAGTATGCTTGAGTATTTCAAAAATAAGGGAACTGACATTTATGATGATAAGAAGGTAAGTCAACAAATAAACCCAAAAATTCCTTCAAGGATTCCTCTGAAGGGAAGAGATCTAGGTGAATCTCATCAGGTGGTGTTGCAGTATCAATATACTCAGGATGTACAAGCTTAAGAGGAAGAGGCTCAACAAAAACCATGTTGACAGTTAACATGGTTTAGCCCTGTGAGATGCAGGATGATATCCTAGTCCAATGTTATGATGATGAGTTTTAGGTTCCAAAGGAATCCAAATACCTTGTTCATTAGGTCCACAACCCTTACCACATAATAAATTCTTGATACAAGATTATACCTTGGACCATAAATATCACACAAATTTTTGAAAGTTAGAGGTTTGGTATAGAAAAGTTAATCAACATGATAAGTATCACACAACTTTATAGATGCATAATCATCTTTTGTAGCTAAGGTGAATGCAATTTTAGGAAACCACAGGTGGACAAGGTCAACTTTGTACTCACCAACATGAGAATTAGTGAAATAAAAAAAAACCCAATCATCACCTAAACATGCATTCACTTTAGATGGAGAAAGAAATTCATTAGAAGATGATTCAATGGAGGTAGACTTAGATTTTTGTGCCTTTGCGAGATTTGTTTCAGGAGGATTCTCTTTCAAATAATCCTTCTTCTTAGATGATTTCTCCTTCGTGACTTCTTCACCCTTCTGACTCCTGTTTAGGGGACACAACAAAAGTAGAAGTCATCACTGTAGAGGACTACATTGGAATGTAATTCTGGAATGAAGGTGTAATTCAATCTTGACCTACTACCACTATTTAATACAAATGCATAGCATCAGGGTCAACCTTGATTATGACCACTTGATTATTTCCCACAAACTTCACTAAACCATGAAGTGTGGAGGAAACAACTCCTATAGCATGAAGCCATGGTCTACGTAAGAGATGGTTGTAAGATAAAGGGTATGACATGACACGTACAAAGAGTTGGAATAGTGACCGATACAAATTTTCAGGACAATATGACTATTCCCAAAGCAGTCTTTCCATTGTTATCGAATACTCAGAGAAACATAAAAGAGGTTGCTAAAGCATTTGGATCCACTTTAATTTTTGGTAATAGCTCTAGGCTACATACATTAAGTGCACAACATGTATCAACAAGGGTCTATCTAATCCCAACACCATTAACATGAACAATTATCATCAAAAGATCAACTAAGTTCCTTACTTCTGGAGGTGGGATTTCATGAGGATATAATGTAATATTTGGTGTATCCGCATGAATATGATCCATCAAAGCATTTACATCCATCGATCTTGCAGAAGAAGGCAACAAAATATTTTGCAAGGATTCTTGTAGCATACCTTGATACATCAGAGTAGTTTGAAGAAAATCCCATGGTGAGATCTTAGTAGGAGTAACTTTAAGTTGCTCGATAAGATCATAATCACTAGGGAACTTGACCACAAATGGAGGTTCTTGAGGAAGACTAGGTCAAGAAGATGGTAAAGAGGGTTGTGGTTGATCAAGAGGTTGTTTATTTCTTCTAGTATTATATGTATGACCGATGGTATTATAGGAAGGCTATTTAGATTGTATAAACCTAGTATACAAATTAGGAGCATCTCCCTTGAATGGTTTCCCACCAATGGTTTTAATTTTGTTTGGAGAAGGACTAGTTACAATCACATAAATGCATGGTCTCTTAGGATTTCATGGAGCTGCAAAGATGAAAATGACATTCATAGACTCTTCATTTTTCAATTAAAAAGAGTTTGAAGATGAAATATCTTTTAAATCTCCATTAGAAGGAGATGCTTCTAAGAAATCATGCAAGAACTCATCTAACATATCAAAATCATCTTTGAAAAATGCCTTGTCAAATGCATCAAATTCCAAAAGAAAAAGATCCAACATGAGGCATTCACATCGGTTTCACCAAAATGTAGATGAGGGAATTTGTTACCTCTAAGATGTTGAATCTTAGAGAACAAACTATCTGCCACTACCTCAAATTGGCACTAAAGGTGAGCCAGGGGATACAAGTATTACAATAAATGAACACTAAACTATACTAACAAATTTGTAGAATGTAAAAATATAAACAACATATTAATGAAATTATAATTGTTAATAAAGTACAAAAGTAAATATATATTATACTAGATAACTTATTCAGTCTCGACCTCTGGAAGCCAACGCATTGCGAGGATGTTTGGCGCTATCATCTGTTTGAATAGAGACTTGAAGACATGTCCATAATAAACTATAGTTCACCCTTAACCATGCAAAACCTATTCACCACTTGTGGATATATAGAGGGGTAAGTGCACCAAGATGGTGTGCAAAAAGGGGGGTATAAGTGGACCCATTTTTTTTTCCTGAAATCAAGTAAGCCTAAACGTGGAGGAGAAAGTTGAGAGTCATCCACTCAAGATATGAAGATACTCAAAGAACAAAGATTGTAGTACTCTGAATCTAGTTCCAGTATCAGATGGTGTAGAAGGTGTTTCTTTTGGAGCTCAATTCCGTGATGGCACCCTGATAGTAACTTTCCTAACCTGTTGCTTCTTTGCTTCCACCTTAGTCTGTTTAGTTTTCTTCCTTAATAACCTCTTGAATGCTAAGGGTGTGTCATCATCAGATCCAGATTCTACTGCAATCGGCTCAATGAATATTTCTGGCTCTTTCCTTTTTCTCCCTTTCTTTGGAACAACATCAATTAATGCCTTGATGTCCTGAGATTCCTATTCCACAAACTTGCTTGCCTTGCCCTGCTGCTTCTCCCTCTTCTTCCGGTTGAACTTAGTTTCAACCTCTTGCTTCTTCTTCTTAGAAGTACCAAAGGTTTTACAATTTCATCAATAGGTGCATCAATTAGCAACTATTCATAAGCATCTAGAATCTGTGCATCAACTTCATAACCCATTTCCTCAATCCAAATCTTTCAAGGCCTAACTGCCTCCATAAAAGTTTCATCTTTTTTGACCATGAAGCATATCTCAGTTGAGTATTTCTCAACAATGTGCTTTGGAACTCTCTCCCTATAATTCATAGCCTTCTGGAATGCCTTAAAGTAACCCTACACTTTGTCATCTCAGTGACTACCCAATGTAGCAATGGATTATTTTAGTTGCCTCCCTACCTGGATATCAAATGCCCATTGTCTCTTCCTAAAATCGAGAGTCTCATTAATGAAAAACAACATTCAACAGAAAATAAGATTACCATACCGAAATATTCCCTTCTTCTCTCCTTTGATCTTTCCTAGGTTAATCAACAATTCATCCAACATCCAACCACAAAGATCTAACTTCTCATTTTCCCTCATCATCTTATGATCTGCATAAATACAGGAGCTAGAAACAAAATTTAGTGGTTTGATTGAGTTACCTTATAACCAATGACCATGCTTCTGAATCTGATATATCTGTCGGTGATAGTATTGTTACAAGCTAGGGTTGTCGTTGTACCAAAAGATCGACCTGTCAATGCCTGATACAACCACTAGACTTATAGACTCCACAGGAGGCTGTTAAACCATGTCGCGAATCCCCGCGAGGGACGTTGACCCACTGCCAACAATTCCCCCTCCCAGTGCCACTCATCGTAGCCTACGTGATTCGAACCTGTGACCAAGCTCTGATACCACTTGTTACAAGCTAGGATTGCCGTTGTACCAAAAGATCGACCCATCAATGCCTAATACAACCACTAGACTTATAGAATCCACAGGAGGCTATTAAACCATGTTGTGAATTCGTACGAGGGATGTTGGCCCACTACCAACAAGTACTAACCCTCATTGATTGCTTGTCTGATGTTGCGTCGGTGATTTTGTTGACCTGATCATTAGAAAGCTTCTTCTCTGGACGTTGTCCAACCTGCGGTAAACCGGTGATTGCCCTAGTGGCCTCCTTCAAAGTCTTATACGGTCTGTCCAACTAGATAAATTCTCCATGCACTTTGCTCAAAACATATCTAACAATTTCATCCTCAAATGTCGGCAAACCCTAGATCCTCAATATGTTGATACTCAAGCTTAATCTTTTCAGAATCTCCCATTAATTCGCTCATGTACATGCTCTTAATATCATTCATTCCCAAATCCTCAATATGACAGTGAATGTAAGCTCTGTCATATTCAACATACACGCCTCCTTCCGAGACACGAAAAAAAGCACCAACCAAATCATCTAGGGTAGCAATATACGGATATCACTTGAAAATTGGCCTAGGATGGTCCTTGACCTCAACTACAGTAGGATTTGCAATAAACATAGGTACAGAGGATGATCCTGCTTACATGATGATGAAAGATAAATGCCTCTGAATAGTTGCCCATGAAAACCCTAAAGAACTCTTCTGATCACTGGTGAAATCGCTCAAGAAGATATCAATTGCATTGAATTGCCTTAGACTTCCTTTGAATCAATTTGAATCACTCCAAATGCAAAGTGATCAGAAATGAAGTGAATTCATCCTTTTAACCTCCAAGAAACCCTAATCTATCATTGATATGAATAGCTTCTGGTGAAAGATACCAGATCTCGATCAAACATCTCCATGCTGGATAAGAATCTCTAAAGTTTGGAACATCTTCCAGAACCTCTTGCTGGGGCATATGTAGTATCATCATGAATTTGTTGGCAAAATGGTCAGTGCCCCCCTTCGGATTCGTGATAAGGGACTAACCGCCTCCTGTGCGAACCATATCTCTATAGTTTGTATCGGACATTGATAGATTGGTCTTTTGACGCAATGACAAATTGGACCAACAATTGGTATCATTGCTTTGGTCCTCTTTTGTAGAAGCTTAACCACTTGAGGTAGATCTTATGGCAACTAACACTTCTAATCCATCGACAACTATTTTTAGAAGAGAAATTCCTAAGCTTGATTAAACAAATTATGGGAAATGGAAAATTGGAATGGAGACTCATCTTAGATGTCTTGGTAAGGATATTTGGGAGATCATTGAGAAAGGATACACACCTTATGATTCGACATCTGGCAATCCTGCTCCTGCAGACCTGGATAAGAATATTGAAAATGATTGTAGAGCTAGAGAAACCCTCTTGTGTGCACTTACTAATCAACAGATTATGGAATTGACTAGTAAATCATTGGCTAAGGTTATGTGGGACAAATTGCAAACTTTAAATGAAGGTGATCCTACTGTCAAAATTGCTAAACTTGATGGTTACCAGGTAAGATATGAAAAATTGAAAATGGAAGATAATGAAAGAATTGTTGTGTTTATGGAAAGAGTAAATGAGATTGTTATGGGAATTCAATGTTGTGGAGGATTTCTATGTGAAGATGAAATAGTTTCCAAAGTCTTGAGAGCCCTTCCACCGGCTTACAAGATGAAGGCAACTGCAATCAATGAGTTAAGAACAATGACAAACACCTCAGTACTTAACAAAGACATTCTGATTGGGAAATTATTTGCTTTTGAGCTTGAAGAATTTGGATCTTCTAGAGCTGTAAAATCTGAACATGCTTTTCATGCACCATCATCAATGTCTACTGGCAAAAGTGATTGGAAAGCCCTATATGCAAAAGAATTGGAAGACATGAGGAAAGAAGATGAAGAACTTGAGCAACTTGAAGCCTTATTTGCTAGAAGAATACCTAAAGGACCAAATAGAAGTAAGTATGAAGGAAAAGCACCTTTTAAATGTTTTGCATGTAATAAGCTTGGTCATTTTGCATCTAGATGTCCTGAAAGGAATGCAAGGTTTGAGGAAAGAGTTAAGAAATATTTTAAGCCTAACCCAAACAGATATAGATTCAAGAAGAGTAAACAATGATACATAGCATATGAGGAATGATTAACTGATGACTCTGGAGATGAACTGACAGAAGACTCTGCTAGTGGATCTGGAAATTGAAAGGAATGGGTGTTCTATGCTTTGAAGGAAGATGAACCGGAACCGGCTATCAAGAATGAAGAAAAAGCCCTGGCAGAAAAAGTTGAAGATAATGATGAATGGGCAATTGATAGTGGATGCTCACATCATATGACTGGAGATAAAGGGAAATTTATATCCCTGCAAGAATACAATGGAGGTCAAGTTAGATTTGGAGATGACAAGGCATGTATGAACAAAGGTAGACGTATTATTTATTTGGATGGCAAGCATAACACTGATAATGTCTATTATGTAGAAGGTTTAAGGCATAATCTTTTGAGTGTTGGTCAATTGGTTGATAAGGGTTTTCAACTTTAGTTTAAAGATAGAAAATGCAAAATCATTAACAAGTCTGGTTTGGATATTGCAATCGGTATTCAAACAAGAAGTAATATCTTTCACTTGAACACTGGTAATAAGACATGTTTTTGCTCATATTGATGAGATTTGGCTATGGCATAAGAGGTTGTGTCATGTTAATTTTGATTGTATTGTTAAGATTAGTTCAACTAAGGCAGTTAGAGATATACCTAAGATTATGAATCCTCATAATCCGGTATGTAAGGAATGTCAATTGGGTAAGCAAGTCAGAAGTTTTTTTAAGAGAATACATGATAAATCTAATGATGTACTTGATTTGATTCACACTGACTTATGTGGTCTAGCAAGGACTAGAAGCTTTCAAGGTGATAGGTATTTCATGCTGATTATTGATGACTATTCTAGAATCATGTGGGTGACTTTTCTAAGGGAGAAGTCTGAAGCTTTTGAGAAATTCAATATCTTTAAAGTGAAGGTTAAAATTGAAACTAGATTGAAAATCAAACATCTAAGATCAAATCATGGCGGTGAGTTCACTTCTCATGAATTTAACAGTTATTGTGAGACAAATGGTATCAGAGCGTTGGGTCACAGGTTTGAATCCCCTCAGGTAATGCTAAGGGGGAGATTATTGGCAAAATGGTCAGTGCTCCCCTCGGGATTCATGACAAGGGACTAACCGCCTCCCATGCGATCCATATCTCTACAGTTTGTATCAGATATTGACATATCAATCTTTTGATGCAACGACAAACTGGGCCAACAAAATTTTGTCTACTCCTAAGGCATCTGCCTCAGTTATTGGATGAGCTTTCTGCCGGTGCAGGAGCAACCTCCTCTGTCGGTTGAGTAACCGGTGCATTTCCATCTGCTGATTGATCTTTTGACTTCCTGACCCATTTATTCATATGATCTTGTTGGATTTCATTTACCTTCTCTTTCCCTTTATCATTTGATCCATCATTACCAACCAGTGGATTTCTACTTCTACAGAACTTAGCAATATGTCCAACCACATTACATGCATAACATGTAACATTTTTATTTTGAATCGCTTTGCTAAAACCGGTATAATTGCTTAACCTACACTGATTAGCCATATGTCCAAATTTTCCACATGCATAACATTTAACATTCATTTTGCAATCTTCTATCTTTTGACCATACTTATTGCATTTAGAACATTGACCGGGAGCAGAATCAGGGTTTTGGTTTACTCTATTTCTACATTGCCTATCCATGTGACCAAATTTATTACAAATAAAGCATCTACCATTGAATTTATAAGCATTAAGCTGCCTTGTGGTTTTGATCTTCATTTGCAATACCGGAACTCTATCCTTGTTCAAATCCAAGTCCACCAGAATCTCCATTCTGCCTTTGTCTTCTCAATAATTCATCAAGTTGTGTTGAACTAACCTTGAATTTTTGTTTATACTCACTTGTAATAGTCAGATCATCTCTCAAAATTATTATTTGTCTCTCAAGCTTTTGTTCATTACTCTAGGATTGTACACTAAATCAATTCTCAACATATCATTTTCATGAACCAACCTTCCACATTCCTCAAATTTGTTTTTTCAGAGACACAACAAGATTTTCTTTCTTTTTCTTTTGGTCTTCAATCTCCTTTTGACATCCTCATAGTTATAGCTTGCATTTCATTCCTCATAACCATGTTCTCCCAACTTAGCTTCAGATATCTCTCATTAAGGGCATCTTTCTCTTCATTATCCTTATTCTGCAAAAGTTCCTTCCCCCTAGCTTGAGCAGATGACAGTCTCTCTTCTAGGACAAGAATGAATTCCTGAGCAGAATTCAATTCATCTTGTAACTTCAAGTTCTTCAACCTTTCACCATCATAATATTCAAGTTCTACCTCAAGTTGCTTCTCCAAACTCATATCCATGGATTCCAGATTCAGGATCTTCCTCAAGCTGTTAAACTTCCTCCGAGGCACAAGGCTCTGATACCAATTGTTGTAATCCAAGGACACTGAGATGGGGGGGTGAATCAATGTTCTACCGGAATGATCAATTTTAACCTTATTAAAACATGCCTTCACCAACTGGTATACCAATACATATATAATTAAAAGAAGTAAAGCAACCAATAGGCCAATCACACAAATGAATACCATAATACAGAGAATTATATGTGGAAAACCTCAAAGAGGAAAAACCACGATGGGATTTGTGACCCACAATATCAATCCATTGGCCATATGAAAAGATATTACAAAATAGAGGGGCCTGCACATGTAGGAAGGCTTACAATCTAGAGCACATTGCTTAATCACAAAACGAGCCTCACTGACTACATACAAATCCAGACTACAATCTAGAGAAATGAGTGAACTGCAAAGATAGCATCTTATATGCCTGAATATAGTTCTGGTTAAGCTCTGTCTGTTCCAATTTGAAACCCTAAACCCTTATCAGAATAACCTCTTATATAAATATCCTCACATACATGATTTTCACATCTCCACTACACCTTACATATCCATATCCTTTCCTGTTACAAAATGATCTAATCAACTGACCTATATACCCCTTTACAATCCATCATGCCTTATGTCGGCTTACAATATAAAAAACAATTGTCGATGTTGGATCTCCCAAATGATATCGGCCTCCAATATCGATAACCTGAATATAAACCATGTCGACGTGCAATGTCGGTAACCAAATAATTCCTTCCAATCGATGAAGATACCTGTCGATGCCGATGAAGTGTCTATCGATACACTACTAAACTAAAATATGAAGCCGGAACATGTTGCCATCAATGAAAACATATTGAAACCAATCAATTGAGTGTCAATTGCCAATATAATATAGTTAGGATGAATTAATTAAATATTAATTGTCAATCGATGGTTAAATAATCAAATAAATACTAAGTATTCATTTAATTAAGTGTACAGATTTAGGTGTCTATAGAAACTAACCCCGCTTAGTGGAGGAAAACCCCTACTACATGAGATACAAGATAAATGATAAATGCAATAGAAACAAGCCACACTTAATAGAGGAAAAACCATATTGCAATAGATATGAAATAAAATGATAAATGATAAACTAAATGCACCTAGAGCATAGATACATTAAAAAATACAACAATGCAAAACATACAATGTTGCAAGATAAGAGATAAGAGAGAAGACAAAGTGTTCTAGCCAAACCCCTCTCTTGAGGTAAGAATGTGTGGATTATTGACATGGTGTTGTTGTTGCGATATGTTTTCCAAGCATTCACAATGATAGAAAAAATCTTGATAGCCAAGAGAATGAGGGAGCGATCTTTTGAGAGCCTTCTTTTCCAAGAGTGTCTACAGAGCATAGAGTCTAGAGAGACAAATGAACAAGGAAACAAACTTTTAGTGAAATGAACACATGAAAGGATCCATTACAGATGAATTCAAGTGAAGGGGCATGCATTCAAAAATATTTGATGTGGGATTTATGATTCCTAATTTGGGAATTTAGCGCGGCGCACAGACGTCTGTGCGACACACTATCGTCCTCACCAAAATGGTACCAAATGAGGCTTTGGGCCAATTGGAGGAACTTTCTATTTTCACCTCAAGATGTCAAAATAATAAGATCTTGATCATGAGGCTTGTCATAAATGCACCGAGCGCAATGCATAAATGTCATAACTGCACTGGGCATAATTTAAGACACTACAAAAAGATAATTTACAGTTTTCAAATTGAAAATGTAATTGTAAAAATGCAATTGCATTTTGTGTACACCTTATTTGCACATCAAATAGATTTGGCATGCTCAAACCTTATGTTCCACACACCAATCCTATTTGGCGAGCGCCAAATAGGGTGCACGCCTTATTTGGCATGTGCTAAAGGGCTTGATGGGGGCCAAAAATGTTTTTGGCATCTTTTTAGTCCCCAATCTTGGTGCACTTACTCATATGTTTTTCCTTTAGATTTATCTTTTCCCTTAGATGTTTCCGAGTGATCCCACATTAGTGGGTTACAATTTCACCCATGAAGGAAAAAAACGGATGAGGAAAAAAGTTTGCCAAGGGTGTACAATTGAATAGGGGGTGTTTGATCAAACTACCCTTGAGTGTTTGATCAAACACCCCCCTTTGATCGTACAAGCGACATCATGGGTGTTCGATCGAAGGGGGTTTTCAATTAATATTTTATAGGGTTCAATCAAACACCCCCTTCGATCAAACCCTCTTTTAATTGAATTTGTTAACAAACATTATATTACCCCCGAGGTGACAGTTATTTTGTCATTTTCAACTAAATGTTTGGGTTCCACAAGGTGTTAAAGGGAACCCCCTTCACAATTTTTGATTGATGAAGCTCTTTAGCACCCTACATTGTCCACCACTTTAGCTTTAGTATACTAGGTGCACCAAATTCTTTTTTTTCTTGTTTAAAATTGCTTGTAAGTTGTTTTTTTGTGTTTTTTTTTTTTTTTTTTTGTTTATTATTAGATTTTTAAATTTTTTTCTAGCAAGTACATATGTTTATTTTTGTATTCTTGCATTTTTAGATAAATAATTTCATATTTAAATCACATAGAAAACTTTAAAAAACCTTAGAAAAATCTTTGAAAACCTTAGAGATTTTTAGAAAAAAAACTTAGGTAAGGTCTTATAATTTTTTTAGAAAACCTTGGACAATTTCTTGTACTCGATAAATAAACCTTAGAAAAATCTTACAAAACCTTAGAAAAATTCTTGTATTACATTACAAAACCATAGAAAACTTTAAAAACCTTAAAATATTTTCATTAAAACCTTTCTCTCTTCCTCTCCCTCTCTTCCCTTTCAAGTCTTTTTAGTAGATCTCTCTCTCTCTCCCTAAGTCTTTTTAGGACCTCTCTCTATTTTTCTCTATCCCTCTCTCCTCACCATATTTCTCCACCTCTCTCCCCTTAAGTCTTCTCTCCCCCCCTTCTCTCTCTCTCTCTCTCTCTCTCTCTCTCTCTCTCTCTCTCTCTCTCTCTCTCTCTCTCTCTCTCTCTCTCTCCTATTGGAAACAACAATGAAGGAAAACTAAGAGGGGGGGTGAATCAGTTTTCACCAGATTGACAAACTTAACCACAATCACAAATCTAACAAAATGTAGCAACAACAAAGATAAGAAAATTGATAGCACAACACACAACACCAAGATTTTGACGTGGAAAACCCGGTTAAGGGAAAAACCACGGTGGGAACCTACCCACAATAAGATGATACTCTACAACAGTATGTGTAAATATTACAATGGGGAATGCACCAACATTCAGGCACACTGCCTAGAGCTTACAACTCAAGATACAATAACTCGGAAGGCTACAACACTCAGGGAAGTCTCACTGACTTACAACAAGATTCAGACTACAATCTGGAAGAAAAAAACTAAAAGAATAGCATCTCCAAATGCCTAATGACAGTTCCAGTTAAGCATATTTGTTTTCTCTGCGACACCAATCACTGCTCAATACACCACACTGAAAGATGAATCCTTTGTTTGCACATACATCAATCTCTGATAATGCAGACACAAACTTGATACATAAATTACATGACTATACCACCTATTTATACAATTCATTAACCTCAACAACAAAGTCGGCTAAACCCTCAACTCAAAATTACAAAATAACATCACACGATATAAAGATCAACCACCATACAAATATAATGATATACATGATATAACATGGCCCTAAACCAAATCTCCAAATATGCAACACCACTGAAAATCACACCAAGATCAACCACAATATGCTACACCACCAGGAATACCACATAACATGAAGAACATCACCAGTTCAACAAAATCACCAAGAACTCGCACAATGATCAATGTGTATTATAAAAATAAATAGGACATAATTAGGGAACACCAACAAGCACATTAGAATCATCAATAACAGTTGTGCCAACACCAGTTATCAAATCTTCATCGATCAACCTCTGAACCTTAGGAATGCTCAAACATCAACAACTATCATGAAGAAAGATAACTTGCGGAGCACAAAATCACAAACCATTTGAAATAAAGATACACAAGACCATCCCAAACAATCTCTCAAGAACTCAGCTCAAGATCTGATCACACCGGAATATACCAGATGAAATACTGAACTCCGCAAAGCACTGATAATAAAAACAAACTACAAAATTAGATCATATGATATGATCAATTAAGCTTTCTAGATCACCAAAACCAATATAGAAAGATGTAAAGATACTAGAAATACTCCATATAATGAACCATGATCCCAATAAACCAATCTACAATTACCAGAGCAATAAATCACAGGAATATGTTGGCATCAATGACAACAACATATCCTAGCAGCAACAATGTTCAACATCTCCCCCTCTCTCCCCTTAATTATTTTTACTCTCTCTCTCTCTCTCTCTCTCTCTCTCTCTCTCTCTCTCTCTCTCTCTCTCTCTCTCTCTCTCTCTCTCTCTCTCTCTCTCTCTCCCCCCCCCTTAAGTATTTTTACACACACACTCTCTAGATCTCTCTCTCTCCCTCTCTGGACCTTAAGTCTTTTTACACACTCTCTAGCTCTCTCTCCCTCTCTCCCCTTAATTCAATTTACTTTCTATCCCTCTCTCCCCTTAATTATTTTTACTCTCTCTGTCTCTCTGTCTGGACCTTAAGTCTTTTTACACTCTCTCTAGATCTATCTCTCCTTCTCTCCCATTAAGTTAATTTTTACACATGTACTCTCTCTCTCTCTCTCTCTCTCTCTCTCTCTCCCCTTAAGTATTTTTACCTACACTCTCTCTAGATATATATCTCCCTCTTTGGACCTTAAGTCTTTTTTACACACTCTCTCTAGATCTCTCTCTGCATCTATCCCCTTAAATTTTACACATGTACTCTCTCTATATATCTCTCTCTCCCTCTCTCCCCTTAAGTATATTTACTCTCTCCCTCTCTCTCCTTAAGTATTTTTACACACACACACTCTCTATAGATCTCTCTCCCCCTCTTTGGAGACTCTAGATATATCTCCTATATCTCCCCTTAATTTTTACACACCCTCTCTAGATTTCACTCTCCCTCTCTCCCCTTAAGTCTTTTTACTCTCTCTCTCTGTGTCTCTCTCTGTCTCTCTCTCTCTCTCTCTCACCCCATAATTTTATTTCTTTTATGATCACTTTTATGTATAGACATAGGTTTGAATTTGTCACAAGTGTACCAATTTTATTTCATTTAAATTTTGTGTACATGCACAAGGTCAAATTGATTATGTATCCAACTCTAAAAAGTTTTAATTTTATGTAGTTTGAGTTCACATGTGTAAATTTAATGTTTAGTATTTAAATTTGTGTTGTTATAAATGTACGTAAATAAGTTATTTATCTCTTAATATCTAGTTTTTAAAAAAGATTATAGAGTAAATTGCAATCTTTTCACACGTGTGTTCATGTACACTTACATAATTTATAACTTTATGACACCTCTACATGGATGATCAGGCTCCACTTGTAGCACCTGCACCTTAGGATGCAATTCCTGATTATGATGATATTTTTTGTTATACTGATTAGGAGATCTGTAGATTGAGAGCCATAGTAGATGACCCCCATAGTGATGGTGTGTATAAGGATACATGCTAGACTATATTGAGGAGCACAAAGTGCCTTAGAGAGTGCCTACATCAACACACAACATACTCCCCTCAAATTGTAGATACCATTTTTAGGGAGTTGAGGGTAGAGGTCTTGGATAATGTTTCCTTGGAGGATATCTAGTGTTAGGTCCTGAAAGAAATCATCAAATGATATTTATTTCCTTATTATTAGGACAAGACAAAGCCGAGAGAATAGATCAGGTCAAACGATGAACATATTTAGTAGTGGCTCACATCATATACCCTTGGTTCCTTGTTGTACATGGTTGTTGTCCTAATAATGACCATATTCCATTATACTTTACTCAACAGTTGTAATCTAAGGTCCATTTGCACTTGAAGGTCAACTACCTTGACCTTCCAACCTATTTTAGATAGGGACATGGTAGAGTGGTAGATCGAGATCTATATTGTAGAGCTGACCGATAAGTGCCAACCTATAAATAGTTGGTTGGTCATAGGTTTCCTAAAATATCCCTATCCCTCACCACCACAATAGATCGGGTGCTTATCGCTTTCCAAAGGGAAGCAATTAATAGTGTTGGAGATATTGCAATTGTTACTTCTACCATTTCTTTTGATCAATCGGGTAGACATTTGATGAGTTGACCAGGATTGAGACCATCGACAGGTGCATTATCTAGTTAGCAAATGATCATTATTCTATTGTCAGCATCCCCACACCACAAGACATAGCAACTATCTTAGGAGGTGTTCACTAGATGCAAATGTCTCACTATTTGGCAGAGGACCTCCTATATGCATACTATTTTATTTCATCCTGCATTCATATACCATTGGATGAGGTCAAACATGAGGTGCTGAGAGAGTCACAGGGTGCAGTATCAAGTCATACACCAAGAGATTCACAACATTGTCATCACTCTATGCATACAGATAGACCACTTTATTGTTGCAGAGGAGATACAAGTTGACCAAGTTTAGATCACACCAGAGGGCCTAGATTCATTCGGGCTAGTTATAGAGATTGAGCAAAATTTGTTTTATGGATATGCTACTAAGGTCAGACTCTTCATCGATGCCATCTCATTTGCATAGCCCCCTACACTCATCATTCGTAGAGACTGTCATGGACATATATGCAGATGCAATTGTTGTGGTAGATATGATTGTAGTAGATGATCAAACTGCGACTCCTAATACCAAGGTACATGAATAATAAATGATTTAAAAATATTCACTTATTTAATTTATAGTTTTTGTTACTTTCAATTATTAAACTAATCCTCAATTAGCTCATGTTACTCCCAGCTTGAGTTCAGAGCGTGTGTGTAAGCAAGATTCAGTTGATGCGACACCTGGTAGTGGACAGGTGAGTTTTAAATTCTTGTAGGCCTAGGTTGGGAGGTGAGCCTCCATGATCACAAACAAAGCTACATTTGCTTGCAGGTCTGCAACTTGTTTAAAAGATGGAGAAAAGAAAGACTTCTAAGTGGCTGTCAAAGTGTGATTGCAAGTGCACCTCATTGTTCATTTTCAGATTTAATTTCTCCTATTACATTTGGTGTATTTCTCAAAAAGTTATAAGAAGGAAAAAGACAATGAAATCCTTGTATTCAATGTATTAAAAAAAGTGTATTACTTCCTCTAGTTAGTTTATTCATTAACATGTAAAGGAAGTTAAAGATGTAGTTCTATTTTCAGTTGTAATTCCTTATTGAGGAAAAGAAATAGAGAGCTTAAAAGTTGAATCATTTATTATTCTGTAAAAATAGTTGTAGATTTATTCTTACAAAAGAGAAAAGAGAAAAGAAAAGATTATTTCATCATCACTATCCATTTTCATGATCGACAATTGTGATGTCTCTTAATGTTGACATGTCTTAACCTGAGCTTCCACCAATCAGCCACAACAAATATGTGCGATTTAGATTTATTTAATGGTCTTCGTATTGTTAATCACAAATTCACAATCTTAACCATCATTCTACCAAATAGAGATAACACCTTTAGGTTAAATTTCCTACCAATTTTATATAAAATTAATTTGATATGATTGTGGCAAGCTATCAAAGATATATGTTCACTTTTTCTCTTTTAAATTTTCTCATCTTCGTAACTATTAGGGGAAGAGCACCAGTAGCCATTATAGATAGCTTCGCGCACCCACAGATCCTAAACGATATATCGAATTTTGATTTTTTTTTTTTTGGTTGTCTTTGTATGCAATTTAACTTCTTAAACCTATTGATCTGGCTTCTGGGTAGTAACGATCCGATCTCTATGGGTCGTTATTCATCAAAAGGTCAAAAAGTGGTCATTTCAAAGTGTCGATCGATACTTGACCTCTTTTGCGCCAATACCCGCACACCAAAACACCATTATCCATTTGTAAAATACCTAAAAACTAATATATTTTTCACCTTTTTATAAAAAATAATTAACTTAAAAAAATTATGACATGCATATAATTAAAAATAATGATAAATGTAAACAAGTTTAAAATGGGTGGTCAAAAAACATGTTGACCACCCATAACCCCCTTCCCGTGGAGGTATGGTGGCCCCACGTGGCACGAACTTCCGCTATCTTTTTTGCCCTAAAAACTTAGGGAAATAAGTTGTTTCCCTAACATTTGCACTCACAAGTTAGGAAAATTGTTTCCGTCGGCGGCCTCCTCTGCAACCTCTATCAGTGGCCTCCTTTGCAACCTCGGCCTTCGGCGGCCTCCTCCGCAACCTCGGCTCCCAAGTAATGATAACTCATCCATATTGCATATTAGATGTCCAATGACGGTTTTGCTCCTTCACAGTTGCATTATGCTTTGTCTATTGATGATTTCTTCGTATGCTCTATTAATGCATATCTCTTCGTTTACTTCGGAACCCCTTCATTATTTTTCATTTCATTTTTTGGTTGCGATGTTAAATGGTGTTTCTCTGTTTATAATGCCAAAATCATTACAGTTAATGCGAAAAAAATTGATTATTGTTCATAATAGTTTAAAACCCCTTCATTATTTATCATTTCCATTTATGGGTTCACTGTTAAATGGTGTCTCTCTGTTTATAATGCTGAAATCATTACAGTGAATGCGAAAAAGTTTGATTATTGTTTATAATTGTTCGAAACCCCTTCATTATTTATCATTTTCTTTTATGGGTACGCTGTTAAATGGTGTCTCTCTGTTTATAATGCCGAAATCATTACAATGAATGCGAAAAAAATTGATTATTGTTTATAATTGTTCAAAACCCCTTCATTATTTATCATTTCCTTTTATGGCTGCATTGCTAAACGTTATCTCTCTATTTATAATGCCGAAATCAGTACAGTGAATGCAAAAAAAATTGATTATTGTTCATAATAGTTCGAAATCCCTTCATTATTTATCGTTTCCTTTTATGGGTGGGTTGTTAAATGGTGTCTCTTTGTTGATAATGCCGAAATCATTACAGTGAATGCAAAAAAAATTGATTATTGTTCATAATAGTTCGAAACCCCTTCATTATTTATCGTTTCCTTTTATGGGTGGGCTGTTAAATGGTGTCTCTCTATTTATAATGCCGAAATCATTACAATGCCTGCGAAAATTACTGACTATTGTTCATAATAATTTGAAACCCCTTCATTATTTATCGTTTCCTTTTATGGGTGGGCTGTTAAATGGTGTCTCTTTGTTTATAATGCCGAAATCATTATAGTGACTGCGAAAATAATTGATTGTTGTTTATAATTGTTTGAAACCCCTTCATTTTTTTATCATTTCTTTTTATGGGTACATTGTTAAATGATGTGTCTTTGTTTGTAATGCAGAAATCAGAACAGTGAATGCGAAAATAATTGATTATAGTTTAGAATTGTTCGAAACCCCTTCATTATTTATCATTTCTTGTATGAGTGCGTTGTTATATGGTGTCTCTCTGTTTATAATGCCGAAATCATTACAGTGCATGCGAAAATAATTGATTATTGTTCATAATTGTTTGAAACTCTTCATTATTTATCATTTCTTTTTATGGGTGCGATGTTAAATGGTGTGTCTCTGTTTATAATGTCGAAATCATTACAGTGAATGCGAAAATAATTGACTATTGTTCATAATTATTTGAAACCCCTTCATTATTTATCATTTCCTTGTATGGGTGCATTGTTAAATGGTGTCTCTCTGTTTATAATACCAAAACCATTACAGTGAATGCGAAAATAATTGACTATTGTTCATAATTGTTTGAAATCCCTTCATTATTTATCATTTCCTTTTATGGCTGCCTTGTTAAATGTTGTCTCTCTATTTATAATGCCGAAATCATTACAGTGAATGCGAAAATAATTTATTATTGTTCATAATTGTTCGAAACCCCTTCATTGTTTATCATTTTCTTTTATGGCTGCATTGTTAAATGTTCTCTCTCTGTTTATACTGTCGAAATCATTACAGTGAATGCGGAAATAAATGGACTACTGTTCATAATTGTTCAAAACCCCTTTATTATTTACCATTACACACACACACACACACACACACAGATATATATGTGTGTGTGTGTGTGTGTGTGTGTGTGTGTGTGTGTGTGTGTGTGTGTGTGTGTGTGTGTGTGTGTGTGTGTGTGTGTGTGTGTTGTTAAATGGTTAATGGGTGTGTTGTTAAATGATGTCTCTCTATTTATAATGCTGAAATCATTACAGTGAATGCGAAAATAATTGATTATTGTTCATAATTGTTCGAAACCCCTTCATTATTTATCATTTTCTTTTATGGGTGCGTTGTTAAATGGTGTCTCTCTATTTATACTGTCAAAATCATTACAGTGAATGTGGAAAAAAATGGACTATTGTTCATAATTGTTCAAAACCCCTTTATTATTTACCATTACATATATATATATGCATGTGTTTGTGTGCGCTATTAAATGGTGTCTCTCTATTTATAATGCCAAAATCATTACAGTGAATGCAAAAAAAAATGATTATTGTTCATAATTATTCAAAACCCCTTCATTATTTATCATTTCATTTTATGGGTGCATTGTTAAATGGTGTCTCTCTGTTTATAATGTCGAAATTATTACAGAGAATTCAAAAAAGATTGATTATTGTTCATAATTATTCGAAACCCCTTCATTATTTTTCATTACATATATACAGATATACATATATACACATGTGTGTGTGTGTGTGCACATGGCACAAACTCCCGCTATCCTCGCCCTAAAAAATTAGGGAAATGAATATTTTTGTGGCATTTTCATTGTTTGCTTTGCCTTCAGTTTGTTAATATATTCATGGTAAATAATATTATCAGGCATACCATGTAGTACTTCCATTAAATTTCATATGAGAAATACAGTAACATCATTCAACCATTTACTCATTTTGTTTTCAGCTATATGGTTATTGTCTATATTATCATGCATACAGAAATACAGACACAATACCATTTTATTTTGTTCAAAGATGTTCAATGATGAGTTACAAAAATAGATTTGTTTTTCATCATTTATCTCAATGGCATTGAGGGTTTAATTTCAATGATCTTTGTCTGTATATATATTTATACAGTAGCATTTTTTTTGTTGTTGAAAGATGTTCAATGATGTAATTGTTCTCTATCTAGTAGAATATCAACAATATCCAATTTTCAATCACATCACAGTTCACTATCTCATGCTTCTAGTTTCTCTCCTTGTTATGTAATGTTTAAAGTTTTGTACCTATGTCTGTGTGTCTATATACACACACACACACACACACACACACACACACAACACAATTACATACTTATAACTCCTACATGGCTCTTTTGAGTTCTCTAGCTATATGGTTAATGTTATATAATGTTTCAAGTTTTGTACCTATGTCTGTGTCTATATATATATATATATATATATATATATATTACATACTTACAACTCTTGCATGGCTTTTTTGAGTTCTCCGGCTATATGGTTATTGTCTATATTATCGTGCATACACAAATAAAGACACAGTACCATTTTATTTTGTTGAAAGATGTTCAATGATGAGTTACAGAAATAGATTTGTTTTTCATCATTTCTCTCAATGGCATTGAGGGTTTCATTTCAATGATCTATCTCTCTTTATATATTTATACGGTACCATTTATTTTTTGAAAATCATGTTCAATGATGGAATTGTTCACTATCTAATAGAACATCAGCAATATCCAGTTTTCAATCACATCACAGTTACATATTTTGTTCCTGCATCTCATGCTTTTAGTTTGTCTCCTTGTTATATACACTTTCAAGTTCTCTGCCTATATGGTTATTGTCCATATATATGTATACACATACATATATATACACACATATACATATATATGTATATGTATATATATACATGTGTACATGTATGTACATATACATGTATATGTATATGTATATGTGTATATATATACATGTATATGTATACATGAAGAAACACACAATAGCATAATATATTCTATAATGATGGTTGATGCAAGTTCTCTGGCTATATGGTTATTGTCTATATATATTTTTATATGTATATGGACAATAACCATATAGCCACAAAACTTGTTGTAATCAACAACAGTTTCCTTATTCAAGGGCGGTCATTCAAATTGGTACACATTGAATAAGTAAATTCCTTCTACAGTCAATGTTAAATGTTATAAATCTTTCAATTTAAATTATACTATTTTCAGTAAACCAGCATTTATTTTAATATAGTCACTGTAAATAATATTAACAACCATGGTGGATGTCCAATGATGGTTTATGCTCCTTCGTAGCTACATTATGCCTTGTATATTGATGATTTCTTTGTATGCAGTTTACAGTTTCATTTCAATGCTCTCTTACAGCTTAGTGTGCATATATTTTTGTCATCCACACACACACACATACATGTATGGTTATTGTCCATACACACATACACACACATATACATGTGTGTGTGTGTGTAGAATAAAATTGAACAATTCAAAGCAATGGAGGTCTGCATATTCAATATGACATGAACGAATGTTTCCCACAAAAATTCTAATTTGAAAATTGGTAGCTACCACAATTGAATGCATTGCACATTCGAATTATATTCTAAGACAAAATTTTCCATGTCACTTTGATTACAATCCAATTCATTGCATATTTCTGAGTTCTGCAAATTCCCTTTGCACATTCCTTAGGTAACTATTTCTTTGCAATATGTATGTATGTTATACATATGCATATGCATATGTATGTATATGTGCAATTCTATGTACATGTGCATATGTATGTAGCTGGATATGTATATGTATGTACTTATGCATTCAATAATGTATGGATGATTTGTTGTTACAACGTTACGCTACCCTCAAATATTGTTGTTTTTTGCAGGTGTGCTAGAGCATCGAGGGAAGAACCATACTTGTGGAAGATCATCATATCAATGTAAATGTGTTTATTAACACACTTAAATTCTTTGGAGATTATGCCTTTAATGCTTACATTTTATATTAATTTGTATAGATATCTTAGGTAGCTATGCATTTCTTATTAAATGTGTTTCTTAACACACCTTAGTTTGTTTTGCTTTTTGTTGTGATTGTTATGGTAGGCAATGATCTAAGACTTACTATGTCAAAGACAACAAGCATGCCTCTCAAGTAAAGTCCATATGACTTTACTTTGGCAATATCTAGTAGACAATGCAATTTGTGAAATGCTTATGTTTCAATTTTTGAATTGTTTGTGTTTCAATTTGTTTTAATTTCTCACTTAGTTCATATGTTTCAATCTTCTCTTTGTTGGAATTGTACTTTCGCAATGATCTAGTAGACAATGCAATTTCTAATTTGTTTATGTTTCAAATTCAGGAATTTTTTTTTTTAATTGTTTAAATTCCTCACTTAGTTCATATGTTTCAATCTTCTCTTTTTTTGATCTGTACTTTGGCAATGATCTAGTAGACAATGCAATTTCTTATTTGTTTATGTTTCAATTTCTGAATTGTTTGTGTTTCAATTTGTTTAAATTCCTCACTTAGTGCAGTAGAAAAAGGAAGTGCCCTATTGTTTGTGTTTTAATTTGTTTAAATTCCTCACTTTCTGAATTGTTTGTGTTTCAATTTGTTTCAATTTCTGAATTGTTTGTGTTTCAATGATCAAATGGAAGTGCCCTATTTAAGGAAAAGAACCAAACAAAGAATTGTCTTATATTGCCTTAAAAGATGTCTTGTTAGATACTGCCAAAAATGATAACTTGGTAGCTAACAAGATATCTTTTAAGGTAGTAGAAAATAGTTCTTTGTTTGGTGCCTTTTTACAAATGGGACACTTCCTTTTATCATTTCGAGGCAATGACGACATATTACACACTACAATTTATATATGATGACTGCAATTTGAATACTTATAATATAATGACTGCAACTTGAATCTTTATAAGTGTTCAAATTTCTCACTATCAAAAGAGGACATATTAGTGGCATGTGAATAATCAAATGCCATTGATATGGCCTTTTTGATGGTGAGTAATTTGAACACTTATGTGGCCTTTTTTGATAGTGAGAAATATACGAGATCAATTCAATTGATATATGAGAAATATGACATCACAGAAAACAAACATATCAGATTTACAACAACACCATCAATTCATTAGAATATCCATATGATATATCTGAAAACAACAGAGTTCTGAACACATTACAAAATATGGCAGTATGTCATTCTATAATCACATCACAGTTATATCGAAACTCAAAATCTGCTCTCCATTTGGGTATTAATCACATCACGGTTATATCAATTCTCCATTTGGGTATTAAATGGAGGAGGTATGACAAATCCAACCCCAACGGACTGTGGCCTACTAGGGTCTAGCCCACCAAAATTGTTTTCTTTGCTATGAGGGGTTTGTAAGCAACTTGCTATTTGAGAAAGGAATGCCTGGTTTACACCTGAAGTAAGTTGTACAGTGTCTGAGGGTCCAGGTGCAGTCCCAACCTGCATAGTATTAATAGCTGCAAAGGCTGGGGACAAGAGGTTCATCATTTCCATGAGAATTGGGTGTCGGATGGGTAGAGGTTCTGTGACTGTGGCAACATCTTTTGTCCTCTTCACACGCTTGGCTGCCTTTTCAGCTTTCATCCTCTCCTTCTCAAGCTTTGCTTCTGCATCTTTCTTTGCCTTGTCTTGTCTTTGAATGAACTTGTCTTGGGAATCCTGCAATTTTTTGGCCTGTTTTTCCACCCTCATAGCCTCCTTTTCTATCGCTTTTGCTTCACATTGTGCCTTCCTCTGTCTCACCTGCTCTTTCTTTTGCTCTGCCAATTCCTCTTCTCATTTCCTTTCAACCTCTTTATCTTTTTCCCTTTAAATGTACTCATCAGATGTCAAGATCTGTGACTAGCTACTAAGACGCAGAACCCCTTTCTTACCTCCACACGAAGATTGGTTCAATCTCTACACTAGAAGTCTTAAGAATTGGCTGATTTGCCTTGGCTATTGTTGTCCATCCTCTTGTGTGCATGGTACAAACTCAGGTTTGTCTTCACTTATGTGAACTTCGTCTTCACCATCAACACCATCTTCCTGCTCCTAGTTGACTGCATTGGTGAAGTAATGAATGACATCTGTTGGATCAATTTCTAGCAGACTAGGCATGGAAAGAATTTCATCATCACAGTTGGCTGCATCTTGGTTCCACTCTAGTATGTCAGCTTGTGTTGGCAAAGACATGCCTATTGATGTATTTTCAAGACCCTCATTTGGTTGGCTGGTTTGTGGGGGCAGACCTGCTTTGACAATTTCTGGTGTCAAACTTGTACCCTCAACCGTTGCTTGTGTTTCGCTATGGAGCTCTACAAAATCTTGAATCTGTTCCTCATTAAAACCTGCCAATCGCAAGCATGCTTCCACTGCCATATACTCTAGTTCTTCATCCCTTGAAGCAGCATCATGTTCTGTTCCAACCTCAAATGCCTCACTTGGTCTCATATCATTCTATAATGCATTTCGGTTAAGTGGCCAAATCCCTGTCCTACGGAAGCCACTGATTATATTGGTCGATGTCAATGCTTGGGCAAAGGCCTTGCTTGCAAGCATTGCCAACTCTTCCCTTCCAATTTCAATTTGTAGGAACTTAGACATCCATATACTCCTTTATTGTTTGAAATAATTTTTGAAAGGTGAGAATACAGAGACATCAAGTGGTTGTAGTTTGTGGCTTGTATGAGCCAGAAGGGTGACCAAATCAATACCTATCCACCTTGCTTCTTCAATTGTCTTGAAGGCTACATGGCTACCATGACCGTTGAAGATCAGGAGGGCCCTATGTGAGGGTGAAACTCCACCAGGGACCAAACGTGCAAAATGTTCCAACCAATTTAATAACAACTCCTTCATCATCCATGCATGTTCTTGGACTGCCATGCATGCTCCTGGCTCGCAGTTTGCTATGTAGTTTCAGATATGCCTCTTAGATTTGAACAAATAAAATCCAGGAATGTTGAAACCACATGCACTAACACATGCCAAAACAGTGATCCACTCTCTACTCTTCAAAATTAGGTGCGCTACACACCTTTGCCCCAATTTGGCTATCACTCTCATTCCACAATTCCTCCCAACTTGCACACTAGTCTCATCACAATTCCAAATCTGACTCTTACCATAGTGATTAAGGTTGTACATTAACTCCAAGTTGTCATAGAAAGAGGCAACAATAGAAGGTCGAAGCATAATAGCCTTATCAAAGTCCACTCCTTCTGTTGTTCTCATCATTAGATCAGGGTGCCTTCGTCTAAAACCTGCCCACCATGACCTCCCTGGCATCCCGTTTTTGAATGGATTAGGCCTATTCTCAGTAATTTGTGCAACAGTTGATTGAAGTTGACTGATTTGGAGATGGTGACCAATTTCAGCCATGTCTTTGCACCATTGAACAACTGCATTCTCCTCCTCTGCTAATAAAATGGTGCGTGGACCCCTCACAGTCGTAGTTGTGGTTCCCATCAGTCATGCCCTCAAAGAAGCAATGGGGATACCATATTTGATTAATGTGCCTCTAAGAGACATGTGCCTGTCTTCTATGCATGAAATTGTCTCTTTCATGTCAGATATGCTCCATTTTGGTTTAGGATCCTTTGAGGCCACCTCTACTTGTGGTGTTTATGGAATATGATTAGAATCTGCAGTAGGATGGTCATGTACAGCAGCAGTATCCACATCAGTTGCATTGTTAGGTGAGTGGTCATCTACAACAGGAGTTAGTGGGTCTTCATTTTGGACAAAATTATCTTCAGCAGGGAAGTGCACCCCACGAGTGACTCTAACTGTTCGACGTCTAACAGACCTGTTTCCCTTTCTACCTCATGCCATTATGTTCAGTGAACCTGCAACAGATCATTTCCATGAAACCCTCAATGCCATTGAAATAAATGATGAAAAACAAATCTATTTGTGTAACTCATCATTGAACAAAATAAAATGGTATTGTGTCTCTATTTCTGTATGCATGAAAATATAGATAATAACCATATAGCCAGAGAACTCAAAAAATCTATGCAGGAGTTCAATATGTAACTGTGATATGATTGAAAATTGGATATTGTTGATATTGTATTAGATAGTGAACAATTACATCATTGAACATCTTTCAACAAAAAAAAATGGTACAGTATAAACATCATTGATCATTGAAATGAAACCCTCAATGCCATTGAGATAAATGATGAAAAACAAATCTATTTCTGTAACTCATCATTGAACATCTTTCAACAACAAAAAAATTGCTACCGTATAAATATATATAGAGAAATAGATCATTGAAATGAAACCCTCAATGCCATTGAGATAAATGAAGAAAAACAAATCTATTTCTGTAACTCATCATTGAACATCTTTCAACAAAAAAAAATGCTACCGTATAAATATATAGAGAGAGACAGAACATTGAAATGAAACCATCAATGCCATTGAGATAAATTATGAAAAACAAATCTATTTCTGTAACTCATCATTGAATATCTTTCAACAACAAAAAAAAATGCTACCTTATAAATATATATGGAGAGACAGATCATTGAAAGGAAACCCTCAATGCCATTGAGATAAATGATGGAAAACATATCTATTTCTGTAACTCATCATTGAACATCTTTCAAAAAAATAAAAATGGTACAGTATAAATATATATATATAGAGAGAGAGAGAGAGATCATTGAAATGAAACCCTCAATGCCATTGAGATAAATGATGAAAACCAAATCTATTTCTGTAACTCATCATTGAACATATTTCAACAAAAAAAAATGGTACAGTATAAATATATATAGAGAGAGAGAGATCATTGAAAGGAAACCCTCAATGCCATTGAGATAAATGAAGAAAAACAAATCTATTTCTGTAACTCATCATTGAACATCTTTCAACAAAAAAAAATGCTACCATATAAATATATAGAGAGAGACAGAACATTGAAATGAAACCATCAATGCCATTGAGATAAATTATGAAAAACAAATCTATTTCTGTAACTCATCATTGAATATCTTTCAACAACAAAAAAAAAATGCTACCGTATAAATATATAGAGAGAGATAGATCATTGAAATGAAACCCTCAATGCCGTTGAGATAAATGATGGAAAACAAATCTATTTCTGTAACTCATCATTGAACATCTTTCAAAAAAATAAAAATGGTACAATATAAATATATATATATATAGAGAGAGAGAGAGATCATTGAAATGAAACCCTCAATGCCATTGAGATAAATGATGAAAAACAAATCTATTTCTGTAACTCATCATTGAACATCTTTCAACAAAAAAAAATGGTATGGTATAAATATATATATACAAAGAGAGATCATTGAAACGAAACCCTCAATGCCATTGAGATAAATTATGAAAAACAAATCTATTTCTGTAACTCATCATTGAACATCTTCAACAACAAAAAAAATGCTACCGTATAGAGAGACAAATCATTGAAATGAAACCATCAATGCCATTGAGATAAATGATGAAAAACAAATCTATTTCTGTAACTCATCATTGAACATCTTTCAACAACAAAAAAAATGCTACCATATAAATATATAGAGAGAGACAGATCATTGAAATGAAACCCTCAATGCCATTGAGATAAATGATGAAAAACAAATCTATTTCTGTAACTCATCATTGAACATCTTTCAACAACAAAAAAAATGCTACCATATAAATATATAGAGAGAGACAGATCATTGAAATGAAACCCTCAATGTCATTGAGATAAATGATGGAAAACAAATCTATTTCTGTAACTCATCATTGAACATCTTTCAACAATAAAAAAAATGCTACCATATAAATATATATAAAGAGACAGATCACTGAAATGAAACCCTCAATGCCATTGAGATAAATGATGGAAAACAAATCTATTTCTGTAACTCATCATTGAACATCTTTCAACAACAAAAAAAATGCTACCATATAAATATATATAGAGAGATAGATCATTGAAATGAAACCCTCAATGCCATTGAGATAAATGATGGAAAACATATCTATTTCTGTAACTCATCATTGAACATCAAGGGAAACAAAAAAAAGGGTATTGTGTCTCTATTTCTATATGCATGAAAATATAGACAATAACCATATAGCCAGAGAACTCAAAAAAGCCATGCAGGAGTTTAGTATGTAACTGTGATGTGTGTGTGTGTGTGTGTGTGTGTGTGTGTGTGTGTGTGTGTGTGTGTGTGTGTGTGTGTGTACACACACAGACATAGGTATAGAACTTGAAACCTTATATAACAAGGAGAAAAACTACAAGCACGAGATGCATGAGTGGAAGATGTAACTGTGATGTGATTAAAAAGTGGTTATTGTTGATATAGTATGAAGATGCAGATTCATTTCTCAAATGAGTAAATGGTAAAATGATGTTGTTGTATTTCTCATATGAAATTTAATGGAAGTACTACATGATATGCCTGATAATATTATTTACAGTGAGTATATTAACAAATTGAAGGCAAAGCAAACAATGAAAATGCCACAAAAAATCTTCATTTCCCTATGTTTTGAGGGCAAAAAAGATAGCGGGAATTTGTGCAACATGGGCCCATAACGTGTCTGTGGGAAGGATGTTATGGGTGTTCAACATATTTTTTGACCACCCATTTTAAACTCTGCAATAAAAGTTGTCTGGCCTGGTGTGTGTGTGTGTGTGTGTGTGTGTGTGTGTGTGTGTGTAGCCAGTATATAGTCACTATAAGTAATAGTATCAGGCATACACATTGTTGTAATGATAAATAATGAAGGGGTTTTGAACAATAATCAATTTTTTTCGCATTCACTGTAATGATTTTGGCATTATAAATAGAGAGGCACCATTTAACAGCGCACCCATAAAAGGAAATGATAAATAATGAAGGAGTTTCAAAGAAAACGAAAAGATATTCAGTTGTTTTGCCATTCTCTGTGATGATTTTGGCATTATTAAACATTCTTTGTGAGGATTTTGGCATTATTAAACTGTAAGAGAGCATTGAAATGAAATTGTAAACTGCATACAAAGAAATCATCAATAGACAAAGCATAATGTAGCTACGAAGGAGGTAAACCATCATTGGACATCCAATATGACTGTTAATATTATTTACAGTGACTATATTGAAAGAAATGCTAGTTTATATTATTTACAGTGACTATATTGAAAGAAATGTTGGTTTATTGAAAACAATATAATTTGAATTGAAATATTTATAGCATTTAGTTAACAGTATTCATTGAACGTAGGGAATTTAGTTACTTTCTGTGTACCAACCTGAATGTGCATCCTCGAGTAAGGAATGTGCAGAGGGTATTTGCAGATCTCAGGAATATGCAATGAATTGGATTGTAGTGAAAGTGACATGGAAAATTTGGTCTTATAATATAATTCGAATGTGCAATGCATTCGATTGTGGTAGCTAGCTATTTTCAAATTTGAATTTTTGTGGGAAATAGTCGGTCATGTCATATTAAATATGCAATCCTCCATTGCTTCGAATTGTTCAATTTTCTTCCCTGCTTTGAATGAAACTTGGTTTTTTAAATTAGATTTTATGCAAATTCTTGGATATTGGGGAGCCTTACACTAGTTGTTGCAAATGCAGGTACCAAATGCAGATCAATTTAATGCATGAAGCTGTGAAGTGATATTTGGAAGGATGTACACTTGAGTGTCTAAGAAGTTTACAATTGATTGTTTTTATGTCATATAATGCACCAATAGCTGTGCATATGTAATTGTAATTAGAGTACATTTGTACTCTTAAGCCACTTGCATAAAGTGGCAAATGTAAACATTAAGTTTTTTAAAAAATAAAAATGTTTATTATTTGTGCAAGATGTTTTGTATTAAAATAGGAAATGTACCAGTAGTTGTTTTGTTTGTTTTAACTTTTTGGTTTTCAACTACTAATTCACTTGTGAACATGTATTGGTGTTAAAATAAATATTTACTGGTATTTTTTTATTTATGTACTGACAATTTTTTTTTTATGTTTTGGGGGGTCAACATGGTATTAAGGTGACGGTTATTGGAACTATTTCACCTCCCCTATCAATGAAAAAAAAAAAGAAGAAACTTTAAAGACATAAGCAAACACATTTTTTTTTTTTGACACGACAAGTTTTTTTCCTTTGAAGTTTCAAGAAAAAAAACAAATGTATATTTTTTTTTTACACGGCAACAAATTATTGTATTGCAATGTGCATGTTTTAAATGTTGTATGGCATGGGTTGAGCAGATATTGGAATACTCTGGGAATGAACACTCCACAGCTATATCTGTGCTAGAGGTAGCTAGAAATGTTCAATGGGTCGACCTCTGTTTGTTGCTGGTTGCTGTTGTTCTAAACAGGGTGGATGCTATTAAGAAAAACAAGATGGAGCGTTTAGATCTTCTAAACTCCATGAATGAATTGGCAAAAGTAGTCCGGAAACTCAAGGAGATTCCTCGCACAAAAGATGAGATGCTCACCCAAATAAACGACTCTATTGCTTTGGTAGTACAGGGAGCCATTCTATGTTGTTCGCAGAAGAAAACTAAAATGGTTAAAAGGTGCTAAATTAATCAGTTTTCCCCTAGTATTTTTGTCAAATATTTTTAACTTAAAACTATGATTTAATACCCATATTGTTTCATTTTATTGGAAGCCTGAAGGCAAAATTGTTCATCCTGCATTTATAAATTTCCATCCCTTTCTTTGACTGTGAATCTCCGTAAAATGTTTAGAAGTAAATAGAAGTGTGTAAATTTTTCTAACCTGCACAATATGGATCTAGCAAGAAGAGAAGAGCAAAACTTGCAGAAGAAAAATCAGAAGAACAAATGAAAACAATAAAGCCATTTTCATTACCATATTCAAACTTGAATGAATTACAATTGGTTTATAGATCACAGGAGCAGAAATTATGCATTAGATGCATGAAATTTCTGGAGATCAAGAACTGTTTGCATGAAACAGAACTAGAAGATGAAGAGGGAGTTAAAAACAAGAACTCGTTGGTTAGCTTAAACATAAGCAACAATGCAAATCACAATCATAGTAAATCATGGGGAAGACTGCATGTTAAGTTACGCTAACACACCCCCCTTAAGCCTAACTAAGGAGAGATATGAGAAATATGGGTTTTGGCAATAAAGCCTGACTAGGAACCCAATTACAAAGAAGAAAGGAGAAAACTCCTAACCATTATTCGAACTTAAGAAGAAAGCTGCAAACTGCAAATGAATCCACACTGCAACAGGATTGTATCAAAATCATAGAAACCACTGCATGAGTACCTCTGGGATACTTTGAAAATGCAATTGTACATATTCTGTATTGCTCAAATGGATGAACAGACAGGTACACGGTCTCTGAATACAGAAAGTGACCATCTGAATACAGGAAGATATGAATCTGTAGAAATCTGTTTCAAGCTGAAGAACTCCAAAGATTACCTCCAGTTGGGATGATGCCATTGTATATCCATTGCTCAATAATGTCCCACTAGAAAGAAACTCTGGAAGCACTCGGGGATGCGACTCTAGAATCTCATGTAGAACCCTGCTAGAAAGAATCTCTAGGAGCAAACAAAGTTGCAACATTGGAATCTCATGTAGACAGGAATTTAGAACAAAAGAATACTTTTGACTATCAACCGAAGGAAGAGTGCATAGCAACTTCAATCTTCTATTTATTCAGGAAACTTATTGAAAGAAATCTATACTAAATGCATTAAGCAAAACCCCATAAAACCTTTCTAAAAGTTCAATTTTTTTTTACAAAGCCCCAAATTTTTCAGATCTTTATCATGTGGTGCTTTCAAAGCAGTACAATTTTTAAATAATCAATATAGGGGAAAAAAATCAAGGAGCATGCAAAAATGAGGGGAAGAATATGCATGCATTTAGAAATAGAGATCTACATCAGCGTCCATGGTGATGGTAATCTTCATAAATCTGACAGCAAATAATTGTTGTGCTCCTTCCTTCTAGCTCTAGGCTCTGATACCATGTAAAATTTTCTAACCTTCACAATATGGATCTAGCAAAAAGAGAAGAGCAAAACTTGCAGAAGAACAAATGAAAGCAATAAAGCCATTTTCATTACCATATTCAAACTTGAATGAATTACAATTGGTTTATAGATCACAGGAGCAGAAATTATGCATTAGATGCATGAAATTTCTGGAGATCAAGAACTGTTTGCATGAAACAGAACTAGAAGATGAAGAGGGAGTTAAAAACAAGAACTCCTTGATTAGCTTAAACATAAGCAACAATGCAAATCACAATCACAGTAAATCATGGGAAGACTGCATGTTAAGTTGCGCTAACAAAGTGTCACTATGTTCAAGCAGTGTGGAATACCCACTGTCACTGTCAAGTACTACTAAACGCCTCACCTAAACAGCCAGATTTCATCCATTTGTGTACCGCAAGTCACATTTCATGACCAGCTCAGCCAGATTCACCTGAATAAAGTAACTGTTATATCTGTTCAATGTTTTCTACAAACCCTTACTGTAAGATTCCTAATTATGATTATAAGATTTTTCTGATCTTATGAATTAAAAAGTCACTGTAAAATATATTAAATACTGAAGAATATCTTAAAATCTGTTGATACTGCAAATCGCTACGAAATGCGTTAGGAAGTTCTTTTCCAAATCCAGGAACACGTTACAGTTGTAAAAAATCACCTGAGAGTAATCAGTCAGCGACTGTCCCATTAATCCCCTTTGCTGCAGATCTGGACTGCACTAGAAGGTAGGGTTGTAATAATGGATGCTCTGTGACATATTAGAAGACCCTATGCTGCCAATTCAGATCTGTATGGATGCACTGACTATCCAGGCCACAGAATGGAGCTCCCCCATCCCATGCAATGTACGGTGTACGGTGTATAGTGTCCTACAGTCCAAATAGCCGTGCAAGTACTGAAACGGTGGCAGATATGAAACGTGAAATGAAATAAAGTCTCGAAATAGTGTCTTCTTCTCTCTTCTTTTTGAGTAAATCAGCATTGTTATTTACCTAGGTAGGAAGTGTAATATTCTTTTGTCGAAATACAATTTATTAATAAATAATAATAAAATTAAAATAATATAAAAAAAATTTAAAAAATATGATATAATTGAATTTAATAAATGGTCAAAAGGTATGAAACGAAGAGTTGTGACTCCTTCAAACATGGATATTAAAGAGATAAGAGTTCATTTGATAGGAGATATGGATGGAGGAAGGAAGAAATGATGAAGCATGGGAATCAAGGAAGGATTAATGGAAGCAGAAAGGAAAGGAAGAAAATAAGGAAGTGACTTTTCCAAAGGGCAAAACTGATAAAGGGTTGTAACTCTTTCAAAGGGTGGTAATTGTGAAAGGTTTTCTCTTTCAAAAGATAATAATTATGAAAGGTTGTGATTCTTTCAAAAGAGTGGAATGAAAGAATGTGACCCTTTCAAAGGGATAGAAATTATAAAGGGTTGTACATTTTCAAAGGGTGGTAATTGTGAAAGGTTGCAATTCTTTCAAAAGGGTGAAACGAAAGGTTGTGATCCTTTCAAAGGAGTAGAAATTGTGAAGGGTTGTACTCTTTCAACGAGTTGTACTTGTGAAAGTTTGTGACTCTTGCAAAGGGTAGACAAGATGAAGAGGTGTGACTTCCCCCTGACATTAGAAGATACAAAAGAGGAGGTTTCATTTGGGGAGGAGATGCAAGAGAGATCAATTTGCAAAATAATTTATTACTCTCAAAGGGCAACAATGGAAGGTGCTGACCTAGGTTTTATGAAAGGTGGTAACGCTTTCACCAATGCAGTATAAAAGGGACCATTCTAATCATTCAAGAATTAATTTTTAATCATCACTTGTGAATCTACAAAAAAACAATCATCAATTACCAAATCAAGCAAACAATCAATCAACAAACCACTCTACCAAATCAGCATTTAATCAATCACCATTCACCAATATATCAAACTAGCATTCATTACATCAACATTCATCAATAATCTAATCATCAATCACTTACTCATCACTCACCAATATCTCAAATCATACAATCAAAGGAATTCATTCAGTCAATCATTCATTCATAAAAATATCAATCATTCAACAACAATCAAAGCATATCAGACTTCATCTATATATATATATATATATATATATATATATATATATATATATATATATATATATATATATATATATATATATATATATATATATATATATATATATATATATATATATATATATATATATATATATATATATATATATATATATATATATATATATATATATATATATATATATATATATATAATCGGCATACATGGAACCTTTGATTTGACCAATTATTTGGTATGAAAGTGTAGTCATATCGATTGTCTATTATATATGTTAAATAACTATCTAATTTATTTATTAATTTTGATTATAAAATCCATTTAAATTCTTAGAGTTAATAAACTAATAAATTTATCTTTGTACAAGAAATCTTACTTGAGGTTGTAAGGAAACATGTTAGGGAGAGGTAGCAAATTGACTCCCACAATGTAGGTAGACCACGCCAAGTTGGATGGACTGGAGATCCCACCACTTGTGGGCCAAGGGATCAAATTGTTTTGATTGGATGTTCAACCCCCTTGGGCTTAGTTGTGGCAAACAATTTTTGGGTTCCCTATCATGTGTTCCCCTCCAATCCCCGATGTGGTTGATTGTTGGAAGTGAAATTATATAATAGATCCAAATAGGTGGTGTTAATCATCATTTCATTAATGTTAATTATTTATTTACTTTTAAGTTCAATAGCTATTATATGTAAGATCGTTAACTCGAACTATTTTTTCATACATATTGTAAATATATATAATATACAAGATCTCAAATAAAATATTTACTTGGATAATTTCAATCTTACTTGTAATTAACAAATAGAAATCCATATCTAAAATAATTTATATATTTATTTATATTCATTTATTTATAATTTTTTTAATTGATTGGTTTTAATTATATTCAATTATTTTAAATAATGTATAATATTTCATAAAAAAAATTATCACATTATTTTTATCAAATAAAATTTGATCATAAGTTAACATTTTTTTATTCAAATAAATCATCTCAAATACCTCACATAGAATATAAACACTATTATACATAATACACTAGCATACCTATATTTTAAAAAATTAGGTAAAATATGATGAGAAATATCCATTTTAAAAAGAGTGGTGAACCATAGAAAAACCCACACATTGAAAAAGATAGAAAAACAAACTAATCAACATCAACCATTACTTCACCACTAGCCAACCTAATGAGAAAATACAATATGTACTCAAGTAATTAAATTTTTTTATACAATCGAAGAAAGCTTCTATAACAAATAAATAACCTTCCAAAAAGCTTTAAGAACTCAAAAAATTTAATTGTCTAAAAAATATTTGAAATTAAAGATAATCTAGGAAGGAAATGATAAATTATCAAATTGTGGATGCAACCTAACTACTAGTTATAAATTCATTAGTTTGAAGACAATGTCCAATTACTAACATATTTTGCATTATGTATTTTGAATCAAAATAATCAAAGAATTAGAAAAGCATCCTCATAACCCATGCAAACAATATTTTAGTAGAAAAATAGCTTAGAAAGGAAGTTTAATAATTAAAAAAAAATTATATATTGCAAGATTTTTGTTTGTTTGTTTTGAAACTATTTATGGAGTAATTTATTTAAATAATAAATGTTCCAAAGTTATATAATTTTTAGTAAAAAAATTACACATTAATTTTTTTTGGATAGAATCTTCTAGGAAAATACAAGGAAAAATAGTTCATATTTTTATTTGGAGGTCACCATGATGAAAATTCTATTGTTTAATTTAAGTTCTAGTCATGCTATGATTTTCATGGGAGTCAAAATTATATAAATTAAAATTCATTTACAAACATAGTGGGATGTTATAATTTAGATGTAAGTCATAGTAATATTAAGTAAATGTCGTTTACAAATATATGTATGATAAAATTGATTAGACTGTCAATGTAAAATAATATCAATTTATACGAATAATTGTGATGAAGAATACTATGATTAATTTCTTTTGAAATTAATAACAATTTTATGCATAACAAAATTGATTAGATAATCAATGTTGAAATTAATTAGTCATAAAACTTTTTTTAATAACTTTCAATTTCATTTTTAGTACAAACCAACAAAGAAACTAGATTCCAAAACCTCAAATTGGCAATGCAATAAAATTAGAAATACCAAATATACTTTATTGGTGTTCTTTCATGGAAAATTTGGGTTTTTTCATTGGTAAAATTAGCCTATATTTGACGGTCCATCCAACTTGTCATGCAAGGTTATTACTCCAAAGTATATTTGACCAAATATTTGTAAAATTGGGTTTTTTCATTGGTAAAATGTTTATCTAATAATCCAATAGCAATTGTAAGTGCACTCCAAATTCCCTAGAATGATTCTAAACATATTACACCTTACATCTTATTTTGTTAAATGCTTGAGAAAAATTAAGAACATTAAAAATATTAATTAACATTAAATTTGATAAAACACCTTACTTTTACTTCTATTTTTGTTATATGATCAAAGAAAAATTAGGAACATATTAAATAGTAAGTGAAATTAATTTCTACAAATATCAGAGAATTAGATAATTTAATCAAATGAAATTAAGTATTTTTAAATTTCCAACAATTTAATAACATAATGAAATTAAATGTTATTTTGTAATTCTTGTCTTTATAAAATTTTGATTATTATATAATTACATGTGTCTTTCTTATATGTATCAAAATAATTTGTATATGAAAAATCTTATAAAAATTAAAAATAAAGATAATAATGATTACATTCCTTTAAATTTTGTTGCACCTCTTATAATTACAAATGCTAATATTTTTAATTTTGTAAAGCATAAACCAATCTGTTGTTGTGACAATAGTTTATTATTTATTCAATTTTATAAATATAATGGATAGGTTTTTCAATGCTTTAAAACATAGAGATGGCCTTCTAGCAATTCGCTCAAAAGTGGACAAGATGTATACGAGGCTTAATGCAAGTATGAGCGCCCAAAACTTATGGTTAAGCGCCCAAAGCTTATCTATTTTGGAGAGGACTCTCGTATGCAACCAGACACATGTTCCCTCTGTCAACGTCCAATTGGGTGAAGTACATCCATTCAGTTAATAATGGCCTGTTTCATTTAATGGCATGCTTACCAATATTTCCAAACATTTCTCTCTGTTTTCAATATCTAGCAGTTGGCATACACGAGCAAATTGAGGATAATGATCCGCCTTCTGTAGCAGGGAATGTACATGCAGTTGATCGATTGGGCAGGACGACTTCACCTGGAGAAGGAGGGAATTATGATCTCTTGAGAGATAAATTCAGAGGTTCGAAATGTTCTAAAATTAGTCTTCCCCAGTACTTCAAAAATATCCCAAAGTGCCAAAAAATTGCAGTCCTGTTTCCCGAATGATCGGGCATAAACAGCTGGATATCAAGTTTCTCGGCCATAAACGGCTGGGTATCACGTTTCTCGGGCACTAACGGCAGGCAAGTTCCTCGGGCATAAAAGGCTGGATATCCATTAATGGCTGGGTATCAAGTTTCCTCGGGCATAACCAGCCGGAAAGTTTCTTCGGGCATAAACGACTGGATATCAGCAACGAAGACAAACTTCAGATAAAACCACTACAACAGTAACTCTTTGATTCAATTGTGTAAAATTATTTTATGAAGCCTAAATACAGAGACTTACTAAAAAATATTCTGGAATCATACAATTGACATACAATTTAGAAAATTAAAGAATAAATAATTTATCATTTGGAATTGCTATATAATGGTTTTTTTTTTAAATTAATATTTTTATGGTATTATTTTATTCCAACATAGAAGTGGTCCTTGTAGAATGAAATAAAAATGAAAGAAATAAACAATAAACGAGAACACAGAAGTTTATCGTGGTTCGGCAATTGCCTATGTCCACACTGAGCAGAGTAATTGTATTATGTGAAAAAAAGAATAGTTTACAAATGACAGCAGCAGCTGTATATAAAGCCTTTTCAATATACATGACTCCAAGAGTCACAATTGGAGGGAATATACAAAAGGACAAAAGTCTGTTGGCCTTCAACCTTTCAATCTCCCACCTGATGGTCAACAGACGCTGCCACTAATCACCCATTACCCTACTCGCCCTACTGATTTTACTTTAGCTTAACAAGGCCAAGAGAAGTTCTTGCACATTCGAACTTCTCTTTGCCTACAACCTTGGTAAAAATATCTGCTGGATTGACCTTTGTGTCAATTTTCACAACTTTCAATTTGCCCTCTTCAACCATGTGACACACAAAATGAGCATGTGTGTCTATGTGTTTTGAACGTTGCTGAGATGTGTGATTGTGAGCCATAAAGATGGCGCTGCGACTATCACAAAATAGAATATAATCATTTTGTTGATACTTCATGTCACCAAGAAGTCGCTATAGCCAAATCATCTCCCGAGCACCTTCGAAAAGAGCCAAATACTCGGCTTCAGCAGAAGAAAGAGCAATGGAATGTTGCATCCTTGAGGCCCAACTAATAGTAGCCCCAGCAAACATGAATGTTTAACCAGTAGTAGACCTTCATTTATCCAAATCTCCAGCAAGATCTGAATCTGTAAAGCCTTGTAGCTGATCATTATTAGAACCAAAACATAAAGCAAAATCAGAAGTACCTTTGAGATATCTTAATATCCATTTGACGGCCTCCCAATGAGTCTTCTCGGGATTGCTCATGAATCTACTCACAACTCCCACCACATGAGCAATGTCGAGGTGTGTTGAAACCATAGCATACATAATGCTACCAATTGCTGATTTGTAAGGAATTCCTTCAATGAAATCCTTTTCTTCTTGTGATTTTGGACACAAATCAGAAGATAAATGAAAATGTGGAGCAAGTGGAGTAGAAACACTATGTGCATCAGCCATGCCAAATCTCTCAATGACTTTGTCAATGTGTTCCTTTTGTGACAAAGTGATCGCCCTCTTCTTCCTATCACGGGTGATAGTCATACCAAGAATCTTCTTGGCATCCCCTAGATCCTTCATAGCAAATGTGCTTGCCAATTGAGTTTTTAGCTCACCAACAATTCTAGAGCTTGTTCCTGCTACCAACATATCATCAACATAGAGAAGAAGAACAACAAATTCACCATTCGGAAGTTTCTTGTAATAGATGCATGGATCGAATTCACATCTAGTGAAATTGTGCTCAAGCATGAAATGATGAAATTTCAAATACCATTGTCTCAGGGCTTGTTTGAGCCCATACAAACTCCGCTTCAGCGTGCAATAAAGATGCTCTTGTCCCTTCTTGATGAATCCTTGAGGCTATTCCATGTATAGCTCCTCATCTACATCACCATGTAGAAACACGGTTTTCACATCAAGTTGTTCCAACTCAAGATCCCAAATGGCTACTAGTCCCAAAACCGTCCGGATTGTTGTCATTTTGACAACCAGTGAGAAAATATCATTGAAGTCAATCCCTTGTCGCTGAGCATACCCTTTTACCACTAACCGAGCCTTGTATCTTTTACCACTGTTTCCCTCATCCTTCAACTGATACACCCATTTATTCTTGAGTGGTTTTCAATTTGGAGGTAGTGTAACCAATTCCCATGTTTTATTTGTATTGAGGGAATTCATTTCTTCCTTCATAGCAATCATCCATTTGTCATGATCACTGCTCAAACATGCCTTTTTAAAACTGGACAGTTCGATTTGCTCGGAAATTAATAATTTTGGCTCTGCCTCTTCGGCATACAACAACTAATAATCAGAAATTTTTTGTGGAATTTTCCGTTGCCTGGAAGATCTTCTCAATTCTGGAATATGACTTGGATCCATAGTGCCACAATTTCCAACTGTATTGGTTTCAATACCTTCCTGTGCCTGTATGTTTCCATTACTGGTGTGATCACGTGAGGATATTGTTTGTTCCTCTAATCTTTCTTTCTGGTATTCAGCCCTACCCAAATTGTGGCCAATGTCTTTTGGTGAGACATTTGTTCCATAAGACCACTGTTGACATTCAGCGTTATTTTGCCCGCTGTTGATATTCTCCCATTCACCAATTTCCTTATGCATGTGGGTACCCTGTGCGTTATGTGACTCAGCTAATCCCCTGTTCTGAAAACAATTGGCATCCCCAAAGTTATTTAAAAACGTGGCTGAAACACCGTTTTGATATGTATTTTCAAACCCACCGTTTTGACTGTCCTCCATGCGAGCTCCATAATTTGTTTGTTCTGCGTGCGCATCCCCCCAAACGACCTGTTGTGTATCCACATCACCGTGGCTATCAAAGGAGTGTGTCGTGTTATGGAGTGGGCTTTGATTCCCTTCAAACAACGATGTCCCCTGTTCTGGCCATTCATTGTTCTATTCAGAGCTTGAAGAATAAAATGGAGGATTTACAATAGAATTTGGTGTTGAATGTATCATATTTTGTCCTTGAGCAGACTGAAATATTGTCATAGGATTAGAACCGTTATTATTCTCAAAAATTGAGAATGGAACATACTCAACTTCTGATTGTTCCTCGGTTTTTAAAGCTGGAAATGTCTTCTCATTGAAGACTACATCCTGACTCCTTATTATTTTCTTTGCAACTGGATCCCAAATTTTGAATCTGAATTGGTCTTCGCCATAGCCTACAAAGATACCTTTTTGTGATTTAGAATCAAGCTTTGTCCTCTTTTCCTTTGGGACATGGACATAAGCTATGCATCCAAAAACTCAAAGATGTGCATAGGAAATCCTCTTACCCAACCATTCTTCTTCCGGAATACCGAACTCCAACCGAGATGAAGGGCTCCGGTTAATCAAGTAGACAGCTGTGTTACATGCTTCCACCCAAAATTCTTTGGCCAAACCGACATTCGAAAGCATACATCTAGCTTTCTCAAGAATAGTTCTATTGAGTCTTTCCGCTGCCCCATTTTCTTGCGGAGTGTAAGGGACAACTTTAATCCTTCTAATACCAAAATCTGCATAATAGTTATCAAACTCCAAAGAACAAAATTCACCTCCATTATCCATTTTAAAACTTTTTATCTTGTGACCGCTTTGATTTTCAACAAGAGCTTTTAAAACTTTAAATTTTGAAAAAACTTCAGATTTATTTGACATCATATAAATCCAAACTTTCCTAGTACAATCATCAAGGAAAGTAACAAAATACTTTGTGCCTCCATAAGAGGTTACCTCCGTAGGTCTGAAGACATCCGAGTGCACTAGCTCCAATGGTGTCGTCTTCTTGTCATGCCCATTCTTTAAGAAACTGACCCGCCTTTGTTTTCCATGAAGATAATGTTCACAAAACTCTAAATTTGCTGATTGTAGACCTAGAAGTTGATCATGGTTGAGCATCACCTCAAGTCCTTTCTTGCTCATGCGACCCAATCTTTGATCCCAAAGAGCCCGCCTTTGTTTTCCATGAAGACAATGTTCACAAAACTCTAAATTTGCTGATTGTAGACCCAGAAGTTGATCACGGTTGAGCATCACCTCAAGTCCTTTCTTGCTCATGTGACCCAATCTTTGATGCCAAAGAGCCACATCACTGCCCACAAGAATCATAATAGCTCCCACCTCACCAATGGTTTTCACAATGTAGAGACTACCCATCTTGTCTCCTTTTGTAATAGCCAAGGAGCCTTTGGCTATTTTCCAAGTGTCTGTGAGTTCAGTTTTAAAGCCTTGTGTATATAATTGGCCGACTGAAATCAGATTTCTTTTTAATTGTGGAACATGTCTCGTATCTTTGAGCAATAATTTGGCTCCTCCATCTAAGTGTAAGAGAACATCACCTTTTCCAATGATTTGACAAGCTTTGTTGTCGCCCAAATATACTTCTCCAAATTCTCCTTTTTGATAATTTGTGAATGCATCCGTGAGAGAGGAAGCATGAAAAGAAGCGCTGGAATCAATTACCCACGAATCAGATTTTATATCGGTTGTGGCTAGCACTAGAATCTCATCATCTTTATCATGGACTATGTTTGCTCCACTGTCCAATACTTTGTCTTGTGCCTTTTTGTATTTTCGACAATCCTTCTTAACATGTCCAAACTTTCCACAAAACCAGCAATTGCCTTCTCTTCCCCTAGACTGCGATCTTCTTGCTGAATTGGACCTCCGTTTGTTATAATTATTTCTGCCTTTATGTTGGCTTCTTCCTCTATTCTCGGTGCTTACCATAGTGAGAGCATCACCGGATGAGGATTCATTATTTTTCCTCCTCAAGTCTTCGGAGAGAAGAGTGGCTGAAACTTCATCGAAAGCCAACTTCTTGGAGCTTGATGTCGAAGTGCTTACCGCTGTCACAAGTCCATCCCAACTGGTAGGAAGAGAACTCAATAATAAAACAGCCTTGTTCTCATCGTCTTGTGGCATGCCAACCGAATTCGCTTGGCTGATCAGGGTATTAAACTCATTAAGGTGATTTGTCATGGTTTCACCTTCCCTCATCTTGAGTTTATACAACTTCTTCATGATAAAAACTTTATTTGCAGCAGATGCCTGCTCATATGTTTTGGCCAGTTTATCCCATACCTCCTTTGCTGTTGATTCGCTTGCAACATTATGCAAGACATTATCACCTAATGCAAGGAAGATTGTTGCCTTGGCTTTTTCATCAAGCTTCTCCCAATCTTCTTTGTGTTTCCCTCAAGCGCAAGAGAGAGGTCTTGCTTGATCAACAAAGATTTCATTTGAATCTTCCATATCCCATAGTTCTTCCTAGAAAATTTCTGAACTTTCAAATCCTCCATTCTCAGGAAATTTAATCACCAAATTTCCAAATAGCTGTTCGCCCAGCTCTGATACCAATTGTAGAATGAAATAAAAATGAAAGAAATAAACAATAAACGAGAACACAGAAGTTTTTCATGGGAGCTGGCTTCTTTGTGTTTCCCTCAAGCGCAAGAGAGAGGTCTTGCTTGATCAACAAAGATTTCATTTGAATCTTCCATATCCCATAGTTCTTCCCAGAAAATTTCTGAACTTTCAAATCCTCCATTCTCAGGAAATTTAATCACCAAATTTCCAAATAGCTGTTCGCCCAGCTCTGATACCAATTGTAGAATGAAATAAAAATGAAAGAAATAAACAATAAACGAGAACACGGAAGTTTATCGTGGTTCGGCAATTGCCTACGTCCACACTGAGCAGAGTAATTGTATTATGTGAAAAGAAGAATAGTTTACAAATGACAGCAGCAGCTGTATATAAAGCCTTTTCAATATACATGACTCCAAGAGTCACAATTGGAGGGAATATACAAAAGGACAAAAGTCTGTTGGCCTTTCAACCTTTCAGTCCTCTTGTGATTGTAGTTGATGAGAGGGGATGCATAGTAGACGAGAATATAATGGCGATGATGTTGAGGTGGGGGATAAAAGCATACCCATTTCCTGCAAGTCGGGAAGAGGAACTTAGAAAGGCGGAGTGGGAGGAGTTCAACTTCAGTGCTCAATCTGGCTTGGAATTTGTTTTTCAGAATTTGGAGCGCTGTCAATCAAGAGTGAGAATATATTATTCTCCTCGATCATCTCAATATATAAAATCATTTCTGTCAACGCGACCATTTAAATATATAAAAGTAGCATACTCTGAGAAGAAGTTTTCTACAATTTAAATGGCTTGAGATCATGTAAAAATTGTTTCATGAGATTTTATCTCTGTGCATCCTCCATTGACATAATTTGTGTTGTGATCACAGGCAAAGGACGCCCTTTTTCGTAGAGAAATGATATTTGTGTGCGTGGGTCCAATTAACAAGATGTTGGAGTTCCTGCCAGAGTTAAATTGTTTCTGACAAAGCTAGAAAAGGTCGTCCAAGTCTTCTTCGTTGGGGAAGGAGTCGAAAATCCTGGGTACAAAACAGCTGGTTTCGAAGAAGTTGAAAAAGATTATGAAATCCAAAGAAAAGAAATGTGCAGCATCACAAGCCTCTCTTTGAGTGATGTTTACAAATTTTGGGAGCGCGTCAAATGTTTATGGGATGAGCTGGGTAGGCAGGGTGTTGACAAAAAGACTGTGCAGGTGAGAAGTATGGTATTGGCTTTTGTTAGTGCATGCAAATGGAGAGTGAAGCCATGTATCCAAAGGGGCATTGGAGCAGGAGTGGATGAAAAGGAGAATGGGATAAGTATAATAGCAGTGGATGAAAATGGGGAGATGATAAATGGGAGGGGAGAAGAAATTGTGCAGCTGCTTTGCCATAAATTCATGGGTGAGATTAGAGGTGAAGGATTTAGCAACGCCATTCGTAGGAGCTGGAGAGATGGGACAATTCATCCCAAATCCCATCCGCATCCACTATTTAGACTAAATCATAATTTGTGTTTCAGAGGAGGATCGGTTCCAGAAGTAAGATGCGACGCATGCTTTTGCGTTATTGATAATGATTCACTCTCACATTACATACGCTATCGATGTGTTGTGTGTGAGAAGTATGAAATGTGCCAAAAATGCTTTGAATGCTAATTTAAATGTTGGGTGGTTGGGCTTCCATTATTCAGAGTTATTAGCTACTGTTAAAGGGATGCTATGAACAATTTATATATTTTAAATATTTAGTTTCATGGAAATATTACTTTCAATAGTTCTTTAAATTTCAAAGATTAATAAATTCTATATTTTCAATTTATGATTAGATCTGAAGTTTATTCTTTCGATTTATAAGTGGATTATTATTTTTTTTCCGTCAGTAATTCTTTATAGAGACATCTAGCGTTACATTGATATGATCTAAAATGTTAGTTCGTAATTATATATTATTCTTTTTATTTAATTGTTTAGTTTGTGGTTTATATTTTGGATGGTTTTTTAATTATTAATGGGAAAGTCATCTAAGTGATTATAAAAAAAAGTTCTTATAGGTTCATATTTAACAACTTAAATTTAATCATTATTTTTTGGGAAATAACAAAATATTGAAGCTCAAAAAAGAGTTGGGAAGATAAGGAGACTTTTTTCATCTGATATTAAAACATAACCAGGTAAAAGCAGTCTGAAACATATATTCAATTTCATATCCTACATAATTATATGTATTGTTGTTTTCAGTTATAAAATCCATGTGTTCAAGCTTCTACTTTTAGTTATATTTCGATTTCTTTGTTTATCAGGTTGGAAAAGCTATTTCTAAGTTTCTTAGAAAAATCTTGAAGCTTAAGAAAGAGGGAGAAGATAAAGAAACTTTTTCTATCTGATATTGAAGTATAATCAGGTTCAATTTAATATTTTACAATTTTTTACGAGTAAATGCTTTTGATCTGGAGTTATAAACTATTGAAGTTACAAATGAAGACCTCGTTTCTTATATAAATACTCAACAACAATATTCCAGTAAGATTTGAATCTTGATGACAGAAACTGCAAGACCACCTTATAATTATCACTCTATGCCAATATCAACACATACTCTACATATTATTGTTTTCAGTTATTAAATCTATATGTTCCAGCTGCTATTTTAAATTATATTCTGATTTCCTTGTTTATCAAGGTTGAAACACTATTCTGACTCGTACAAAGATTTATCGTCCTCACTAAGCTTTAGACTTTTGAACTCTGGTAAACATGGACGCCTGACTCTTAATTTCTTCGTTCCTAATTTTGGCTGTATGGTTTGCAAGTTGGAGTGGTGTTGAATGCCTCACAAACAAAAAAGACTAAGTAAAATATGCTTTGCATTCAGTTCCAAGAAAGGGGAGGAAACATCAACTTAAATTATGACTTAAGATATTTGTTTTTATTGGAAGTTTTCATGTTATGTATTGATGATTTCCTTTCCTTGATATTGGGGTGTTTAATCTCAGCAAACTGAAATTGGAACTGAAAGTCACAGTGCCACCCAATTGGAGAGGTTCAGATCCGTGTGTGTCTCCATTGGCATGGGGTTAACTGCACCAACTCACAAGTAATCTCATGTAAGGCTTATCTATACTTTAAAACCCATTTAAGAGCCATCAATACGTTGAACTACTTAAATTTTAGAGCTCATAGCATTTCTGAAATATTTGAATCTTTTGAACAGAAAATGAACAACGGGACGAGGGAATTCTTCCAGGGCCTTCTTAATGGACTTGGAACACTGTAAATCCTATATATTATAATATTTCATTGCAGGACTGAACTGACATGTTTGACATATGGATAACAATAGACGTATCTTGGATTGTACTTGATGATTTTGTAGATAATCCTTATATGGGCACTGCAGGGATATATCATACGATACGGGACTTGACTGGATCCATTCCAAGCAGCTTGGGGAAATTGATTAATCTGAAAATCCTGTAAGACAGTGTAACTTATGTATCAGTAATCTCATTGGACTTCATAAAGAATATAAAATTTATTCAGCATCAGAAAATGGCTTAGAACATGTTCTTTTTGATTGTATGCAATTTTTCACCACAATTCCAAATGAGTTGGGAAATTTGTTAAATCTGAACTTTTGTAAGATTGTCGTTTTGGTACTAAAAGTCCTTGTATTATATTTTTCCTTGAATGTTTTCTATGCTTATTTGGTCCTTGATTAGTCCTATGAAGCATTTGATTAATGTTACGGTGATCTTCTATTCAGAGGCTTGAATTCAAATGGTTTTACTAGGCCTATTCCTCCCACCCTGGGCAATTTCTCACAATTCCACTAGCTGGATCTAGTTTATAATCAGCTGAGAGGTTTCTTTTTCAGTCTCAATTATAAATGAAATGAATTAGATAAACATCAAGAGTGTTTTGCCCATGGAGCTTAGTTTTTAGCCACTACAGACCAATTTTTACTACCGAGCAAAAACTAATATGATAGTAAATGGTTTGTTTTCTTTTCTTTTTGGGTAACAAAAGTCACTTGAACAGGAATAAGCTAACGGGTACAATTTCACTGGACCTTTTTCATTCCAGGATGAAGATAGTTCACCCGTGAGTGAATGAAAATCACTATTTTTAAATTCTTATTGTGGAGAATATGTGCTAAAAAAACTATTGTACTGGTCTGAATGCTGGTTGTTGCTTTTGTGGGCAGACTGCTCGATGGAAAGGCTTTCACTGGCGAAATCCCCTCAACTTTGGAACTGGTAGAATCGTTGGAGGCATTGTGAGTATACAAAAACTTTTAAATTTTTGAAGGGGAGAAGAATCAGTACGTGTCTACTTTAAGTTTTTAAATATCATATCAGATTTTTAAAACAATTTTAGAGTTTTTTTTTTCAAAGATTCAAAAATGGCCGTTTAAAAGTGTGTTTTTCTAATAATTGTATATTACGATCATACAAAACAAATTATACAACTCTTCCAATTAATGTTCTTAATTGTACAGATATATTTATATATATAATCAACTAATTAAATCGAATTAGGCCATTAATGATTTCACGTGTCTTCTTTTTTGTCAAAATTTCACGTAAGGGATTTGTGTTTGCATGCAGTACTGCACTTCTATTAATATCTACTTTTTGTCTTCTCATTTTTATTAGATGTGCATCAGGAGCTAAACTGACAATTGGGGATTTGTTTGCACGAAGTATTAGCACTGTAATTTAAGACCCACTATAAGAGCAATGTGAATGTAATCAATCCCATTCTGCTCATAAAAAACATGCATTCTTTATTTATAGATAACAGTACACTAACAGGAATTGGAACTGCACTGTAGCGATGAAATTTCACCTGTTCTTTATTCTCTGTCAGAGCCCCCTCTATTGTTTGATGGAACAAGGTATACTCTCCCTTCGTTTCTAGCTCCATTGATCTTAAATTGTTTGGTTTTTTGTGTTAGAATGAATCCCTGTTTAATTTTGGTATGTTCTGATAAGTTTGTTTATTATGAAATTGGGTTTTGTAGACTGTACAGTAATTTGGCCTGTCCCTATGGTCAGCGTGTTTAAGCTTTGGGCTGCCAGATACTACGAGGTGCTTTGCCTTTCATTTGTTCAACTCGTTTGTATATGCATGCTTTTATATAAGAAAATGATTATCAATAATGTAAACTGTAAAGGATAATAACCCATGAGTAAAATGAAATGCAGGCTTGACTGGTATTTAGATGGTTCCAAACTTCCAATAGATCTACAGGACCGACCCACATGGCACAAGGAAAAGGTTTACCCCCCTAACGAGGAATATAATTTATGTGCAATTTTAAATTTTTTATGATTTCAATGTCATCTGCTCGGGCCAGAAAGGGCTTTTTGAAATATAATCTGTTCTGCGTATCATTTGTTGGATAAAATATCAATTTGTGTTTAGAATGGGGTTTGACGATCTATAAGAAATATGCAACAATTTCTTTGCAAGTGAAATCAACTGAGTCACGTTATTAATTCATTACTATGATAATTACCATTGCTACAGGCGAAATTCACATTTCTTATGAGTAGATTAAGGTTGCTCTGCCAGAGAGTTAATGGCTATACAGTTAGGGTTTGTTGATAACCTAACAATTGTCAAATTACTGAAACCATTGAAGATATTTATTTCAGATCACTCACATAGACTACTGAACTTTCCTGTACGTTACTGTTTTAACTTTATTCCATTTAATAAGTTAAACCATCATATCAAAATGACTATGCACTTCTGCCTTTTTAAATTTTAGTGGGTCAGTGACATTACTGAGCAGCGAAACTCATGAATGCATTTCACTTGTTATGGAGGCAGAGGAGGGGTGGGCCTCGGGCTTAACTACCTTGTCAAACAATTTATTTCTTTACTTTTAATGGCTATCTCGTTTAAACAACTAAATCCATTGGAACTATACAGGATACATTCAAAAAAAGAAGGCTGCAAAGAAGTTGCTGAAGTACAGAGACACTTTTAAAAAACAGGGTACACGGCATTACCCAAGCCAGAACCTGAGGTGCCAGAAGCATTTGCTATGGAGAATGTTTCTTACAAATCTGGATGAACTCAAGATATTCTATCTTGAAAAGATCATAATGAATTGACCATGGCAGCCCCTACACTTAATTATCTGCTTTGGAGAATTTTGATGATGGGCCATTCTACTTGGTTGAATTCAGTTTTGTAAGCCATCTGATCCTGCATGGTTATTTCTATGATTTTGATGCTTAATCCTTTTGTGTTTTTGCTTTGATAAAAGGGAGACATTGCATGAATTTATGCAGGTTGATCTTGCACATGCTCCTTTTCTTGAAAGATTCTGTCTTGCGTTTCTCAGACATAAGAACTATGACAACTGGCAGGCCAAAACAATTTCAATGGATTCAGGCAAGTACGAATTCTGATTCTTCAATTTCTAGCTCTGTGATGAATTGTGTTAGCATTCTAAAAACATGCACCATGAAGCAAATCCTAACATACTGGTTTGACCGCAGGAAGCGCAAAAAATTGATGCATACGCAAAAACAAGACATGATCCAAAGCAAGTTATTGGAAAATACAAAGAGATTTACGGTATCTCATCTGTGATACCAAAATGTATTTTATGCCATCTTGCTGCTGATCCCTTTGTATACCTACTAACAAGATACATTCAAGATGAACAAAGAGATTCTTTATTTACCCTAATAGGTTTGATAAATTACTGTTTGATCGTTCACCAATTTATATTGGTTGCTTTTTAAATTTTTGAGAAGATAGAATTTTTCAAATATTAAAAAGATTGTCAAAGATTTATGGATGAAATGTTTAATTTTGTGTATTTTTCAACTAGTTTTATTGGATTTAGTTTTATTTAACAAATAATAAAGATGAAGATGATTATACATTAAATTTTTTTAAGAATTAAATCTATTTGTGAGTTATTAATATGATTTTTGATATGAAAGAATCTATTTACAACATGTTATGTTTTTAACTTCAAACACATATCTTTATGACCTAAGGTATAATATAACATCTCAATCACATCCATATCATATGCTCTCTCTTGTTTGGATTTAAAGAAAGTTAATGTTTTTTATTCTTGTTTCTAGTTTTTTCAAAGATGTAATGGTCAATATATTTCATCCATATGATAGTCAGCATTACAAAAGTACTTATGACTCCAAGTACTAATCGACTTTTTCATTTACACTTTTATTTTGTAGGAAATATTTAAAAAAATATTCGCCAATATGAAGAGAAAGAATCTTTTTCCATTTACACATCTATTGTGTTTATAAGAGAACATTTTGATTTTGTTTTTTGCTAATTTGAATAGAAACAATATTTTTGGTCTATCTCTAAGAAATGGGTTTGAGAGCAAAGTTCATTAATGTCGTTGGATTTAGCCATCACATTTGCCTCATATAATTATGCAACCCACCTATTTATTGTTTTTCTTGCATATTTAGTTCACCTTCTTACAAAATTTGTTTGTGTATGCATGCATGCTTTGTTCTTGTCTCCGCTTTATATATTGGTCCCTCATTTTCAAATTTGAGTAATGCACATTGAAATTCAAGGCTCTCTCATTTTCAAATTTGAGCAATGTATTAAGACTGAAGGAGTTGGAGAATCATTGCAAACAAATTTGGGTCTTGATTGGGTCTATATTTGGTCCCTAAAATTTGGCAACCAAAATTATTAAAGCACAAAAATGTAGTTTTTTCTTGTACAGAAATTTGACTTTAGACTACCAAAGATTATTGGGATTAGTTTTAGGGTGGGGAGCCAAAACTATAAATCTTCAATTTCATTTGTAACTTCTTGAAAATAAAGGAGGGGTAAAAATTTATTAAAGACCAGAAGAAGTACAAAGCAAGGGCATTACATAGCACTATCAAGCTCAACTAAGTGAAGCAAATGTTGAGACAAATCAGGGCATAACTGACCCCAATCCACAACATTCCAGTCAAGAATATGATTAGAGGCCCACTTGGCCAAACAATCAATAACCCCATTCCATTCATGAGGAATATTGGTAAAATAAACAGACTCTAGAGAAGCCCTAAGGTTGAGAATCTAATCAACAATCCAAGTCAAATGCCGCCTATTCAACAAGTTAACCACCACCTGAGAGTTAGACTCACATATATTCCTACGCCATCCCAATTTACTAGCACACTCTAGAACGAATAAAATAGGTTGAGCCTCCATTAAATTATTAGTATGAAAACCCATATAAACAAAAAAATATAAATTGAGCTTCTCCAGAACTATCCCGATCCACACCACCAATGCTAGCATGTCCAGGGTTTCTAGGGGAGGAGCCATCCGTGTTAATTTTAAGAACTCCTCGAGGAGGAGACCATCTTTCCTCTCTATTCACCTTCAGAGTAGGGTATCTGTGTTGATTATGCATTAACTGACTCTGCAACGGAGGGAGATGAAGACGATAAAAAACATCCAAAATCACAAGGAGCCACTAATTTAGTCATGTCACATTTAACAACAACAGTTTCTCCCAGAGAATGCAAGATCTTCCACCACAAGTGAGGGGTCACCAATCGCACATCTTGAAAAATACGATGATTTCTCTCCAACCAAAGGTTCCAGATAATGAGGGATGGTCCAATATCCCAAGCAGTTTGAAGGAAGGAAGTAGAAACAGGGGCTCTGCCCCCCTGCTCCACAAACTCAGTCCACGAGGAAACATGCCTATAAGGCAAATTCCACACCCTCCACCAAAAATGCCAAATTTCCCTAGCATAAGAACACTGGAAGAAAAGATGAGAGACGGTCTTCGTAGCATCACAACAGAGCACACACATAGAGAGACCATTGAAACCACACTTGCACAAATTATCCCAAGTGAGACACCGGTTTTGAGCAACCAACGATAAGAAAAAAAAACACTGGGGCCAAGACAGCTTATGCCAAACTTGCTTCCACCACAAGACCTCAATATCCCCAAATAATTGCCTATCCAACTGTTTATAACTAGCAGACACAAAGTACTTCCCAGATACATCAAGAGCATTCCAAGCCAAGACATTAGAGCCCCTCAAAGAACTACAATTCCGGGAAGCCAAAAGTTGAACTAGCTCACGCCTATGATCCTTAGACCCCCTAGGTGGCCACTCAGAAGGGTGCTTCCAGGGGTAGGTAACAACCAAACCACAATGCTCCACAATCTTGTAATGCTCAACAATATCCCATCTAGTCGCAGTAAAAACATCACAAAGAGACTGAAGGTAAGGGCACAGAGAGAGGATAGGTGGATGACCATCACAAGAATCTAACCAAAAAAGCGCCTTTGACCCAGAATGACAGATCCAGAAAAGCGCACACTTAATCAAGTGAGCCCCCACTTTCAAAGTATGCCAAATCATATAACCGCTTCCCTCTAGAGGATAGCGAGGAACCTCAAAAGAAGAAACACCTCTAAGATATTTGTCGTTGAGAATACGGGCCCATAACTGGTGTTGATGAGTACACCATCGCCAGTAAAGCTTAGCAACAAGAACTTGTTGGCATTCTACACTCTAATGAGAATATGGTTGATGTTGTCATTGATGGCAACCAACCGGTATTAGGTTTCTACATGCACCGACATCGCAAACACAATCACCGGCAGGCACCGACACCAACAAGCACTTTCACCGGCATTCAGATTACATCGGCAAATGAAGTATACTGGCACTCAGGCCGACATGTGACAAGTTTTGTTTATGTGAACTGTATTGTAAATGTAATTAATTATTTGTAAGCCGACTTGGTATATTGTAAAGACTCATATATGTATGAGATCTCATAGATCATTTTGTAATGATAAGGTATGGATAGGCAAATATTGTATAAGACAGAAAAGGTTTTGGTTAAGGTATATGACTGAGCTTAAACCGGTACTGAACCAGGCATTAGAGATGCTATTTTGAGTAGTACATTGTATTGGATTTAATTATCCATATTGTAGTCAGTGAGACTCTTCACTGAGCAGTGCGTTCTAGGTTGTTGGCCTCCCTACATGTGTAGGCCCCTTATTGTAAGTCATATTTATTCATATTGACCAGTGAGTAAATATTGTGGGTCATAAATCCCATCGAGGTTTTTCCTACACCGAGTTTCCTCGTTAAAATATCTTGTGTTATGGTGTGCACTTATGTTGTCTTTGTTATTTCTGTTTACTGCATTATTTCTTGTTTATCAATACATTGATTTGGGTTGGAAAGTTATAAATAAGTTTAAATATTCACTTAACCGGTTAGAAATTGATTCACCCCCCCCTCTTAGTGTCTTTGGGACTATCATTGAATCTAACAATTGGTATCAAAGCCTTGTCCTCTATTTGCAAAAGCCTAACAACTTGAGGAAGATTCTAAAACTGGTATCGATTGAGAGTTTGAGAAAACAATTGGAAGGAGCTCTTGAAGATTTTGATGTAGAAAAATTGAAGAATATCAAACTTGAAGATGATCTGAGGACTGCACATAATTTCATTAAAGAACTTCAGGAGAACTTGGTTATAGCACAAAACAAGAGAAAGGAACTTCATGAGAAAATGCAGAATGATGATGATGAAAAAGAAACTCTTAGAGACATTGCAAATAAGTTGAGACAAGAGAACAGTAACATGAGGAATGAAATGCAAGATATGACTATGATGTTATGTAAAGATATTGAAGATAGGAAGAAAAATGAAGAAGGCTTGACTAGGAGACTTAATGATGCAGGAAATGAAAATCTGAGACTGTCATGAGAATGATATGCTAAAGACAGATCTGATTCACATGCAACATGATAAAGATGAGCTTAGGAGACAAGTTGACATTCTGGAAAATGAGCTGATCACTGCAAATGAACACAAAGACCAATTCAAAAAAAAGTTCAGAAAGACTTGATGACATGTTTGAAAAGACAAAAACTTGATGGAGATACAATAGGCCTTGGATTTGAAGTTGGAGAGAGTTCTGGGATTGCAAATAATCAAGATCACAGTAAACTGGTAAGACAACCTAATGCTTATAAATTTAATGGGAAATGTTTCAATTGCAACAAATATGGTCATAGAGAAAATCAGTGCAGATTTAGAAATAATCAGAATACAAACTTACACACCGTTCAATGTTCCAAATGCAATAAAGTCGGTCATAATTCAGAGAATTGCAGAATGAATGTGAAATGTTATGTTTGTGGTAGATTTGGACATTTATTTAATCAACGTAGAACACAAACTGGTCAAGGATATGGAAAAGCTATTTAGAGGAACAATGTAACTTGTTATGCATGTAACAAGATTGGGCATATTGCAAAATTTTGTTGAAGCAAGACTTCACCGGTGAACAATAAAGGATATAATGAAAAAGGAAAAGAAAAGGTAAATGAAATAAAGCAAGAATTTTCAAAACAATGGATTAAGAAAAGAGATCAGAGAGTTGATGAATCTATCTCTGCACTGGTAGAAAAAAGTAATCCTCCACCAGCAGGAGATTCTTCATCTAACTAAGGAATAATCCTTAGGGGGTATTGCAGCAAGTTGAAAATCATGCATTCTACCCTCGGTTGATGATGAGAAGATACATTTCTTCTTTACCGGCAGATGTGTTAAGTTTTCACTTAACCAACAAACATTTAATGCGGTTGTTGGAGAGCTTTTTGGTTATAAAGCATCGGTGAACCCTCATTTCGACTCACAAAGCATTCAAACATTCAGAGAGCGCGAAATTGAGCAAGGGCATTCTAAGGCGAAGCAACAAAGTGATTTTCATGCATTCAAATTTCGAGTAAGAGGTATTTATCTTTGAAATGGCATCTTCATCTTCTATTCCTGAGTTTATTTCGAACCCTACTATGGTAGAGAACATCAAGCGCCCTAGACCTATATTCAATATTATCCCTAAGATTGCTAAACATGATAATTCTATTGGAGCTTTTTCAAAAATTCCTAAGGGTGTTGTTTTTTCTGAAGACCCGAGAATCTATATCCACTGCAACATAGAAGACCTAGGGACTGAGGACTTGAAGAAAATATTTAATGATGTTATTACTGATGAGAAAGGTCTAATTAAACCTAAACATAAGATCATTGAAGACTTAGGTTTTGTTGAAATCCTAAACATCCCTGAATTTTCGAAGGAAGTAGTTTATCTTGTGTTAAGCAGAGTCCATGGAGAATTTATGGTGTTAGATTCAGTTTGCAAAATATCCAAGGAAGCAATCAAGGCAGTCATTAGTTTACCCTCAACTGGTAGTAGGCCTAACAAAACCAAGAAGATACCTAACAAAAGTGTGATGAGATTAACCAGAGCAACATCTGACAATAGATCACTTAGAGTGAATGGCATTACAGATGCAAATGTTAGATATGTGAGTATGGTACTTGGCTATAGAGAAACACAGGCAAATAGATTGAATTCAATTTCTAGCCTTTGTATTCATAGTGCATATGAGATGGTAAAGAACAACACTAAAATTGATGTTTATGAATGGCTTAAGGATGAATTGATTGAGAACTTGAAGAAGATTAAAGGTGAAAAGAAGGGGACTTTTCACTTTGGCAACTTACTTGTTTTTCTAATGCTTTACTTCACCAAAGAGATACCCGGTATTGGTCATAAGGATTTTGGATATGACATCCCGATAGGAAAACAGATTCTGGAAACTTTCACCGGTATGGGCACCGACTGTAACAAGATCATAACAGATTACTTCAAAACATTTCAAACTAAAATGAAGGCAAGAGAGAGGTTACCACAGAGCATAGTTGATAAGTATGAAAATTAAATTTGCTTTGTTATTAAACTTGATGAGACATGGATGCAAGCAGTTAGCCCTATAACTATTTGGGTTACTGAGATGGGTTATGAAGTTGACCTATCTGTTCTGGAGACATATGCAAAAGCTCTAGTTGATGCACCTAGGGAACCATCTGAGAAATTCTTTGGTAGTGCAGAAACCATTGAGAGTAATGTTTCTATGCTGAAGAGAAGAAAAAGAAGAGATAAATTTATCAGAGATGCCTCTAAGAAGGTCAATGAAATCAGGGAAAATGTCACGAATATCAGTAGTATATCAGCTAGTGAGCTTAAAGGATTGCAACCAGAAGCACATGTTTTACCAGTTGTAACATCTTCTAATACCGACAGTGGAAGGGCAGTTGAATTCAAGAGAGTTGAGAGGAAGAGAAAACCCTTACCGACACCTTCTCCTTCTCCTAAGAAGGCAATAACACTAAGGAAAACACAACAGGCAGTTAGGGAACCTAATAAGAAGCTTACACCAAAAAATAAACAGACACCAGTTACCCCTACTCTAGGAGAATTATTGAATGAGATAACAGAGGAAGGAAATCTGTCAAATGTGAGCAAATTGTATATTTCTTTTAAGGATTATGACAAGGAAACAATAGAAGAGAGCATAATTTTGCATTTAGACATCTATAAGAAAGTTTTGATTGAGATTGTGGATGTTTTGCCTAATGATCTTTATCTAAGATTAGAAGAAAAAAGACTATCAGTGATGGAACTTGATAAGAAGTTGAAAGTTGAAGCATTGTTGGCGGTACATCCTGTATATTCAAAAGAGGAAATTGATGGATTAATCTTTGAAGCAAATTGGTCAGTATTTATCAGTGGACACCGGCAAGTGAGCCTAATGGCTGGGAGAGTTAAGGATATTGCTGATGAGACTGCAGATAAATGGGATATATTCTTCATAGAAAAGGAAAAGCAAGAAGAAAGGAGCAGACCGAAAGTGGACAAGACCTTTAAGGTATACCAAAAGGATAAGGGAAAAGGAAAAGTTGGTGGTGTTCCTTCAATAAAGATTACAGATAATCTTCCACCTCCAGCTCAGGATATCCCACCAGTACATTCAGTCAGTCCACCTGATATGGGAACTAAAAATGTTACTCTTGATAACACTAACTTGGATTCTGAGATTCTTTTTTCTGTGAATGTTGATAAGCTGGATATTAACATTGTTGTAGACAAGGAAACTATAGAGCTTAAGGTAGAAGATGCTAAGATCGGTGAGATCTCTGAGTTATTGGCACAAACTGTTGACTCTCAGAACACTGAGGAACCGGCACAAGCTAAGCAACCGAAGACTGAGATACTAACAGAAGAAAAAGGAACTAATACTAAGCAACAACCTGAGGCAGAGGTTCATGTTGAGTCTGAAAAACTGGCAGTTGCAAAGGTGCTTAATCAAACTGATAAACCAAAAGAAGTAGAGGTAATAACATTGATAGAGAAACCAACAAAAAATGTGAATAAAGAGGAAGCAATTGATGGAAATGAGGAAGAAATAGTGAAGGTAATTGGAGAAGTATCTATTGAGAGGAAAGTTATTTATGAATCGAGCACATCTACAGGTCAATTTAGACCCACTAATGTAACAAAGGTTCTATTGGATTCCATTAAGAGCATAACAGATTGCAATGCCTTAGCATTTAAGGCCATTGATGACACCTTACCTATCTTGAAGATGATTGCACCAACCTGTAAGATAGATCACATTAAGGATTCTATAGGTAAATTGGACACTTTATCCAGATTTATTGCTGAAAATTTTCTAACTATAGATAAGGTGAATGAGGCTACTGTTAAGGAGAGAGTTGATAAAGAGAAGGGTGAATTCTTTGTGAGCATTATTAAAAACTGTGCAAACCACTTAGATTCACCATTACCGGTACTTAATTCTACAATTTTGGAGTATAAGGAGTTGTATAGAGAAGCCTGTAAACCTCACCATTTGATAGAGGATATTAATGAGGAAATTAAGCAGACACAAAAGGAGATAGATGATATTGTTGATAATATGATAGGTTCTTCAGGACTTATATCAGTTTTTTAGTAGGAAATGGCAGGTTTTGAAGAGAAGTTGGAGAAACTTGAGAAAGAAAAGGCAAGAATAAGGTCAAAGGCCTGTGAACTGAAACTTAAACTTGCTCCAAGACTGGACAGTCTTATTACTCAACGGGTTGAGCTATCAGAGGCATCAATTCAAGGAGAACGATCACTGGAGCAGCAGATGCACTATCTGACTGACATGATCCAACAAATAGAGACTATTCTTTTTGACAATAACAAATTCATGCAGAGCTTGAATCTACTTTTGCCTGAGATTTTTCAACTTATAAGCAATCGATTACAAGCTATGAGGTAGCATTTTTTTAATTCCTTTCTTTCTGACATCCTTTTCCATTGATGTCAAAGGGGGAGTAGTAGTATGGAGAAAAAAATTTGCACAGAGGAGATCACTTGCTCAAGGGGAGCACACATTTTTGGGATCAAATTTTGGACTTCACTTTTGGATAACAACTTTTTGGATTTTTCTCATGAATGTTGCCATCAATGCCAAAGGGGGAGATTGTTGGCATTCTACACTCTAATGAGAATATGGATGATGTTGTCATTGATGGCAATCAACTGGTATTAGGTTTCTACATGCACTGGCATCGCAAACACAATCGCTGGTAGGCACCGACATCGGCGGGCACTTTCACCGACATTCAAATTACATCGGCAAATCTAGTATACCAGCACTCAAGCCGACATGTGATAAGTTTTGTTTATGCAAACTGTATTGTAAATGTAATTAGTTATTTGTAAGCTGACTTGGTATATTGTAAAGACTCATATATGTATGAGATCTCATAGGTCATTTTGTAATGATAAGGTATGGATAAGCAAATATTGTATAAGACAGAAAAGGTTTTGGTTAAGGTATATGATTGAGCTTAAACCAGTACTGAACCAGGCATTAGAGATGCTATTTTGAGTAGTACATTATATTGGATTTAATTATCCATATTGTAGTCAGTGAGACTCTTCATTGAGCAGTGCGCTCTAGGCTGTTGGCCTCCCTGCATGTGCAGGCCCGTTATTGTAAGTAATATTTATTCATATTAGCTAGTGAGTAAATATTGTGGGTCACAAATCCCATCGAGGTTTTTCCCACACCAGGTTTCCTCATTAAAATATCTTGTGTTATGGTGTGCATTTATGTTGTCTTTGTTATTTCTGTTTACTACATTATTTCTTGTTTACCGGTACATTGATTTGGGTTGGAAAGTTATAAATAAGTTTAAATATTCACTTAACTGGTTAGACACTGATTCACCCCCCCTCTTAGTGTCTTTGGGACTGTCATTGAATCTAATAGAACTTGTCCATTCAAGATAGAAGAGCATAATCCAAGACCACCCTTCTTCTTTGGTCTGCATACAGATTCCCACTTAACCGGGCTCCACTTAGTAGCCAACAAATTGACACTCCAAAGAAATTGATGAGAGAGCATCAAATTCCCTAAGAAAATACATTGGGTTGCTTGAACAAAGCACCTGTAGATGGGGAGGGCCTGGCTAATAGACTTTAGTAGAGTTACTCTAGCAGTTGTAGACAACCAATCCCCATGTGAGATCAATCATTTCTAACTCCAAGCCCATTCCCTTCCCAGAGGGGATGGGTCCCTTCCACTCCCTGAATGAAGAGAGGGGAAGGAATGAAATAACCTCCTGGACCTCAAGAGAGAAATGACCGTGTGGTGCCATCTTTGGAAGTGTTTAATGAGAAGGAAGAGTTGTTTCTACAGACAGATAGTGAGGGGAGATAGGGAGACACCTATGTGTCGAATGAGTTACCTTCTTCCTTAACTTATCTAGCAGCAACTGCCAAGAGGATTGGGGTTGGCGACCAACAACAAGAGGAATACCCAAATAGACAAAGGGAAGAGACCCAATCTGAAAAATCACAAAATAGCTGCAATCTACTGCTGGATAGCGTGAGTAGTATTGAAGAAGAAAATAAAAGACTTTTGCTCATTCATTTTCTAACCTGAAGTAGCAAGATAGATATCCAAAACTTGCCTAAAAGATTCAGCTTCTCGAATATGAGTCAACCCCATGAGAGAAGTGTCATCCACAAATTGGAGATGAGAAAGCGTTGGCAGACCCAACCCCCACTACTAACCATAAATCAAACCTTGAGTCACCTGAAATTTAAGAAACCTGCCCAACCCCTCTGCTAGAATAATAAACAGATAAGGAGAGAGAGTATCCCCTTGACGGATACCCCTGGTAGCACCAAAAATCCCTGAAGGTTCCCCATTCACAATAATCAAAAATGAGGAAGAAGTCACACGGCTCATAGTCTAGCTCACCCAATCTGCAGAAAAACCAAAAGTAAACAAAATTTTCTGAAGAAAAGTCCATTTGACACTGTCATACACTTTGGCCATATCGAGCTTGATGAACATAAACCTATCTTTAGAGGTCTCCATGGAATGAATGACCTCAAAAGAAACCACAAACCCATCCAAAATCTGACAACCTAACACAAATCCACTTTGCTCCTCAGAGATAATAACTGGCAAACAAGATTTAAGCCTCTCAGCAATCAATTTTGTAATAATCTTGTATGCCACATTACATAGCGCAATAGGTCTGAAGAATTCAAGCTGATCAACATTGTCCTTCTTAGGAATAAGAATAAAAAAAGTAGCATTCAGGGAACAATGCATCTGTTTATTCTGAAAAGACTCTTGCACAACCTCTAACAAATCCAACTTCACAATATCCCAAAACTCTTGGAAAAATTCAACCTGGAAACCATCAAGACCAGGAGCTTTCACCTTGTTCATGCCAAACATAACCTCCTCCACCTCTGAAAAAGTTACCAGATGAGTAAGCGACTCATTCAAATCAAAGATCAAAGAAGAAATACAAGCCAAAACCTTGTCTTCAGCAGCCTCCGCGGGAGGAGAATCCTATGTAAGCATAGCATAAGAGAACTCTTGAGCCTCTCTCGACATATCAACTAAAGAAGAAATATAACACTTATTCCTTCGAGCCTGCACAAAGTGATGAAAAAAGGCAATATTCCTATCACCCTCTCATAGCCAATCAATTCTAGCCTTTTGTTTCTAGAATATCTCCTCCCAAAGCTCCCACTCCTCCACCAGTTTAAGATTCGGGGACTCAGCTTGCCCAAGAGCCTCTAAAAATCCTAGATCCCTTATCTGGCGAGTAATAACAACAAGATGCTCTTGTGCTTCTCTTTTCTTAGCCCTTAAATTGCCAAAACATGACCTATTCCAATGCCTAAGATGATACTTGACATACTGAAGCCTCTTGACAAAGGAATACATAGTTGTACCATATGCAGGGGCCCCATCTCACCACCACTGAGCAACGAGATCATACAAAGAAGAGTCGCAAAGCCACATAAGCTGAAATTTGAAAGGCAAATTTTTGGGAATATGAAAAGAAGAAGCTAAAAACTTAATTGGCCAATGATCAGCAACACCAATCAAGAATCTTAGAGCAATTGACCAAACTTCCCCCAACCCAAAAAGTAGAGACAAAAAATCTGTCCAACCACTCAGATATCGCTTATGATCCACTCCTTCTATCAATCCAAGTAAAAATACCATTAGAAGGTTTAACATCAACAAGAGCAAGAGTATCCACATTTGCCTGAAAAAGATCTGAAGCAGGACCCAACCTAGGTAGCCCCCCTCGTTTCTCCTCCAAGCACAAAACATAATTGAAATCTCCAACTAAGATCCAAGGCAGATAAGAAGCACAAGACCTAACATACCGAATATGGTCCCAAAGTTGAATTTTACCACGAATGTCAACTGGAGCATAAACATTATTGATTAGAATAGTCTCACCAGATTCTAGAACCAAATCTGCTACCAAGATAGAGAACTAGCTAGAGATCCACCAGTGAGGAACAATCTTACGGGGATCCCAGAAAAGAGCCAAACCTCCAAAACTTCCCTTGGAGCCAATACATTGACACTGACGGAAAGACCAAATACGAGGAGCATACTAAAACATGAGGTCTACATGAAGCTTAGTCTCTTGAACACAAAAGATAGCAGGTGAATAAACCACAGTCAAATTCTAAATAGCCTTCTGATGGGAGGTGCTATTCAACCCCCTTGCATTCCAAGAAAGAATAATCACGAGGAAGGTTGAGCAAAGTGGGCATCAATGGTCTTAACAGACCTAGATTCTACCAGCAAATCCCTCGTAGATTTAATCTTGTCCACCTCCTTCTTACGACCAAATTTAGAGGAATGAACAAAATGCCCCTTCTTGAGAGGATGTTGCAACACCCCTAGATCAGAGATTGATCCCCGACCATGAGCTGAAGACAACACCTCCTTAGCAAGGTCTGCTAAAATAATATCCTCCTCCAAATTAGCAAAAACAATAGGTAGCCCAGAACCTCCCTTGTCCAAGACCCTAGAATTATTTTTCACCACAATTGCCTGCTCCAGCTCTATATCCATACCAATAGCCCTAGATAGAATCTCAAAAGGAATCCCCTCTTCTAAAGCCTGATTATCCAAGACCTTAAAAAGATTGAAATCTTGATTAGTCTATATATCCTTGTAGGCCCACTTCTGACCCCTCCCCTTAACCTTCGACTTAACTGGAACAAAGCCATCCTCATTTGGACCCCCCTCAGTGATAGATAGTTTTCCTTTAGCACCCTTGTCCACCGAAGGAGTAGATGAAGGAGAAGAAGAAATCCTAACCTTTCTAGACGTCTGAGGGTATTAACGTTGAAGGTTCCCATACTCATGAAAAAGATGACATCGGAAAGGGAGGGACTCGTAATCCAACTGTTGAACCCATGAAGCATTACCAATACAAATTTCCAAAGAGTTCAGAAAAGGAGTGCTTAAATCAATCTCAACACAGATACAAGCAAATGAAAATATCTTTTTATCTAGATTATGCTGAGCAATAGCAATCGACTTCCCCAACAGGGTTGCAATTCGCTGAAGAATATCCTCACTAAAATTCCAACGACAACCATGGCAGACGAACCCACACTAGAACTCGTGAAGGCAAATCCTCTGTCGCATTAAATCCTCCATGTCAGGGCTTCATAAATAAGCCAACATTATTATAAAATTATGTCCCTCCCTCAAAGACTCAATTTCTATCTGAAACACAAGAGAAATCAACCAAGAAAAAGCCATTCCCGACAACCAAAATCTCAAAATCACCCTCAATCTGTCAAGAACGATGCATCCAGGAATCCAAAGCCGAAAGAGCGACGGAAATGCCAAGAACTTACAAATCAAGACATGCTGGTTCCAATACAAAAAATCTTCCTAAACTGATTCTGTAGAAATAACTAGGACAAGCCAATCCTGATTCCTTGGCAAACAACCATTCACCTTCTTGAGTTTAGATCTCTGACCCACAAAAGAAGAATCTGAACTCTATCAATCCCAAAGACGGTTTCATACCAACCGACATCGAATTCGCTAAGAAAATACATTGGGGTTGCTTGAACAAAGCATCTATAGATGGGGAGGGCGTGGATAACAGACTTGAGTAGAGTTACTCTAGCAGCTGTAGACAACCACCTATGTGTCCAATGAGTTACCTTCTTCCTTAACTTATCTAGCAGCATCTGCCAAGAGGACTTGGGCTCACAACCAACAGCAAGAGGAATACCCAAATGGATAATGAGAAGAGACCCAATTTAAAATTGTAAAATAACTACAATCCGCCGCTAGATAGATTGAGGAGTGTGTCGAGGTGCGTGCTAGGGTGGGTGGATACTAGAGTGGGAGCCAAGGTGGGTGCCAGGGTGGGTGCATTCTAGGGTGGATGCCAAAGTGGGTCATAAGGTGGGTGCCAAGGTGGGTCACAGGTTGGGTGCTAGGTTGGGTGCCACAGTGGGCGCCTTGCTAGGGTGGGTTGGTAAGATGCTAGCCTATAGATGCAAACTAAGATTTCAAATGTCCATGACATATGATTGGAATCGCGAATAGGTTCAACTACAATATTGATAGGAGAGAGAAACATTTGGATTTTGTCTCTTTGTTGCAATGGAATTGGGATTGTGAAGTGTGTGTATGATATCAAGGGTTAATGATAGCAAAATGATTTATTTAAGAAATAACAATAAATTATAGAATAGATAACAAAAACAATAAGCTAGACTTGGAAATAAGATGTAGAGAGGAACCTGGGTCTAAAACTTGGAGTGAAATATGCCAAGCATAGGTACTCGAAACTAGTAAAAAGGAGTAGCAATGCAGTCAAGAGGCTCTAAATATTTGTCTCATAGAAATATAGTAAAAAATAGTCGTACAAAAGTGTTGCACACCCTAGTCTAGGTGTTTTGGTTTGTTTAAAAGTCATTGCAACTTGTAGCAGTCAACTTTGTGCTCCTATAACACTTTCTTTGTCAAATCTAAACTTGTGCACACATAAAGTGAGGAAAAATGGTTGTGTTGCATAGGGGATTTGCCTAATTCAAATTTTGTGTTGGTGTTTCCACCTCCACAACAACTATGGTGATAAAATAGAGTGCATTCCCTAGGAAGGATAGAGGAAAAATAGTAATGGAAATGCTAAAATGATAAATATTACTTTAGCTTGAAGTCCTAATATAAAGTCATGCAACATGTTAATGTATTCTTTTACCATAAAGAAACACAATGTAACTTTGATGATAATTGTTGTAATAAAGATGTATGCTTGAATTCTTTTCTCCTTTGTGCTCAATTGGTTTGAATATGCTCATAAGATGTATTTGAATGCTTCTTAAGAATTGGAATTTGAAATGAGAGAGTAGTATTAATATGTTACTTACACCTAATTTTGGGGGGAAGGTTGATAATAGAGAGAAAATTCTTTCTATTTGCAAAGCCAACTTATGTGCATCAAAAGTTGGGCTCAATTAGCAAGGCAAGGGTGTTGGGTGCCCTAGTCCAAGCAAAGTGAGTCATAATAGAAGTCAAGAATAAGGGAATGCACCAAGTTTGTGAAAATGATACTGAAACTAAGCACAATTAGGCACAACCACCAAAATGGATCCAAACCTAGTGTGAAATTATAAAGGGATACAATTTATGACACTACAATAAGTGTATCATATTTAACTGTCGAGCTTATAATTAGGTATAATAATTCTTGATGTGATTTTGTTTTCTTATTGCTTAATTTGAATAATTAATACCATAAAATTTAGTGCAATCTAAGAAGCTAATCTCAACTATAATAATTCTTATTTTGATTGGAGTAGTTGTGTTAATTATTGTGATGGCTTGTATGGAGTTCTATGCCCTGGTGCAAAAAAGAACTTGGTCATTGGGGAAATTGAAATTCACCAACTCAACATTCAAATTGTTAGTATATTTAATGTCAAAATTTATGGTGTCTTGTAAATATCAAATGACTCTATTTTCTATTTTTCAATGAGGCTCAAGAGGGTTACCTATGAATTAGCTAATTATGTTGATTGAATATGCGATACCAAGCCTTGTAGTGATTTAGTAGTTCAAACTTCTCTCCATATGTCTATACAAAGTCTCAAGTGATCTAGAAGTCATATATGAATGAGACAAAATACACGTATCTACATATCGAAGAAACATATATAAGACCTCGAACAAACCTGCATGAATATAATCCAAAACCCCATAAGACTTATGAGAGCTGAAATTAAATGAAATATAGTGTTGCTTTCTATATATACAATGTTTGCAAAAATTGAACTCAAGATTACAATCATCAAGGCCTTCAATAATGCTCTTATTTTTCAGGGCTCTAAGACCCTTCTCACTAGTATGACCTAGTCTCTAGTACCATAACATTAGTTTTTCCACTAGGAGCTTCATCTCTAATGTATTCAAACCCTTAGGTACTCAGAAAGTATGAACATCAAATGTAGGAGTCATAGTTTCTTCACTGCTTGATCCAATAGTGAGGATGAAGAATCCAAAGGTCTCTTCTTTAATTTATCATTAGAACCATTGTACTGAATAGTGCATGCATACATCCTATACAAAGAATCAACCTAAACACCCTTAGACAATACCATAGCTCCTCTTGTCATCTTACATGATCCTCCATTTGATTAAATAACCTACACACCCACATCATTCAACTTGTTTACTGAAAGAAGGTTTTACGATAACTCAAGGATATCCTATACACCATCAATCCCCTCCATATTACCGTTAGGGAATCGGATCTTGACTCTTCAATGACCAATAATCTTTAAATGAAAGTCATCGCCCAGATACACCTTCCCACCATTATACTCTTCGTACTTTGAGAACCAACCTCTGTGGAAGGTCATTTGGAAATAGGCACTTGAGTAAATTTGTTGGCAATATGTTGGATTTGGTTAAGTGTTGTCATTGATGTCAATGTTGTATCCCGGTTGGAGGCTATCCCGGTTGGACCTATCTCGGTTAGTCTAAGTGATCATCTTGGCTTTAGCTATGATTTTGATCTTATATGATCAGATCTCTGGACTTGGTTTTGGATGCTTATTCTGGATGGTTATATGATTGCTATATTATGTTGGTTCATGATTTGGTGCTCTGGTAACTATCGCTTTTGTTCCCGGTTGGTATTTACGGGTACCGGTTAGCTTTACTAGTAAGCGATATTTGATGTTTTGGTCAGATGATTTTGGTCCGGCTTATGGAATCAGTTTCTATTATGCCATTGGTTCTTCTTGATCATATCCTAAGTGTTTGATGACTTTAGATCGGCTGGCATGCTATCATGATGGTCCTATTTGGATCCGCTTAGACTTTTTGTTATTTCACTAAGGGTTTCTACTAGTTGGTGAAGCGTGTTGGATTTTGGTCCTAGCGAAATTTTCGACGGATTTAATTGTTTGGATACTTGAATTAGGTCCATGCTATGTAATGTAAATCATAATATTGGTCTGGTGGTATCGTGTGATGTAATTTTTTTATTATGGGTTTATGGGTTTAGGGTTTAGTCGACATTGTCAATAAGGTTGATGATCTATATTTATCGGTGACTTGTTCATGTAATTTGTATGTATGGATGGATGGTTATGGGATGGTTATGTCTACATTATTAAAGAGTGGTTTATGTGCGACCAAGGTTATATCATTCAACGAAGGTTTGAGGAGAGTTTGGTATTGCACGACAGACATCTGTGCTTAACCAGAACTGTATCAAGCATTAGTAGATGCTAATTTCACAATTCATTCTTTCTAGATTGTAGTTCGATGCTTATGTAAGTCATTGAGACTTCCCATTTGTGTTGAGCAGTGAGCTCTAGGCAGTTGGCTTGATTGCAAGTGTAATCCCCATTGTAATTATTTCACCTACTGCTACAAAAGTATTATCTGATTATGGGTAGGGTTTCCCACCATGGTTTTTCCATTTATCGGTTTTTCCATGTCAAAATTTTGGTGTTGTGTGTATTGTGCTTTCATGTTTTATCTTTCATTGTGTTAGTTTCTTTGTTCTCCAATTCAAAGGTTTTGATATGCAATAGTTCCAATCTTTGTTCTCTGGTTCAAGGGTTTTGATATGCAGATAGATCATTCCACAAAATCACCCAATTTAAAAACACACTACAGATTGGCTAAATCTGTATAAACCATAGATGAAAACAGAGCTTGGGATGAAAAGAACACAAATCCCTAAACATGAAGGGAAATAGATTTTCTTTAAATTTGTAAATCTGAAACTATCCCCAAATCTGCAAGACTAGTGCCTTGTTCATTGGGCAACAAAGTCACACACGGAACTGCAAAATGCAAATCATAGCTGTAAATTTGTTTCCCTTACAAGATATTTATGCATCAATACCTTATACTAATGCATTACTTGATTCATTCACAAAATTATCAGATCCGGGACATATATTCCATTTATTAATGACTGATTACAGAATTTAAAACCTTCATTGAAGGATACCTACAAACAATCATACAATCTCCATGAAATTGATAAATTCCATCCTCCTTGAGGATTCAATTTATAACAATGAAATACATGCCTAGAGACAATATTGTGTGAAATTTACTTATGTCTGACACAAGTAAGACCTCCAACTAGAAAACCATCTATAATACTATAATGTAACCTCTATACCCTGAAAAGATCCATAGAATTTTACACATTTGGGTCAAGCAATTCAAAACTCGAAGCCATGAAATCTGGAGCACTTCCTCCAAAATACTAGAACCCTTACAAATGAGAGGAAATGGGAATATGAAGAGGAGGGGAAAAAATTGGGTCTGCAACCGAAATTGCCAAGTGCATTCCTCCCCTAACTGAAAATATTCCTTCTTCTTTCCCATTGAAATTGCTCTCAAAATATCTCAATTCTACTGAAACTATCTCCATAACTGCATTCTTCATTCTGAGAGCTTTCCAACGACATATAATACTTGTTATTTTGGGCAAAAATAACCTCTCAGGCGAATTAAACTTGGAATGCAAACCATCATTTAAATTTTTCAATTTTTTCCTATAGTGTCAACTATGCAATTTAATTTTAATTTTTCACCTTTTAAACTCCTGACGCCCTACCACGTGGCAGCTTATGATTCACTGGTGGGGTCCACTGGGTGCCACCTGGGATGCCACCTCACCTTTCACCACTTGTCTACCTTGTCACCGCCATTGGACTACTTGCTTGTACACCACCTCAGCGACACGTCAGCGGGACCCGCAAGCTGGACCTCCACTTAGACCTGCCACATCACCTTTCACCATTTCGTGAAGGGTAACGGGCGTGCATCTTCGTCTCACAAAACAGTGCTGACCGTCGGATCATCTCCAAGATGCGCGATCTTTACCATTTCGCGATGCTTATCCGGCGTGCGTCTTCACTCCGTGAAATCGTGCGCACCGTTGATCTTCTCCGAACCTGCTCACTCATTATTCTTTTGGCATTTCGCGATGCTTAATTGACGTGCACCTTCACTCCACGAAATCACGCACACCATCGATCTTCTCTGAACCTACATGATCTTTAACTCGTCCGTTCTCTGCAAAATTTGCCTCGAGAATTGTGCCTACATGGGTGGGGTCCACTTAGTCGCCACTTGGCCTCCTTGGTTGCCTCAAGAAATGCACCCATGCACGTAGGGTCTGCCTAGACACCCAACCAACACCTTGTGTCAAAAGCCCTTAAGGCTTTGACACTATGAATGGGTGTAGCTTTACTTTTAAATGTCAAATATTTCGCTCTCACCACCAATGTGGGATAATACATTTTAGCCTGGAACTGCATGTTGAAGGCTTTTAATGGTGCCTTTGGTGTTTGCTTGAAATTCTTTTAATTACCTTCACATTTCCCTTTACTTCCAATGCAAGGGAGGCTCGAAACACCATCTACATATAAATTGAAAGGTTTAATAAACTTCACCACTCACGCCATAGCAGGGAAATTACTTGGTCATTGGATTTGGCTTCATCCTGGCAACTGCGCTGGAAACACTTCCATGGCCCTTTCTCTAGCATGCCACACACAAGGAGGAACTAAACCATTTTTATGCCTACCAATGCATTTGGTGAAAACTCTACATGCCTCCTCAACCACGGCAAGGGAGATTACTAGCAAAGATTGCATTTTGCTTAAGGGTTTCATCGCTGCCCTCCAAACTCCACGTAAGGGTTGAACTGGTGTTTGCATTTACTTGGAAATTTCTGCATGCTGCTCAAAAACCACACAAAGGGGAGGGTGGACCTGCCAGATTGCATTTGGTTGAAGTTTCTAGATGGTTACATGCCATGCCACCACTCACGCAACTCACAGGGATGTTGGTATGAAAATTGCCAATTTGCATTTGTTTGAGGAACTTTCTGCAATCAATACCATGCGTGGGAGGAGGGAGGACTGGCAGTGTTGTATTTGGTTGGAAATTTTTGTTGTTGCCTCATCAACGCCATCTCCAATACCTTTTCCACCATTTCCAACAGGTCTGCCATGCAAGAGGATAGGATTTTGGCACCATGCCAATTGCATTTGCTAAGAAATGTTTCATATTGCCTCTCCTCCACCATACCACGCGGGGGTTTTTTGGACAATGCACCTCACGCAGGGGAGAGACTCTAGCTTTACACCTACAAATTGCATTGCTCGGAGTTCATAATGTTGTTGTTGCATGCCTCCCCTTCAACGCAGAGGATCCACGCAGGGGAGTCAAGGGGTATGACTAGGATTCGCTTGTCAACGAGATTCTCTAAGCTTCTTAATGGCCTCCAAACTCCACACATTACACAGGCTATGCACCTACCAATTGCATTGCTTGGAAATCTCTATGCTGCTCAAAAACTCCACTCCATCTTCAACGCCATCTACATCTGCTATTTGTATTTGCTTTAAAGGTTTCCACGTTGCCCTTGCCACCATGCCACACAGGATGTTGGGAAGATACTATTGGGACTCATTAAAATTGAGCCAAGTTTTGAGGCCCATTTCAAAAAATTTGCTCTGCATTTCCAAATGAGTCAGTTTGAATGGCCTAGATAGAGAGGGCAAAATGGAGCCAATTGATTTTCAAAGGGTAAGGCTCGGGAAACATGTCCTACACCTTTCATTTGGCCTATGCAATGATGTGAAACTTTCAAAATTCAGTTTGGATAAGTTTATCAGGTACCCATTTCAAGGGGTGAGTTGAAGGTTTATTTTAGGTGCAAATGCAGATTTTACCAAGTAGCCTACTTTGGGTGTTTATATCTTTTGCCCTGTTGATCGTCATGACAAGCTTCAAATTGGATTCAATTCTATGCATAAATGTGAGTTATCTTGCAAAATTTCAAGTCCTTATGAATCCATTAGCTCAGTTTTCAAAGCTCAATCCGTTTGCAGTTGGTGTTGTTTGACAAGTCCCTATTTCAGCTGCTAGTCGGAGCCCTGTTTTGCATAAGTGTAAAAGTTGCCTTAGTAAGTGTTATGCTAGAATTTTTGTTCTGGGATATTTTTGGTATAAATAACAAGCTATGTTTCAAGTTTCAAGCCTCTGCCAATCCGTTTGATCGGTTTTCAAAAGGGTTTATTTAGCCAACTTTTTCAGTGATCCATACTTTCATTGCTATATCAATTAATGTAGCTATTTTCATAAGCGCACCATTTGCATCCTGTCATCCTTTTGGTCGAACTGAGAATTCAAAGATTTAATATATACTTCAAGGTACCTATGTCTCAGATTTGAGGGTCTACGGAGGTCGTTTGATATTTTTAAGAAAGGCATCATGAGTTGCCTGAACATTGACTTCATCAGGTTCGCAGTGTTGACAAAGCCAGTAAGTCATTTTTGACAATTAACATCTCTTCACTCAGGACTTGTCTTGAGAAACCATTTGGTAGATTTCATGCTTGTATATCAGAGTACACGCCTGTCAGATGGCATGGTCCAGAAAGGTGTTTTGACCGGCTTGAAAATTACATCTTCGCGATTAAATGCGAAAATGTGGCACAGGTGCCTGAAAGTTGCAAACTCCGCTTGATGATCCAAAAATGTTGTCAATCGATTCCAGAGGTAATTTTAAGGTTCCTGAGGTTTTTAAAAGGTCAGTTGCATGAAAACAAAAAAAAATTTAGTCGGACCCACTTTGGGGCCCGACCTGGCTCATGCCCATACATTGATTTTATTGGCGACTTTGTTTACTGGGAGAATTTCAGAATTTTATAAATATGGATTGTGATCACAAGACATGGTATGAGAGTTCAAGATGCTAATAGAACTCTAGACAAATGCTACTGGCAGGCATATGGCGTGGAAGTGGCTGAGGAAAATGTTTATAATAAACTCATTCTCAGAAATTTCAGCAATGCTAAATGGCAGATGTAAAGCATAAATTCACAACCCCTGCTAGTATTCCCTGTTGTGTTGGCTTTTATTTATAAACTCCAAGGTAAATTATAAGTTGCAGCAAACTCCATCAGTAATAAGAAGGACCAATGAAACTTCAGGTAAATGCAAATCAGTAAGTGTAAGCCAAATTCTTCATTCACATGGAAGTCAATGTGGAAATGAAGAGGGCAACATTGAAACCAAGCAAATGCAAGCAACAGCCTGCGTAACATGGTAAAGAATATTTCAAAATTTAATAGCAAATACAAGCACCAGTTTGGTCCCCTGCGTGGAGAGTGGGAGAATGGGGAAGTTTAAAACCAAATGCAGATTTGGCAAAGGTAAACCAGACTTATTCCTCCCTCCCTGTTCGTGGCATTTGGGGAGTGCAATATTCACTCCAAGCAGAATGCAAATTGGCAAATGTAAATGCCAGCATCTCTCATCTATCCTGCGTGGAAGTGGTTGGGTAAGGAGGGCACAAAATGAAATGTCAAGGAAAATTGCAATAATGGCAGCCCAGCGTGGTAAGTAGATTGGAGTGTCGGTGTAGAAGACTGCAGGAAAGGAGGCATTGAAATTTTCAAGCAAAATGAAATGGCAGCCATTAAAGCTCAAGGAAAAAGCTCAGAAATGAATTCTCGGGAAAAACACTTTATCCCACATTAGTTGGGCGGTGTAATTTTTTGATATTTATATGTAAGACCCCACACTAGTAATATGTCAAAGCCTCAAGGCTTTTGACGCAAGGTGTTGATGGGCGCCCAAGAGGACCCCACGCGCATGGGCACACTTCTCGAGGTGACCAAGGAGGTTGACAAGTGGCGACAGGTGGACCCCACATAGGCACAGATATCAAGGCAGGCAAATTTTGCAGCGTTGATGTGGCGCTCAGTTTGCGGGTCCCGGTGGCGATGATGATTTCGATGGAAAGTTCCAGTTCGATGAGACACAGACCGTTCACCGAAATCCAGCAAGCGGATCCCGGTGGCGATGACGGTTTCGATGGAAAGTCCCAGTTCGATGAGACTCATAGACCGCTCGCTGAAGAAGAAGTTTCACCGAAATCCAGCAGGCGGGTCTTGGTGACGTGGCAGTCCAGTGGTAGGTCCGGATGGCGATGACGGAGCAGTGACATGGCACTGAGGTGGCGGTCCATGGTGGGCCTGAAGGTTTCGATGAAAGTGGCCTGTTCGATAAGACCTGTAGACCGCTCACCGAAGAAGAAATTCCACCGAAAGACTGAGACCCAACAAATAGGTGGCGGACATGTGGCGAACCCAACAGACAGGTGGCGACTAGTAGACCCTGCGAGCCAATCAAAGACCGCCACGTGGCAGGGCGTCAGGCCAAAAAGAGGGAAAAAATCAAAGTTAAAATCGATTTTAATATATAGTTGAAACTATATAGAGAATTTGAAAAATTTAAATGATGGATCCATATTCAAGTTTAATTCACTCGGAGCTCCATTTTTGCTCAAAATGGCAAGTATTGTATACCATCGGAAAGCCCTCGAGATGAGGAATCCAATCATGGAGTTTGTTTCAACAGATCTTTGATATTTTGAGAGAAGTTTCCATGGGAAAGAGAAAGGAAATGAAATTCAATTGGAAAAAGAGACACTTGGCAAATTCTGATGAGATCTGATCTTTTTCCCTCCTCCTCTTATTCCCATTTTCTTCTTATTGTAAGGGTTCCATAAATTTGGAGAAGTGCTCCAGATTTTCATGGTTTCCAATTCTGATTTTTCTTCAAGATTGTATAGGGCAATGCTTTTCTTTCAGTAATGGAGTTTAATTCTTGTTGTAGGTGTGTCTAGTTGCAGGTTCTTATGTGTCTAAGGCATGCATAAATTCTCACAAGATTGTCTCTAGATGTATATTTCTTTGTTACAAGTTAAATCCTCAAGGAGGCTGGAATTTGTCATCTCAAGGAAATTGTTGTGATTATTTGCAGGCATTCTTCAAGGAATAATTTAAATTCTGTAATAAATCATGAATAATGGATTGTATTTTTAAGATTTGATGATTTTGTGAATGAGCTGAGTAATGCATTTTTGTAAGGCATTAATGCAGGGATATTTAAAGATGAAGGTGGATTTGCAGTAGAAGTTTTCATTTACAGTTTGATGTATAACTCTATTTCCCAATGGATAAGGCACTGGTCTTGCAATTATAGGGATTCTCAGAGATCTTGAAATATAAAATCAAAATATCTTTCTTTGATTTATGTTTAGTGGAAGTGTTCCACCTATCTCATGTTCAAACTTGTTGAGTTGTCAATGTAGATTTAGCCTATCTACAGTACCCTCCTTGTCTTTGAACCTTTCATGAGATCTATCTGCTTTATTGATGCTGTCATATGTGGGTAAATGAGTCTGATTCAGTGCATCAAAGGGTGTCCCCCCCAGGTCTAGCAAAACCTAAAGTGTAGGAGGATCATTAGGATCCTATGTTATGTTGTCCAAGCCCTGAAGTGTTTCATTGATTGAGATTGGCTTTCTCAAAGATTGATTTGCAGGTGATCTTGGGTTAATCACTTTTGGTGAACAACAACAATGGCGACTCTACTAGGGAAGTAACAGTGTTTTGTAATTGCATTATTCAGTAAGGTTGAGAAAAGTTGTAGCCACCTTGTTGATTGTAGTCAAACCCATGAGTTGTGCCTATCCAATTTGAGGAAAGAGTCTTAGAAGTGTACAAATCTGAAAGTCATTTTCAGATTTGAAAGTGTGTCCTGGATATTTTGTTGCTTTGAAAATAAGAAGATTATTACGTGACTCTGCTGTGTGTGGTGAGACCCAGAAATCTGAAAGCGTTTTAGAGTGTAGATCAGTGGTTTAAATTTTATTCCTCTTTGGGGAGGTGGCGACTCTGTAAGAACAAACCTGAGATTTGGAGGAGTTCTTCAAATCTTCAGTCAGAAGTGAAGTGAACAGCAACATCAAATTTACCAGGTATTCCTCAAAGTTTTCATGAAATAATTATGTTCCTTACAAGGTGAAAAAGTCACCATAGAAAGGAAAATAAATTTGTAGTATGCATGCTTCATGTTTTGAAATGAATTTCAGTCAGAAGTATCGAAGAAGTGTTGAAGATTTTGAAATTAGTGACTGCATATGTTTTGAAAAGAGTTTATGAAACAATAAGATGCATGGTCAAGATAATGGTTTAGTAGATGTTATAAACCTAATGGATCTAGATGTAGTTCCTAGATCTAAACATTCTTTGTCAAATCTGAAAGAAATTGATAGAGAAATTGAAACATGTCTCAAAAGGATCCAAGAGAAGTTTGTCTGGTTTTTAAGAAGGAAAGTAGGGAAAAGAAAAGAAGAGTCATCATATGTTTTTTATGAAAGATCTATAGCTGCATTGAATGATCTTTCAGTTGATGCTAGACCCCATGAGTCTGTTTGGATTGAGTTATTTTTAGAGCTTGATGAGCCTGACTCAGTTAATTGGTCTATAACCTTGAGAGAAGAGAGTGTTGCATGTATTAAAGAATGGATATATGAGGTTGAAATAATTAAATCTGAAAAATGTACACAAGATTGAGGACAGTGAGGGAGATGAATCCGTGAGTGGATATGCCTCCTATGATGTTGAAGGTGACTCTTATTCTCAGCATGACAGTTTAGATGTATATTCAGAGCAAGAAGAAACTTGTGAGAACATAAGTAATTGTTCAACTAATCATGATCCCGTTGAGGTTTCAGATCTTGATGATATAGATCACCTGTTGTTAAGTTCAATCCACAAAATATTTGCAACCAAAGTTATGAAACTATGTTGCAACATACAGCAGCACTTTATGAGCAGCATGATAAAGGCTATGATGCGAATGCGAGTTGTTGTAATGATGAAATAAATGTGTATAGAGATATGAGTACTTCTGATTTAATACCTTTATCAGATTAGGACAATGTTTACAGCTCAAAGGATGAAGCCAAGGAAAATGAAAATGAAGAAGGTTCGCTAAGTAATGAACAAATTTCAGAGCTCCTAGCTACTGATTTTCAGAGGTATGCATCTAAAAATGTGCCCAATCTCTCAATCCCAACCAATACCTATTTAGATATTGATGATGTTTTTGAGGGTGTGAAGTATGATACATATGCTATTGATTCTTTCCCTATTTTTTATTTGAGTGATGGACAAGATAAAGATGCATATATGCTTGATAGGTGTGATAATGTAGATTCATATGTTGATATGAACTCAGATTTTGGTATGCATTGTATGGATCTTGTTGTTAAAGAGAATGATAGATTTGAAATAGTTTTCTCAAATTTGCAAGTGGGAAATGAACCATTGATAAGTGATGATCATGTATTTTTACTTGTGCAAGAGGCTGATAGAAATTGTGATCAGCATGAAGATGAATTGCAGTCATGTTATGAGGAAGTTTTCCTCTCTAGTTTGCAAGCCATCATTATGGAAGAGTGTTTATCATTTGAGCAAACTAGCAATACAGATGTGCCTGATGTTTTCAACTCTCAGAATAAGTTAGGCCACTTTTCATTTCAGCTGGGAAAGAATGGTAAAGAGTATGGCACTCTTATGCCACCTAGTGATCAGCCCTTTCAGCATTTGTTTGGTTTTCAAAGATTCTATGATTATGAACATGCTGCTGATTATGTTTTATGTGATCAACTGATTAGAAGTGGCCATGTTTCTGATTAGGCAGATGTGAATGATGATTTCAGTTTACCTCCAGTTTGTAGAAATGAAAATCATGTGTTTGACAGAGGTAAGAATTGATTTCACTTTGGATGGCCCGGGGCCATTTATAAGTTGTATATTTTGTATAGTCACTTTGCTTTCAGTTGTGTGGTTTTCAATAAAGTGCCCCGTTGTTTGGGTAGAATAAGGATGCCCTGTTTTTGAGAAGAGAAGAGAAGAGAGTGATCCATTTTTGGGTGGTCTGCTCAACCATAGATTCTAGATTCTTGTGTTGATCTTCCAATCAACCATCCCCAGTCAGAGCCACTATTGGGACTCATTAAAATTTAGTCAAGTTTTGAGGCCCATTTCAAAAATTTTGCTCTGCATTTCCAAATGAGTCAGTTTGAATGGCCTAGATAGAGAGAGGGCAAAATGGAGCCAGTTGATTTTCAAAGGGTAAGGCTCGGGAAACATGTCCTACACCTTTTATTTGGCCTATGCAGTGATGTGCAACTTTCAGAATTCAGTTTGGATAAGTTTATCAGGTACCCATTTCAAGGGGTGAGCTGAAGGTGCATTTTAGGTGCAAATGCAGATTTTACCAAGTAGCCTACTTTGGGTGTTTATATCTATTGCCCTTTTGATTGTCATGACAATATTCAAATTGGATTCAATTCTATGCATAAATGTGAGTTAGCTTGCAAAATTTCAAGTCCTTACGAATCCATTAGCTCAGTTTTCAAAGTTCAATCCATTTGCAGTTGGTGTTGTTTGACAAGTCCCTGTTTCAGCTACTAGTCGGAGCCCTATTTTGCATAAGTGTAAAAGTTGCCTTAGTAAGTTTTATGCCAGAATGTTCATTCCAGGATATTGTTGGTATAAATGACAAGCTATGTTTCAAGTTTCGAGCCTCTGCCAATCCGTTTGATCAATTTTCAAAAGGGTTTATTTAGCCATCTTTTTCAGTGATCCGTACTTTCATTGCTATATTAGTTAATGTAGCTATTTTCATAAGCGCACCATTTGCATCCTGTCATCCTTTTGGTTGAACTGAGAATTCAAAGATTTAATATGTACTTCAAGGTACCTATGTCTCAGATTTGAGGGTCTACGGAGGCCGTTTGCTATTTTTAAGAAAGGCATCATGAGTTGCCTGGACATTGACTTCATCAGGTCCGCAGTGTCGACAAAGCCAGTTAGTCAATTTCGACAATTAATATCTCTTCACTCGGGACTCAACTTGAGAAACCATTTGGTAGACTTCATGCTTGTATATCAGAGTACACGCTTGTCAGATGGCGTGGTCTAGAAAGGTGTTTTGACTGGCTTGAAAATTACGTGTCCACAATTAAATGCGAAAATGTGGCACAAGTGCCTGAAAGTTGCAAAACTCCACTTGATGATCCGAAAATGGTGCCGATCAATTCCAGAGGTAATTTTAAGGTTCCTCAGGTTTTTCAGAGGTCATTTGCATGAAAATGAAATTTTTTTTAGTCAGACCCACTTTGGGGCCCGACCTAGCTCATGCCCGTAAATTGATTTTATTGGCAACTTTGTTTATTGGGAGTATTTCAGAATTTTATAAATATGGATTGTGATCACAAGACATGGTATGAGAGTTCAAGATGCTAATAGAACTCCAGGAAAATGCTACTGGCAGGCATATGGCGTGGAATTGGCTGAGGAAAATGTTTATAATAAACTCATTCTCAGAAATTTTAGCAATGCTAAATGGCAGATGTAAAGCATAAATTCACAACCCCTACTAGTATTCCCTACTATGTTGGCTTTTATTTATAAACTCCAAGGTAAATTATAAGTTGCAGCAAACTCCATCAGCAGTAAGAAGAACCAATGAAACTTTAGGTAAATGCAAATCAGCAAGTGTAAGCCAAATTCTTCATTCACATGGAAGTCAATGTGGAAATGAAGAGGGCAGCGTTGAAACCAAGCAAATGCAAGCAGCAGCCTGCGTAACATGGTAAAGAATATTTCAAAATTTAATAGCAAATACAAGCACCAATTTGGTCCCCTACGTGGAGAGTGGGAGAATGGGGAAGTTTAAAACCAAATGCAGATTTGGCAAAGGTAAACCAGACTTATTCCTCCCTCCCTGTTCATGGCATTTGGGGAGTGCAATATTAACTCCAACCAGAATGCAAATTGGCAAATGTAAATGCTAGCATCTCTCATCTGTCCTGCGTGGAAGTGGCTGGGTAAAGAGGGCACAAAATGAAATGTCAAGGAAAATTGCAATAATGGCAACCCAGCGTGGTAAGTAGATTGGAGTGGCGGTGTAGAAGACTGTAGGAAAGGAGGCATTGAAAGTTTCAACTAAAATGAAATGGCAGCCATTAAAGCTCAAGGAAACAACTCAGAAATGCATTCTCAGGAAAAACACTTTATCCCACATTAGCTGGGCGATGTAATTTTTTGATATTTATATGCAAGACCCCACACTAGTAATATGTCAAAGCCTCAAGGCTTTTGACGCAAGGTGTTGATGGGCACCCAAGCGGACCCCACATGCATGGGCATGCTTCCCGAGGTGACCAAGGAGGCCGACAAGTGGAAACAGGTGGACCCCATGCAAGCATGGATCTCAAGGCATGCAAATTTTGCAGCGATGACATGGTGCTCAGTTGGTGGGTCCTGGTGGCGATGACAGTTTCGATGGAAAGTGTCAGTTTGATGAGACTCACAGACCGCTTGTCGAAGAAGAAGTTTCACCGAAATCTAGCAGGTGGGTCCCGATGAGGTGGCAGTCCAGTGGTAGGTCCGGATAGCAACGACAAAGCAGTGACATGGCACTGAGGTGGTGGTCCGCGGTGGGCCCGAAGGTTTCAATGAAAGTGGCTTGTTTGATGAGACCTGTAGACCGCTTGCCGAAGAAGAAATTCCACCGAAAGACTAAGACCCGACAGATAGTTCGCGGACACGTGGTGGACCCAACAAACAGGTGGCAACCAGTAGACCTTGAGAGCCAATCAGAGACCGCCACATGGCAGGGCGTCAGGCCAAAAAAGAGGGAAAAAATCAAAGTTAAAATCGATTTTAATATATAGTTGAAACTATATAGAGAATTTGAAAAATTTAAATGATGGATCCATATTCAAGTTTAATTCGCTCAGAGCTCCATTTTTGCCCAAAATGGCAAGTATTGTATACCGTTGGAAAGCCCTCGAGACTCGAGACAAGGAATCCAGTCATGGAGTTTGTTCCAATAGATCTCTGATATTTTGAGAGTAGTTTCCACAGGAAAGAGAAAGGAAATGAAATTCAGTTGGAAAAAGAGACACTTGGCAAATTCTGATGAGATCTGATCTTTTTACCTCCTCCTCTTATTCCCGTTTTCTTCTTATTGTAAGGGTTCCAGAAATTTGGAGAAGTGCTCTAGATTTTCATGGTTTCCAATTCTGAGTTTTCTTCAAGATTGTACAGGGCAATGCTTTTCTTTCAGTAATGGAGTTTAATTCTTGTTGTAGGTGTATCTAGTTGCAGGTTCTTATGTGTGTAAGGCATGCAACAATTCTCACAAGATTGTCTCTAGATGTATATTTCTTTGTTACAAATTAAATCCTCAAGGAGGCTAGAATTTGTCATCTCAAGGAGATTGTTGTGATTATTTGCAGGCATTCTTCAAGGAATAATTTAAATTCTGTAATAAATCATGAATAATGGAATGTATTTTCAAGATTTGATGATTTTGTGAATGAGTTGATTAATGCATTTTTGTAAGGCATTAATGCAGGGATATTTAACGATGAAGGTGGATTTACAGTAGAAGATTTCATTTACAGTTTGACGTATAACTCTGTTGCCCAATGGATAAGGCACTGGTCTTGCAATTCTGGGGATTCTCAGAGATCTTGAAATATAAAATCAAAATATCTTTCTTTGATTTATGTTTAGTGGAAGTGTTCCACCTATCTCATGTTCAAACCTGTTGAGTTGTCAATGTAGATTTAGCCTATCTACAGTACCCTCCTTGTCTTTGAACCTTTCATGAGATCTATTTGCTTTATTGATGTTGTCATATGTGGGTAAATGAGTCTGATTCAATGCATCAAAGGGTGTCCCCCCTAGGTCTAGCAGAACCTGAAGTGTAGGAGGATCATTAGGATCCTATGTTATGTTGTCCAAGCCCTAAAGTGTTTCATTGATTGAGATTGGCTTTCTCATAGATTGATTTGTAGGTGATCTTGGGTTAATCACTTTTGGTGAACAACAAAAATGGCGACTCTACTGGGGAAGTAACAGTGTTTTGTAATTGCGTTATTCAGTAAGGTTGAGAAAAGTTGTAGTCACCTTCTTGATTGCAGTCAAACCCACGAGTTGTGCCTATCCAATTTGAGGAAAGAGTATTAGAAGTGTACAAATTTGAAAGTCATTTTCAGATTTGAAAGTGTGTCCTGGATATTTTGTTGCTTTGAAAATAAGAAGATTATTATGTGACTCTGTTGTGTGTGGTGAGACCTAGAAATCTGAAAGCAATTTCACTGGCATCCTCTCAATGCATCTGTCAACAGGGGTCTTCTTGATATATTTCTTTTTAAATTCCTTGGGAGCATGCACAAGTGAGGGAGCAAGTTCATTCACTCTCTCTAATTTCCCTCTATTGATGAAGAAACCGTTGTGCTTTGTCTTTGAATTTTCTACTGAAAAATATTCATCCAGTTCCTCATCATCTATGAAAGAGTCCTCTGACTTCAAGTGCATTCTCATTTTGCATTATTCTGTCATGGGAAACATGCAAGTACTCTACTCCAACTATGGATGTCAATATCATTCTAGAATTGCTTAAAGGGCCAAGTCACCAATAAAATTAATGCACAACATTTATCCAGGTTAGGCTCCAAAGTGGGTCCGGCTAAAAAAAAAAAATTGTTTTCTTGCAACTGACCTTCAAAATGCCTCGCAAACCTTAAAAATGCATCTGGAAACTATCGACACCATTTTCGGATCATCAAACCGAGTTTTGCAACTTTCAGGCACTTGCGCCACATTTTCACATTTAATTGTGAAGATGTAATTTTCAAACTGGTCAAAACACCTTTCTGGACTTCGCCATCTGATAGGTGTGTACTCTGATATACAAACATGAACTCTACCAAGCGGTTTCTCAAGACGAATCTTGATTGAAGAGATATTAATGGTCAAAGATGACCAACTGGCTTTTTCTGCACTGCAGACCTGATGAAGTCAATACGTAGGCAACTCATGATGCCTTTCTTAAAAATATCATACGATCTCCATAGACCCTCAAATCTAAGGCATAGGTACCTTGAAGTACATATCAAAACTTAGAATGCTCAGTTTGACCAATAGGCTGACTGGGTGCAAATGGTGCGCTCATGAAAATTTCTACTTTAATTGATGCGGCAATGAAAGTACGGAACATTGAAAAAGATGGCTCAAGAAGCCCTTCTGAAAATCGATCAAACGGATTGGCAGGAGCTTGAAATTGGAAACATAGCTTGTCATTTATACCAACAATATCCCAAAACAAACATTCTGGCATGAAATTCACTGAGGAAACTTTTACAAATGTGCAAAGTGAGGCTCCGACTAGCAGCTGAAACAGGAACTCAAGTCAAACAATACAAACTACAAACGGATTGAGCTTGCTAAACTGAGCAAAAGGATTCACAAAGATTTGAAATTTTGCATGGAGGCACACTTTTATGCATAGAATTCATTCCACTTTGAATTTCAACATGACGATCAACAAAGCAATAGATATAAGTGCTCAAAGTAGGCTACTTGGTAAAATCTGCATTTGCACCTAAAATGCACTTTCAGCTCACCCCTTGAAATGGGTACCTGATCAACTGATCCAAACTGAAATCTGAAAGTTGCAACACACTGCATAGGCCAAGTGAAAGGTATAGGACATACTTCCCAAGCCTTACCCTTTGAAAATCAACTGGCTCCATTCTACCCTCTTTCTAACTAGGCCACCTGAATGAGATTAGGTGCCTTTCTGAAAGTGCAATAGCAAAATTTTGAAATGGGGCTCAAAACTTGACTCAAATTTAATGAGTCCCAACAAGGCTTCTCTAAGGAGTCTATTGATCCACGCAAGAAGATCACTATCAAAGCATATGATGATGAAGAAAGATCATCCAAAGGAGCAGTAATGTTGCCAATACAAGTGGGACCGATGTAGAAGGACACTATGTGTCAGGTCTTAGACATAGACCTCACATATAATATCTTATTAGGTCGACCTTGGATACACAAAATGTAAGCAATACCTTCAAATTATCATCAATGTGTTAAGTTCCCATACAACGGACAAGAAATCTCTATTTCAACAAATCATAACCCTTTTCAACATTGTAATGCTATGGGGAAAGCCCAAGACAGTTTGGTTCCACATAACATGGAAAAACAACTTTCCTCAACACCAGATTTTCAGCAAGATAAGCCTAAATCTCTATCTATGGATTTCAAACAGAAGATGAAAATCAAATAACAAGGCATGGGAGAGTACTCTTGGGAACCCTTAAGTTTAATCAACTTACCAGCATCACCTAAATCTCATGGGCTACCTACAACCTCAACACATCAAGCAACATGGCCCATCACCAAGTTTGATGGCAAATTTATCCAACTAGGCACACTAGCGTATGAGTCAGAAGAAAAGGAAATCCTTAGTTGGTTGTATAAGGATGAAGAGGAAGTCAGAGCAGCTACTATGGAAGTAGCTATACCAACACAACTATATGGAAAAGGCTACCTAATCATGCAACAGATGGGATACAATGGCAAAGGACCTATCGGCAAGCGTCGGGAAGGCATCATAGAACCAATAGATCCTCCTTCACAGCTTGCTAAAGATAAAATAGGATTGGGCTATGAACACGCTCTACCACCAAGGAAGACGCCAAGCAAGTACCAGAAACCTCAGTGGAAGGCAAAGAAGAAATACAAGGAAGACTCATGGCAGGAGGCACTATTCGAATCAACAGAAACAATCTTAAAGGAACGGGAATCCCAAGAAAAAAAGAAACCTCAAGCGAAGTCAGTCACTCAAATGACAGAAGCACCTTGTGCAGCAGTACATCATGTTCAGGAACCTGTTTCAAACAAAGAAGAATCACACCCAGACAACATCATTATTCCCCAAAGAGAGATAGTATATGAACAAATGCAACGAGTAGAAGCAGGATCTAATACCAACTCTGAGAAAACCGTCAAATTGGTCTCAATCATCAAGGACCTGTTTTCACCCTACAACATACCAATACATAGCACTAAAAGATTCTGGGATAATACCTCTGAGACTGATTCAAATGAATATGAATGGGGCAGTTGTTCAAATGTTACTGAAGATGTTGTTGAAAACACTAGTCATACACCCCTTTCTCCAGAAGAATATGATACAGAGCCTAGAATACTTGAATTTGGTCCACAGAATATCTACGATGCCATGGAAAATGAACATAAACATTATGAACAAGTCTACATAGAAGATGATACCATCGAAGATCTCGACACTATCATGAACCTATTCAATATCCAAACCAGCCTCGATGATACCTCCATCGTGACACTTACAGCAGTTGAACTTGACCTACCCAATGACTCTTTTCCACTCATCTTTCCTGATCTCATAGATTGGGATGAACCTGAAAATTATGACATACCCATATTCCCAAATAATGAGTCCATTATCCATTACTTATGTACCGTTAACCCAGAAATAGATCAATGGCAGCAATAGATCACAAAAAAGTAAAAATAAAGAACGCATCTTTGGGTGCAAACCTTCTTAAGGCACCCAAAGATGAGAGACTTGACACTCTTCCTGAACACTATTAGGAGTGGTCACCCATATTGATTGAGCCCACCCAATCAATCAACATTGGTACAACAAAGGCAATCAGAAACATACACCTAGCAGAATCTCTAAGAGAGGAAGAAAAACAAGAATTTATTGAATTCTTCAAAGCAAAACAAATCAACTTTGCTTGGTCATACGCAGATATGCCCAGAATTGATCCACATCTAATCGTGCATCACTTGTCTATCGCTCCAGGAGCCAAGCCGGTTAAGCAAAAATTGAGAAAGATGAATCCACATGTAGCACTCATGGTCAAAGTTGAGCTAAAGAAACTATTAGACGTCAGATTTATTCGACCTATCAACTATGCTAAATGGATTTCCAACATTGTGCCAGTTTCAAAACCAGATGGCAGTATCAGGATATGCACCGATTTTAGAGATGTTAACAAAGGTTGTCCAAAGGATGACTTTCCTCTGCCCAGTATTGACATAATTGTAGACCTCACAACAGGCCATGCGATGTTATCACTAATGGACAGTTTTTTTGGCTATAATCAAATCAAGATAGCTCCAGAGGATCAAGATAAAATAATATTTACTTGTCCTTGGGGAACGTATTGTTGGAACATCATGCCATTTGGCTTAAAGAATGCAGGGGCAACTTATCAACGAGCAATGACGACAATCTTTCATGACATGATGCATACCTTCATGGAGGATTATGTAGATGATCTACTAGCTAAATCATTTACTCGAGTAGAACATCTGAGCATCTTAGAGAAAAATTTTGAAAGATTGGAGAAATTCCAAGTCAGGCTCAACCCTAAGAAGTGTGTCTTCGGGGTAACATCAGGCAAATTATTAGGCTACATAGTCTCAGAAAAGGGCATTGAAGTAGATCCACAAGCCATCATGGAGATGCCACCACCTAAGAATATCAGCCAACTCAGATCATTGCAAGGACGGCTCATGTCAATTAGGTGATTCATCGCTCAACTGGCAGATAAAAGTCTATCATTCAACCATTTTCTACATAAGAATGTACCCTTCAGATGGGAAGAAAAATGTGCAAAATCATTCTATCAAATCAAGCAATACCTAATGAACCCACCAGTTCTAGTACCACCAATAGTAGGGAAGTCACTTATTCTCTACATATCAACAACAGACATATCACTGGGGGCACTACTAGCACAAGAAAATCAAGAAGGAAAAGAAAGAGCTATCTACTACATCAGTAGAACTTTGAATGGATACGAGCTCAATTATACATTCATTGAGAAGGCTTGTCTCACAGTAGTATTCGCTTCTCAAAAGTTTTGACACTACATGCTAGCTCATACAATCAAACTACTAGCAAAAATTGACCCTCTCAAGTACTTTCCCAGCAAAGCAGCTCTCACAAGAAGATTGGCTAAATGGGCAATGATTCTCAGTGAATTTGATATCCACTACACAGAGCATCGTGCTATCAAAGGACAAGTAATTGCAGATCAGTTGGCTAATGCACATTACTAGATAAACAACCAATGGAGATCGAATTTCCCAATAGGGATGTTCTTACTATAAACACCAAGCAATGGACCCTCTACTTTGATGGATCCTATACTCAACATGGCTCAGGTGCTGGCATTCTGTTCATCACTCCTGATGGACACACCATACCAAGATCATATAGACTCATGTTTACATGCACAAATAACATTGCTGAATATGAGGCACTGGTGACAGGCATGAAAATGGCTGTGGAATAGAGAATCACAGAATTGAATGTCTACAGAGATTCACAACTAGTCATAAATCATATCAATAATGACTATCAGATGAAAGATTACAAGTTGCTACCATACAAACGAATGTTGGATGATTTCAAACAATATTTTGTACACATCACCTTCGAGCAAATACCAAGGTTGGACATCAGAGCAGCCGATGCAATGGCTACTATTTCTTCACTACTATAAATTCTAGAACAACAGAGTCGTTATGAGTTCCTGGTAGAGCAACTGTTCTCCCCAGCCTATGACCATTCTGCATCCCATGTTATCTATGCCTTAATCGACTCTAACTCTCCATTATACGGGCCCATATACAACTATCTTAAAAACAATATCCTACCCATTGACCTTTCTCAAAACCAAAAACGTAACTTTATTCGGCAAACCAACCATTATACTCTCACTACTGATACTCTTTACCGTCAAGGTCTAGATGGTACTCTTCTTCATTGTCTTGATCGTAATAAATCTGACTCGGCTTTACAAGAGCTTCACGAAGGTATCTATGGCACACATTCAAGTGGTCCTACTCTTGCTAAAAAACTTCTAAGAATGGGATACTACTGACCGACAATGGCAAAAGATTCTTATCATTTTGCCAAGAAATGTCCTAAATGCCAAATCCATGGCAATCTTATACATGCACCAGCATAGGAACTGCAGCCCTTCTGCCAGTGGGGACTAGACTTAGTCAGCAAAATACATCCTTCATCCTCAAATGGACACAAGTTCATTATCACTGCAATAGAATATTTTACCAAGTGGATTGAAGCAGTTCCCATGACCACAGTGACTGGGAAGCAAATTGCCTCTTTTATTCTTAATTATCTGATCTGCAGATATGGCATTCCAAGTTCCATCATCACAGATAATGGATGACCTTTCAAGAACTAGGATGTCCAAGAACTATGTGAATGATTCAAAATCCAGCATCGTTTCTCTACACCTTACTACCGACAGGGCAATGGTCAAGCTGAAGCATCCAACAAAACAATATTGAAAATCCTCAAGAAAATGGTGAATGATGCAGGCAAAGATTGGCACGTACAACTCAATCCAGCACTTTGGGCATACAGAACTAGTATCCACACACCTACAGGAGCTACGCCATATTCATTGGTGTATGGATCAGAAGCAATTTTACCCCTAGAGGTAGATATCCCATCACTCAGAGTATATTTGAAAGGCCTCATTCCGGATGAAGAGTACCAGTAAACCGACTGCAAGAGCTAGAACTTCTAGATGAAAAATGCCAACATGCCTATACTCACCTCAAAGCATATCAGCAACTCATGTGTCGAAGCTACAATCACAAGGTCATTCCTAGAATTTTTAAAATTGGAGACCTAGTCCTCAAAGAGAATCCCAGAAATCAACAAGATCGGGAAAAGAAAGGGAAATTTGAACCTAATTGGTTAGGTCCCTATGTTATCATTTCAGCCTATGGGTCTAGCGCCTATCAGCTAACAACTTCAGAAGGAGATGTGCTCGACGAACCAACCAACAACATCCATTTGAAGAAATACTACACTTCAGCAAGTCTAATGCACAGAAAAATAAAAAAATATCAAAAAATCAAAAATCAAGAAAAAGAAAACAACAAGGTACAATAAAAACAAATGGTGAAAACTTGGCAACAGGCACCATTTGTGAGAGGATGGCTCCTCTATCTATCTTTATTCACAAACCTTTTATATCCATAATCAAGCATCATTGGCCATTGCCCAACACTTTATCAAAATAGCATTATCCAGGACATACTTAGCATAGTCACTATCCTGGTTTATCCACATATCACTTTATCATTTCCACCATGGCTTGGTAATCACTATACATATCCACATCAGGAGGTAAAATCTAGCTAGGGGAAACACTGATCAACAAATCTGTCCTAAAATCAAAACTTGCAGCAACCTCAGAACATCATATCTAGCAAACAAATCAGCAAATCATGAGAACAAAATGTTGATCACTTAAAAGGATTCACAACACATGATGGATGATTTTCTGAAGTATTACATGTTTGCATCTTGCATAAAGTTTTGACTATTTTTGCACTTAAACTTTTTTGCGATTATTGGCTCAATTAAAACTCCAATATCTTTTTAGTTTTTTGTCTGTGAGGCGATCACTTGTACTATTCAAATAGTTGTCTTGAGACATGATTCAACACATATCACTGAAGACATCATTCCACTTTGTGCATACAAATGGTCAAATCTTGTCTGTTTATACGCAAGCTACACTCAGGTCATCTTGGTTCCATTATACCTCGATGCTTGTGCCATCTTGCAAAATCAAAAATCATGTAAATTTTTCTTAGGTCATTATGGTTCAATTATACCATTATGCTTGTATAAATTTTCAACATATCCCAACAAATCAATGCTCAATGATGATAAACTACAAAGAAAGCAAAAACATGTGACTATATAGGGATGACAAATGCAGAATGAGGATGCTCAAATTAGTTGCATATCATTTTACAATTAGTTGCATATCATTTTATAATTAGTTACATATCATTTTATAATTAGTTGCACAACATATCAATATCATACATCTCATTTTCAAGATACATCTCACAACACCATGCATTATCACATCATACTCATCAAATATCAAATCACATGCATCTATCTAAGCATTGCATCATCATCATAGAAACATCACACTCATATAGAAAGCATCATCCGTAAAAACATCACATAAATATCAAGAAAAATGGTGTCGTATATATATATATATATATATCAAAAATGATCAAGTGTACAAAATCTGTCATGTCTGTGCCAAAATACAACAAAAAGATCAAAATACAATAAAGACAATGTCTCTCAGGTATGACTATCTCCTGAGGGTGACGGTCTCACAGCAGATGTCCTAGCATCGGGATCCCCAGGTGGATCCTGACAAGTAGGCCCTATCACGCCTCTGCTCTCTGTCCTTGACCTAGTCTGCCTGGATCGACTAGATCTCATAGCTGTGAAGCTTGGAACTCGGTGCTTCCTGGGCACCACATCCTCATAGTGCCTCCGATAATACTCCGCCTCGTTGGTTGTATAAGCCAACTCCCTCAGGGTGTCTCTCATTGAACCACCCGCAGCTGCTCTGTCAAAAGTCTCAGCTCGACCCAACCACTCCAAGGCTGTATCCCACTCGGTGGTCAGCTGTATAATCTGTCGCTGATGCGCCAGTAGCTGTGTCTATAGATGCTACACTGATAACTGCAAGGACCTAATCTGAGCATCCTTGCAGTGCGTCGAAATTTGAATCTGTAGGGGTACCTGTGTAGTGGTACCCCCTGTCCCTCTACCTGTCCTCGGTGCTAGTGGGGGAAAAAAATCTGACCTCCTCCTCTGAGCCGGCCGTCTAAACTCATCAGTCCCTCCCACCACCGCTATCACCTCTCCTGTCCTCTCCTCACCCCCAGCTCCAATAGCCAAACCTCCCCTCCCTCTATCCACCGTAGCCCGCCATACTACTCTCTCCACCCGAATCCCTCTATCACCACCATCCCCACCCGTATCTCCTCTCCTCCCCCGATCAAATCTCCCCTATCCCCTCGTCAACCTCGGCCACCTCCTCCACCATCTCCACCATCGTCACCTCCACCATCCCCACCTCCCCTCATCTCCCTAGCCTCTCAGGCTGCTCATCCTCATCATCATCAAAAGCGGGAATCATCTCTGCTATATCTGATATCCTGGCCACGACATGCATCGAGAAGAGTGCTGAGAACTCCTCTGTCATCCCTGCATCTACTATCCTGAAGGCATAGTCCCAGATTTGGCTGGCTAGCTCAAAGAACTTCTCCACCACCGTCGCACTATCAATAGTAGGACCCTACTCCGGCACATCCTGCCTCCGTCGAGCATACAAGCATGCTCCCTGTCAAATACCCTACTGGTGTCCATACTGCCGATGAACTCGGCTGTGCAGAAATCTCTCTATAACAAAAGGCGTCCGCCCTATCAAATATCTGGACATATAGACGTATGGCATCTCCATCCCATCCTCTGCCCACACCTCGCACTCCATATACGGTCTCTAGATGACCGTATTGATATCATCTAGCACTCACCTCCAATGCTCTAGTTTACCCAGCTTACGCTAGAAAACTACCCCTCTGTGTCCATAGGTGTATGCGCATCCAGCAGGCCTATCTCTATCTGCCAGTGGCCTAGCAGTGGGAATATGCTCCCATGCCCATACCTGTAGTAGTGTAACCCCTGCTGATAGACTATTGTAGCCCAATTAAACCACCTGATGTAGGTCCCTGTATAAATGGGCCAACATGGCAGACCCCCATGCAAATCAGCGACCCTGTGTCACCATGTCCTCCAGAGCCAATCCCCAACCCACTGCTAGTTCCTTTGACCTACGGTTGGGACATAAGAAACCACCAATGAAACCTGCCAGCACTGATGGTAGAGGAGCACAATCCAAATCAATTAACTCCTGCCATGGGATCTCATAGCCACAAATCATATCATCCTGAAAAATTTGGCGAAGAGCCTTTGTACCACCCTCCTAAGTCTCCTCATAGGGTAGCAGTGCACCTACCATAGGAATCCATAAAATCCAATAGCAATCCTCAAGCATCACTGTAATCTCACCTGTCGCCAACTGAAAGGTGTTCGTGTCACTATGCCACCTCTCGGCCAACGCTGTCAATAAACCCCAGTTAATGATATATCGGGGCATCTCTAGCAAAGAGGATATGCCACATCTCTCAATAATATCTCTGTCAGCTTGTGTCAATCATGGTATCAAAGACCACGGTCTCGAAAATCGCTCTCGCGGCTGCACAAACCCAAGCCGCTCCTGTCACAAGCAAAAGATGTCCAATATCAGTTCCACCATCATATCAAAAACATCAAATTCATATCAACTTGTAAAACACATCAAGTTTCACATCATATCAAATCCATATCAGATCAGAACAACTTGACACAATGCAAATCAAATCAAGTTATCAATCAAACATCCATATCAACTTGTAAAACAATTCAAGTTCCAAACCCATATCAACTTGTAAAACAACTCAAGTTCCACACTCATATCAACTTGAAACAATGAATATCAAATCAAGTTCGTATCAAATCATCCATATCAAAATCCACATCATATCAAATCCATATCAACATCAGATCAACATCAACTTGAAAGATTGAAAATCAAATCAAGTTATTTCTAAAAATCATATCAAAAATCCATATCAAAAACTATATCAGGACTCATATCGGACAACACATCAAAACAATGACAGAAGGCACGCAGACTGACTATCGCGCCCATCCCGAAAAAACTGGCAAACCTCTACTTATCCCCACCTATTTTCATTCATCTCCAACCCCTCAAAAATCCTATTTTTTCGCCTACGTGCTAAACAGTTTTACCTACACGCTAAGCTGCTAGCTATGCGCTATCCAACCTTCTCCATGTGCTACGCAATTAACCCTAACCACTAGCCTGCACCTATGTGCTAGCCTAATCCATAAAAGTGCCACCTAAAGCATCCCACACACTAACCCTCCGCTATGCGCTATCCTACTTTGGCCCTGCGTTGTAGACCTAACCCTATGCGCTAGGTCATACCTATGCGCTATCCTAACCTACCCATACGACCATCTGCAAACCCTATGCGCTATGTCTACCCTACGCGCTCCCCTTTTTCCCCTACGCGCTAGCGGGTGAACCCGCTTCTAAAGAACGTCTATGTGCTACCCTAACCCACCCTCTGCGCTATCCTAATCTACCTGGATGCTACCCTAGTTTGTTGAACTCCATGCGATATGCTACTTATCGTATGCGCTACGGTTTTTACCCGATGCGCTAAACCGTTAAACCCGCGTGGAAAATTTGAAAAATATGCCTAAAAATGACAAAATAAAAATAAGAAAGGGGCCAAAAATGATGACTTAACGATGGTCCATACGTGGTTGGCCTCCAATATCTCCGAACGCGCTCAAATTGATGAGAAGAATAGGGAACAGGCATCTTGACTTTCTCTCCAAGTGTCACTTTCTCCAAAGTCAACAAGAACAAATGAGACAAAAGAAAACACTGTTTCCCTTTTATAGGGTAAATCAAAATTAGGGTCACGTGGTGGAACACGTAAATTGTTCGTGGTCTCCCAAATAACCCTAACAAACATCATTATTTGGAGATGAATCAAATTAACGCATTCAACATAGACAAAATCTTAAATGTGACGAAATCTATCAAACATTATCAAAATCAAATTTAATTTTCAAAAATTTTGATTCATCTCCCGAGGGGGCATTATCAACGTCATTTATCAAATCTGGGGCATGACATGAACATCTCGACACGACATCACACTGATCATAATCAAATTTTGATGACGCATCATTTTTCTTTGAATCAACATGTGCACACACGTCACTTCAAAGAGGGGCAAAATGTAGACGTATAAAAATGACCATATTCCTAAATGAATATTTAATGTTCATTTTATTCTCATTCCTCTATTTAGTTAAATCTAATTTAATTAAATCATCCACATTCTTCTATTTAATTAAATAAATTATTCAATTTATTTATTTAAATTCACTTAGGCCCTTTAAATCATTTTATTTAATTAAATCCCTTCTCTCTACTTTTAATTAAATTTACATTTAATTAAATAGTTCACCCCAATTAAATAAATATAATTTATTTAAATCCTCAAAATACTCAACTTGCAACCAAATTGAAATAAAGCAATTTATTTTAATTAAATCCTATTATCCCCCACCCACTTGCAAAATCCTACATCTCCCACTTGTCTCCTAAACCCCCTTCTATATTCTTCTAAACACTTCTAAATTAGCCTAACCCATCTCCTAAATATTGTCACATCCCTAACCAAAGGGAAGTCACTTCTCAAACCCTCAAAGTCTTTGAAAACCATTAAAGGCTTTATGTCTTCAACAAGTTAACCTTGAAAGTCTTCCAAACCATTAATGGTTAACTTAACCCTCTTACATGATTAGAGACTTTCTCTCTAAACTCATCCCACATCTAACCCAAGGGTCTCATCAAGCATTTATTGCTTTGACCATGGGTATCCCTTTAAACCTTGCACAAGAGTTTACCCTTTGGGTAAAAGCTTTATCCAATGGATAACCTTAACCTAACCTTAACCCTTACCTCTTAAGGTCACCATGAGGTCTTCTCAAGCATTTAATGCTTCTTACATCCTCTCTCAACCAGTCTTATTTTGACAATTGTCACCATTTCATTGGTGAGAATTGAAAACATGGATTGATAACTTTTAATCCCGACCCTTGATTAGATCCTCCAATCCTGACCACCCATTACCATGTTTCTTTTATAAATAGAGCCCTCATTTCCTCATTTTCATCATCCAAGTCTTTAGCATCACACTTATACTCAATTTTACCATACATTTTAGCCTCTCTTTGTAATAGGAATTAATCTAATAAGCATTTTAGAATATTTCTATTATCATTAGCTTAAATCATTAACTAGTATATCATGTTAGGATAGTATTATTGCCAACCTTGTCATCTTATAATCTAGTTTAAATCATTTGGTAGAATCATGCATAAATAGGATGTATTCGTATTAAAATTAATCTAAAGCATCCCTCATTCTTGCATTAGTCATCCCTAAGTCACTTTGCTTAGTGATCTGAGAGCAAAGGCATTGACTTGAGGGACCTTGTGAGATAGAGAACCATGGAACACACCTTGGGGAGTTGAGCTAACCTTCATAGCTCCATAACTTGCACCAAGAGTCCCATGGGTGTGTGGACAAGTCCTTTGAATATTTTCACATTTTAAGTTTCATTGAACTGCTTTTCCCGCATAAAATAAGATCGCTCAATAATTCTCCCGAAATTTGAGGGAAAAAACATGGGACCAGAGCAACGGGTGCACCGATCTCAACCACTTTTTTCCAAATTTCTAGGGATGCTAGCCATTGTGATTCTAATGCTAAATCTAGCTTCGTGGCTCAACCCAAGATGTGTAGATATGTGAAATATGCTCTGAGAGTTCAAATTAGGGTAGGAATTAGGGTAAAATGATAAAGGGCACACCTAGAATTAAGGGCCCAAATAAAAGTGTGATGATGTATAAGACCCATAATATTGAATTAAATATTAATTAATTACAGTAAAGGTCCTATAATGCATAGAGGAAAGGGAAATAGTAAAATAGGAGCTAGGAGAGTGAGAATTGGACACACGATAAATGGTGTATAATTTTCAACGCTACATTTAGCCCCCACTTTGGTGGAGTATGAGCTTACAATCATACTCTCGGTAAAGTAGAAATATGTGAGAGAGAGAGAGAGAGAGAGAGAGAGAGAGAGAGAGAGAGAGAGAGAGAGAGAGTAGGAGTACAATCACAAGGAGATAAGACTTAACTAATTTCGAGGTACCAAGCCCCCAATCTTAAGATCTTAACTCCCATAATCATATGCAAGGACACATAACATAAGGGTTTAATACTAAAAAAAGACCTATTAGGATCAAGGAACACTGAGAGGGGGTGAATAAGTTTTATGTAATTTTTAACCTTATTGACTTGTTCTTTTAGCCACTTAATGCAAATGAACAAAAGAAAGATGCAAAAACACAAAGCAATCAACAACACCATAACACCAGATTTTATATGTGGAAAACCTAGTTAAGGGAAAAACCACGGTGCGGATGAGACCCACAATATAAATATACTTTGTTAGAAGTATAAAAATATTACATTAGGAATGCACATGCATTCAGGCATGCTTCCTAGAGCTCATTGCTCAAAAGAAAGAAGGGAAACAACCCCGGAAGGCTCATTGCCTTACAAAATCTTTTAAAAAAGATAACTTGAATGTCTAAACTAAAAAATAGTATCTACAAATACCAAAGTATAGTCCCGGTTAAGCACAAAACTCTTATTCTCACACTACTCTTCTACACTGGTCTGTTATGTTGTTCTTCAATATTCTGGAACATAAATCCTTCAATTGCACACGTGAAACTGCACACAATCGATCACTAACACTTTCCACACATCAACTGATACACAAAAAGATCATATCCATCAATCTTTTATATCCACAACATGAAATTACGTCTTCTACATGTCAGCTTCAAGAATACTATACAAATGATGAAACGTACATACAAGTTCAGCTCAATCCGAACTCCAATGCATCTTCGAACCAAAAAGAATTGTCCACATGCTACCCATATGTCGGATAAACATCCTCAAACATAGAAATGATCACCAAAATCGATCCACATAATCTGCACAATGATTTCTCACACATGTTGGTCATACCACATTGTTCATCTTGAAAAACCTGTACACCAGATCTTCCAACTTACAAGACAATCATCACTGGAAGCTAAGATTATGGAATAAGGTACTCTAGACATCTAACTATCTTCCTCTAGCTTCGCAACACAAAATACTGAATAGAAATGAAATGCCAACCAAAATATTGTATATTGTCAAATGTCATGTTCTATCTCACCAAACCTATCCAAAACTTAATATGACATTCCGTAGAAGCCATCAATGACAACACCAGATGATCTATACAATGTCTCTTTCCAACAATCTCCCCTTTTGGTATTTATGACAACACTTAGTAAAAAATGACTAAGTGGCAAAATCAATACCAACATATATACACTGCATAACTAAAAAATGCACAATTCTAGAACTCCCCCTAAGATGAATACAACATTTTTTCACTACTCTACACTCCCCCTTTGACATAAATGGAAACGTTAGGGATCTGGATGTTGGCAATATTACAAGGATATTGAGAAGGTTGTTGATGATTATGGACATAACTGATTAAAGATGTTTTACTATCTTGATATTATTATTTTGTCATTGATTGCAAGAAATTGATTTTCTAATTCAGTATGATGTTGCCATATCTTAAGAAATATGATATGAAGATTATAAAGAAGTCGGTAAAGACACGGGAAAGAATATGATGAATAAGGGGCTAAGTTATTCAATGGGCAACTCTACCGAGTCAGACAATGATGAGATCTTGATGTTTTAGATTGTTTTAACATCATACATATGTTATAAAATGTAAAGGTTAATACTATACTATGTTATCAAGCAAAGAACCTAGTCGGTAAACCCTAAGGAACCTAGTCGGTAAACCCTAACGTTATCGCAGTCAGTTAATGAAGACAGAATGTCTACTGAGTAAAGTTTAGTATTCACCGAGTTGTAACCGAGCTATAACAGAATGCATTAAATGTTTACATGTGATATTTAATGAAAGAAGCCGTGGAAGAAGTTTGTTAACAAATCTAAGGCAATGGAAAGTCGGCAAGAAGATCTATAGCTCAGATTGAACCACATTACCCTAACACAAGTTCCAAGGTGAATGTGCAAGTTCCGAGGTGGGGTAAAATGTTTTTAGATCGAAAGATACAATGAACCTGAACAAGATTGAAGATCTGATGGCTATGATTGATCATGGGAAATGTGATCAAGGAGATTAAGCGGTTAGAAGATTGTTTATAAATAAGGAACTGTTGACAAACAATGTATGTGGGCAAGTGTATGCACAGGGATGCTACATAGTGATTACCGAGCACAGAAGCTTGAAGATTTGTTAGAATAATAGAGAATTGATGCCCAGCAGATAGACAAGATTAGTTCTATGTCTAGATTGTATTGAACAAATAGGAATCTACTTTAGCATTTTAGATGTGAAGTTGCAGATAGATTGTGTTACTGTTATTTTAGGAAAGTGACAGGAAATCTCTTAACTGAGTGGACTTAACAATCTTATATGTAAATCCTCTAACAAGGTGACATTCTGATTGAGTGTTTGAAATCCTTTGACAAGGTCACTTCTAACAAAGTGAAGATCCTAACAGATCTGAGGGAAATCCCTTAACCGGGTCACATCTAGCAATGTGTTTTGTAATCTTTAACAGGATTTGCTTTTAACCGAGCATACTCTAGAAGAGTATATTTCTTAGTGGGTTCGAAATCCCACAGTGGTTTTTCCCTATTTGGGTTTCCACGTTAAATCTGGTGTTATGAGGTTTATATTGTTCATATGCTTTTGAGTTTGCATGTTTGACAGTTTTTTATTATATGACTGATATATGTTACCGAGGTTGAATCTGATGTTTTTATGGATGATTAAGTTTGTATGATTCACCCCCCCCTCTCATCTTGTTGGCTATTGGATCTGTACTTATATTAAGTATCAGAACTATCAATTGGTATCAGAGCTTTGGACTCCGAAAGGAAAGTTTAAAGGCACTTGAGTTAAAGATCCAAAGATGTATAAGAGGGATGCACCTAAGCTGAATAAGTCAAGTTTCTCTACATGGCATAAAAGGATGAAGCTACATCTATCAGGAGTTGGAGAATATGCTTTATACTATCTGGAGAATGATTTTGTTGCACCGAGCACCTATCCATTGACTATGGAAGAGATAAAGGCAAGGCAAGAACATATTCAAGCAATGATTGAAATAACATCTTCATTGACCGATTCTAAGTTTAATGATCTAAAAGGCTGCAATGATGCGAAGGCAATGTGGACTAAGCTCATATCTGTATATGGAGGAGATGAACATGTTCAAAGAGAAAAAGTGGATAGTCTAAGAGGACAACTTGAATCTATGAGGATGAATGAAGGTGAGAACATAACCCAATACAGTACAAGACTAAAGGAGATTGTAAATCAAATCAAAGGAGCAGGAGGAACTATTGAAGAAAAGGATGTGACAAGTAAATTGTTAAGAACCCTTCTACCTACCTATGCAATCTGAGTCTTTGCAATCAATGAATTGAGGTCTGTACCTAATAAGCTAGTTTCCTTGGATGCTACTATTGGTAAGCTACATGCATTTGAGTTAATTAATTTTGATAACAGTGGGTCATCGGTAAATAAAGTTGAATCTGCATTTAGTTCTTTTCATCTGAATGAATCTAATGATTACAATGAGAGAAAGTATAAGTACTCTGAAGGAGATCACAGTGGAGCAAGTGAAAGATTTCGGAAGAACATGGAGGACGTACACAAACTGTATGAAGAAATCAAAACCAAGAAGAGTTTGAAGCACTATTGGCCAAAAGGTTACCGAGAGGCAAAGGTAAGTATAAAGGAAAACTACCTTTGAAATGTTTCAATTGTGATAAGATTGGACATATGGCTTCTAACTATCCTGACAAAGATTTCACTAAAAAGAGAGATTACCGAGATGACAAACAAAAAGATAATCATTACAGAGGACACCGAGACTTCAGAAGAAGAGATAGAAAGACATGCTTAATTGTTGATGAGGAATCTGAAGATGATAAATCAGATGAGACTGATACAGAGGAAGTTGTTTATGTGGCCATCAAGGATGGATCAGATGAAGAAAGGTATGAAGAAAAAGCCCTAATATCTCACATAAACACTAATGATTCTTGGATTATAGATAGTGGATGCTCACATCATATGATAGGAGATAAACACAAGTTTGTTATGTTAGAAGATTATGATGGAGGCTATGTTAGATTTGGTAATGATGCACCATGTCCAGTAAGAGGTAAAGGATCCATAACACTTCTTGATAAAGCAAGATGCAATAATGTTTATTGGGTTGAAGGTTTGAAATATAATTTGTTGAGTGTAGCACAGCTAAACAACACAGGTTACCGAATAGAATTTCAGAAAGGAATTGTCAAAGTTCATGACAAGAATGGAAAGTTAGCTGCTACCGGGACACAAACAAAAGGTAATAAATTTCACCTTGACTCTACTCACAACAAGTGTTTGCATGCAAAGATTGATAACACTTGGTTATGGCATAAAAGGTTTTGTCATGTTAATTTTGATAATCTGATCAAGATAAGTAAGAAGCATAGAGTAAGAGGTCTACCGAGTCTTGAAAAACTTGAGAATGCTATGTGCCAAGGATGCCAGACGGGTAAGATGACAAGATCCAACTTTACAAGTAAGTCCTACACTTCTAAGGGAATTTTAGATCTTGTGCACACTGATCTTTGTGGTCCTATGAAAGTTCAAAGTTATTATGGTGATAAGTATTTCATATTATTTGTGGATGATTATTCAAGGATGATGTCAGTAATGTTTTTAAAAGAAAAGTCAGAAGCTTTTCAAATGTTTAAGTGGTACAAGGCTAGAGTTGAAAATGAAACAGGAAGACAACTAAAATGTCTTAGATCAGATAGAGGAGGAGAGTTCACATCTAATGAATTCAACCTATTTTGTAATGATCATGGTATTAAAAGATAGGTCTCTGCACCAAGAACTCCACAGCAAAATGGAATAGCTGAAAGAAGAAACAGATCTATTGTGGATTGTGCAAGAACACTGATGATTGAGAAGAAGGTTCCACAAACATTCTGGAGAGAAGCAATAAGCACAGTTGTTTACACCTTGAACCGAGTTCAATTGAAGAAAGGTACTTTGAAGACACCTTATGAAATCTGGTATGGCAAGAAACCTAATGTAAGTTATTTTAAGATCTTTGGAAGTAAATGCTATGTTCATAAATATGATAGAAATGGCAAGTTTGATCAAAAAAGTGAAGAAGGAACATTTCTAGGATATTCTTCTAGAAGCAAAGCATTTAAATGTCTGATCAAATCATCTAACAAAATAGTAGAAAGTGCAAATGTGAAAATTGATGAATTTCCATAAATAACTAATGAAAGGAATTCCAAAGAACCAGAAGACTATGACGAATTTGTCTATGTGCAACCGAGAAGTCCTACCGAGATAACTATTGAAGGAAATGAGGAAGATACCCAGTTACCGAGTGATGAAGAAGATCATATAGAGTAACCGAGCCTATATTAGCCAAATATGTCAGAAGACACCATGTACCAAGTCAGATTATAGGAGATAAGGATGATCTAGTGATGACAAGGAACAAACTGAGATAGAACACATGTTTGATATCTGAATTTGAACTGAGAATAGTGAAAGAGGCATTCAACAATGAAGATTGGATAAATGCTATGACTGAAGAGATTGATCAAATCAAGAAGAATGAAACATGGACACTGGTCCCAAGACCGAAGGACAAAAATGTAATCGGTACAAAGTGGATCTTCAGAAACAAGCTAAATGAGAAAGGTGAGGTCATTCGGAACAAAGCAAGATTGGTTTGCAAAGGTTATGCCCAAGAAGAAGGAATTGATTATGGTGAGACTTTTGCACCTGTTGCTAGACTTGAAGGAGTTAGAACATTGTTGGCATATGCTGCTTTCAAAAACTTCAAGGTATATCAAATGGATGTCAAATCTGCATTTCTGAATGGAATATTAGAAGAAGAAGTTTTCATTGAACAACCTAAAGGATTTGTTGAAAACAATAATAAAGATCAAGTATGTAAATTGAACAAAGCTTTATATGGTCTGAAACAAGCACCTAGAGCATGGTATGAAAGATTGCACTCTTATTTGATTAAGATTGGTTTTATGAGGACAAGTGAGAACAGCAACATGTACATGAAGAATGATGAAAATGGAATACTAATCTTAGCCATATTTGTTGATGATATTTAATTTTGTGGAAATGACTCTTTATGCAAGAACTTTTGAAATGAAATGAGCAAAGAATTTGAGATGTCATTAATCGGTGAGATAAAGTATTTTATAGGCTTACAGATACTGCAAATGAAAAATGAGATTTTCATTAATCAATCCAAATACATAAAGGAAATCTTGAAGAAATTTGGAATGGAGGATTCAAAGCCAGTAAGTACTCCTATGACTACAAACTGCAAACTATCAAAGAATGATGAATCTGCATATGTTGATGAGACACTCTACCGATCCATGATTGGAAAAACTACAATATGTTGTTCATAGCAGGCTAGATATAGCACATGCAGTAGGTATTGTTGCAAGATTTACTGCAGATCCTAAGGAAATACACATGACAGCAATCAAAAGAATTTTCAGATACTTGAAAGGCACTGAAGATTATGGCTTAGTATATCAGAAAGGAAATGATTTTGATTTAAAAGTTTATACTGATGCTGATTGGGCAGGCAACATTGATGACAGAAAAAGCACAAGTGGAGGAGCTTTCTTCTTAGGAGAAAGACTAGTGAGTTGGCTTAGCAAGAAACAAGGATGTGTTTCTCAGTCAACAGCCGAAGCTGAATATGTTGCTGCAGCACTTAATTGTACCAACATTGCATGGATCAAACAATTGTTGGAAGGTATAAATGAGAAAGTTACCGAGCCAGTAACTATATTCTGTGACAATACTAGTGCCATTAATATTTCAAAGAACCCTATTATGCACTCTAAGACAAAGCATATATCTATCAAATATCATTATCTTAGAGAAGAAGCTCAAGAGAAGAAAGTGGTGTTGGAATATGTTAACACAAAGGAACAAATAGCTGATATCTTCACCAAGCCACTACCAAAGGACACTTTTGAATATCTCAGAAGTAAGTTAGGGGTCCTACCCCTATCTTTTACTCACTGACCAAGTTCGGTGAAAGCATCACTTCGATGACTCTATTGAATATCTTTTGGGGAGCTGATGCTAGAGTGATACACTTTAGAATGTTTTTCTGAAAGTGTACTAGAAATAATATTGGGATAATACAGAAAAAGATACAGGGAACAGGAAGACTCAGTTGATACACAACAACAGGAAATAACCTCTTACAGCAAGAAATTATGTTTTAGTTCTATTCTATTTTGGCATTGTTGCCAAAGGGGGAGAAGACCAAGAAGAAGAACCTAGAAGGAGAAGATTTACCAAAAGGGAAGAAGACTGAGAGAAGACAACAGATTGAAATAAAGACTGAAAATAGAAGAGAAGTCTGATGTATGGGGGAGAGCATTTCAGCATTTCAAAGTCACAGCAATCTGAATTTTTAAAAGGTCAAATCAATTGGTTTTGCCATCAATGCCAAAGGGGGAGATTGTTGGCAATATTACAAGGATATTGAGAAGTTTGTTGATGATTATGGACAAAACTGATTAAAGATGTTTTACTATCTTGATATTATTATTTTGTCATTGATGTCAAGAAATTGATTTTCTAATTCAATATGATGTTGCCATATCTTAAGAAATATGATATGAAGATTATAAAGAAGTCGGTAAAGACACGGGAAAGAATATGATGAATAAGGGGATAAGTTATTCAATGGGCAACTCTACCGAGTTAGACAATGATGAGACACTTTTTTCAAATATCTTCAAGTTTTTGTGATACAGTAAGGTCTATGTGTATATATCCAGTCTACATATAGAATTTTGGCTTGAATTCTGCCATCCAGTGATAGTTCTGATACTTAATATAAGTACAGATCCAATAGCCAACAAGATGAGAGGGGGGGGGTGAATCATACAAACTTAAGACTCCTAAGTTCACTGGTAAATTTGTAGAGATGCACTCTACAAAAGATATAAGACCACTAAAAATGTAAGCTTGCATCTCTACTAATTTAAGATCTAAAGGTCCACTGGTGGCCTAAGCATCCTTCAGGGCACTAAGAAATGTGTATAACTTGGGAGTGATATGACTCCTAAGTTCACCAAGTCTTCAAATAATCCTCTCCCTGTCATAGCTCAAACTCTTGATTTTGTCAAGTAAGGATATTACTTGATCTTCTTGACTGCTCACAGAAACTGACAAGAGGTCAAATGACTAAGATATTCCAGCTAATTGCTTTTCATGCTCCTTGGATTTATTCTCAATATCCTTAGTGAACTCAGACAATGATAGATATTTTTTATAAATGTTTCCACCTTTAGATAATACATCTTGAACGCTTTTAATACAAGTATCCAATGTGACTCTATCATCTGCAATCATTCTTTTCAATTTCCAGAGCCTTTTTGCATTAAACTCACTACGGACCTTCACTTTAGCTGATTTCTCCAATGACTCAAAATGAGTATCCCCCAAGTTGATCAAACACTTCAGCTATCTAGATGGAGTGTCAGACTTGTTCTTGACATAACAAGGCATTATCTTTTCAAGAACACTGGATGCAAGGGTAGCTAGTTCACTTACATACGTGAAACTATGCACAATAGATCACTAACACTTTCCACACATCCACGGATACACAAAATGATCATAACCATCGATCTTTTATTGTTGCAAGGTGTGTGCCCTTGGTCTCCTTGTGTTGTGCAATGCAATGCTCTGGTTTGTGACATGGCTTAACCGCCTCCTATGGATTCTATAAGTCTAGTGGTTGTACCAGACATTAATAGGTCAATCTTTTGGTGGAATGACAATCACACTTGTAACAAGTGTTATTCGAGTTTGGTCGCAGGTTCAAACCACTCACTTGCACTGGGGGGGTTGTTGCAAGGCGTGTGCCCTTGGTCTCCTTATTCTATGCAGTATAGCACTCAGGTTTGTGACACAGCTTAACCACCTCATGTGGATTATATAAGTCTAGTGGTTGTATCAGGCATTAATAGGTCAATATTTTGGTGCAACGACAACCACACTTGTAAGAAGACCTCGAGTCAACTAGCTGAAGAGACCTTAATAATCAAAATTTCTCAACCACTAATATCATTCTTGAAAAATTCCATCTCAAGAACACAAGTGATCACATAAAAGAGAAAATTACACATCATCCATGAACCACCAATAGCAAATCTATGATCTCATGAGAAGAAGGAAAGAGAGAGCATGAATACACGCTAGATGTGTTTTTCTAGGTAATCCATGAGAATAATGATTCTAAAGGGATACATTCCCCCAAATATGTTTTTCTAGGTGATCCATGTTTGGGAGGAGAGTAGAATGGTCTAGTTGTGTTCTTTTAGTTCCACTCATCCTCATGTGTGTGTGCAAGTGATGTATGGTTTCAAGTGTATAGCACCTCGTAAAATATTTTGTTTCCTTTCGTTTCTAGCGTGCTTCAATCTATTTAAGACATATAATGCAAATGCAAATTCCAAGGGGCAAATGTCTGGTTTCAAGAATATCATGTTTAAGAATTTATTTTCTCTAGTTTTGAGAATGTGTAGCCCCGTTTAAGACAAATACATGTCCGGTTTCAAGGACATCCCATGTAAGATTTTTCTTGTTCTGGTTTTGGTGATGTGCACCCCACCTAAGACATATATCAATGTTGCATCTGGTTTTGGGCATTAAGCATCTCATATAAGAGTTTGTTTTCTCTGGTTCTGAGTTTGAACACCTCGTTTAAGACATGCAAAAATATGGTACAATATGGTACAAAGAGGGCAATATGAGTGACCCCCCTTAATATGTCAACATAGCCCTATGTTGATGTATTGAGGAAGCTAGAAATAAGGATACCCATGTTGGTTAATAAATTTGTCATTTCAGTTTTATACTCTTTTGCCCATATCAATGACAATCCGACCAAAAGTTGAGTCACTTACAATTTTACTTGTAAGTGCTCTCTACTTGTTTTACAAAGCGCAGCTACCTTTAAAAGATATGCGTTGAATGAAAATAGAGTATGCTTTTAACTAGAAAAACAAAAAGGAAAACTAACAACTATGCATAACCATGACACATATACGATGAACTAATTTAAAATGAAATGAATGCAAACAAATGACTCAAAGTTCATTTATCCCACATCCATGAATGAGAACCAAGAAAAGAATGAGCAACGGATCGTCACAATAGATGAATTAATTTGAATTGAAAGATTCAGAAAGAAACACCCACAAAATTCAATATAACAAATAATACTATGGAAAGAAATTGCAGAGACACACGGGACATTTGCTATCTAAAGAAAACATCAATAAATTCACAGGTTTAAAAATATATCCTTTACTTTCCCAATACAAAAATGAGCTCACATACTCTCTTCCCTATACAAAAAATTATGGTTTTCAAAAAAAAAAATTGCCTCTACTTTCCTCCTTCCTCAATAGCTGGAAAAGGCCCATCATTACATATGAAAAACACTTTTTTATATCTTCACCCCATAACTACTTCTTGAAATTTTTCCTTCTGAAGACTTTTAGTTTTCCCCTAAATGAAAACCTTTTTATTTTTGTAGTCACCGCTTCTTTTATATAACTATTTCTTTTCTTTCGGTTACAAAGAAACTCCTCCCTTTTCTCATGCTTCGTAGTTGAGTCCAATATAGAGGTAGTCACACTACATTTTGAATCGACAAGGCTTTTTGTATTTTACATCTCCCCTCATTTTACAAGGTTTCCTTTTTGGAAAATCTGAAATGACAATTCACTTTTTATATCCCCTGAAAGCCTTCAAACATGAAGCTCACCATTTTACAACAAGTAGCATGAAATTTCCACCTACTGCAATACACCTGATAACCTACCATTTCACAATCCATTACAATGGCAATAATATCGCTATCAACTCAAACAATAATGAAGAGATTTTTATCCGAGTATATCGCCCACAATAATTTCATGTTGTTATAGTTGATGGATATCCCCTTTTATTTCGTGAGTTCAATATTTCGATGAGGATATCGTGAGTGGGAACAACTACATTGCTTTAAATCATTATATTGGCCTTTATTATTACCTTGTCACATGTAGCATACGCTCTCGACCGAGCAATATGCCATTATACTATTCTTGGTTTATCATGCCCTGCCATTTGAAAATGTATTGGATTTTGCTTTTATGGCTTCCTCGGTACCATGCTTAACCAAAACGACTTCATCCATGAGGTCACATCTTTGAATTATTTTCAAACCAATTCACATGCATTCATTGTCACGAATCGATGCATGATCGAGAAGTTGGGATTTTTAAGAACTTCAGAACCTTTAGTTAGAGAGTTCAGGAGTTTTGAAAACTCCCGATTCCTTGACTTTTCCATAACCACCGATAGCCTTGAGAATATATTGATATTTAATAAAGCATTAGCATCTCTAGATTTGATAGGAGAGCCATACACTTTATTACTTTCAATAAAGTCTTTCTTCATTAGGCAGTCTCTGTTGGATGTTGTTGTGACGATGTGTTGTCATTGATGTCAACATATTCTTCTATGTATTCTAGTGTTACAGTCAGATTAAATGAGTTGGTTTGGTCAGTGTGTTGCAGATGAGCTGACGTGGTTTAATGGGTTTGGAGATTCTTATCTCTAATTGATTCAGTATAATTTTCAGTGGTCCACATGATGTTCTAATCGAGTTATGAGATCTAGTATTGAGATTGTTATTCAGTTGTTCATGTTATTCAGTATTCTTGTTTGTGCTCCGAATTTCTCTGGAATTGATATATCTTTAGTTGTGGATATATGGGATGTGTTCAGGACATTGATGTGTATCCTCAGTTCGATCGGTTTATGATTTGGATGTCCACAAGCAAATTTTTCATGTTGACAACTAGTTTTGATGATGTTCTTGAGCTCTGATGGTGATATGGTGATGATTCTAGTAATCCGAGTTGTTGTAGTTGTTATGGTGCAATTCATGTTGCTTGTGAATATTTATATATCATTTTTTATGAGTATTGGTGGTCCGCATTGATCGTTGTGCGTGTTATTGAATATTTTCTTGGTCTAGTGATATTCTTCATGACATGTGACATTCTTGGAGGTTGTAGCATGTTGTGGATGATCAAGGCATAATTATTGGAGGTGTTGTAAGTTTGCGGTGTTGATTTGGGTCTAGGATATGTCTTAGCTGACATTGTTTTGGTCAGCATATGTTGTTGTATGTGAGGTTATTATTTTGTAATTTGTGTTGAGGGTTTAGCCGACCTATATTTCATGGGTTGATGTCATGTATAAATAAATATAATAATCATGTAAGATGTATGTCTGTAATCTTTGAAAGTGTGTGTGAATGAGTTGTATCTACGAACAAGTGATTTCATCTTTTGGAAATGAACAAGAGAAGAGAAATGTTGCAGAGCAGACTGCTTGCTTAACCAAAACTATACTTAGGCATATGCAGATGCTATCTTTGCAGTTTATGTAATTCAGATTGTTGTCCAAATGCTTTTGTAAGTCAGTGAGACTTCTTGTAAGGTAGTGAGCCTTCCCTTAAGGTTTTAGCCTTTCTAGGTTTCTTGTTTGAGTACTGAGCTCTAGGAAGTGAGCCTAAATGCAAGTGCATTCCCCATTGTAATATTTTATTTACTCCTAATAGGGTATTATCTCATTATGGGTAGGTTCCCAAATGGTTTTTCCCTCAACTAAGTTTTCCATGTCAAAAAAATTGGTGTTATGTATGATATTGATGTGGTGGTGTTTCATATTTTACTTGTTAATTGTCAGATTTGATTTGTGGTATAAGTTGTAGAAAGTTTTTGTGCAAACTGATTCACCTCCCTCATCTTAGTTTGTTGTTGGTTGCCAAAAATTGGTATCAGAGCTAGATCATCTGGAAGAAGATTGACCGCTTGAGGGAGATATAGGATGGCAACCTTTGCTTTCAAGAAGGACAACCAGAGGTTTGATGGAATGGATTAAACTCTCAGGAAGAACCAAATGCAAGTTCATTTAAGGTGCATAGGAGAAGAGTATTGGAAGATCACTAAGAATGCATACAATGTTCTACAGAATGTTCCTACTACTCCAAATGAAGTTAAGGAAGCGAAATGTAACATCAAAGCGAAGGAAGCATTGTTGAGTGCCTTGTCAGATTCCTAAATGACGAATGTAATGGACTTAGAGACTGCACATGAGATCTGGGTAAAATTGGAAACTTTACATGAAGGAGATAGTCATGTAAAGATTGCTAAGCTAAAGAACCTAAAAGGTAAATATGAGAACTTGAAGATGAGTGAAGATGACAATGCCACCTCTTTTATGCATAAAGTAAATGAGCCTGTGTGCAGAATCAAATGTGTCGGTGGAGTGCTACAAGAGTCTGAGATTGTTTCCAAGATATTGAGATCCTTGCCTCCTACCTATAAACATAAGGTTGTTGCTATCGATGAGATCCAGACTGTGACGAATGTAACAAGAGATATGATGATCAATAAACTTATTGCTTTTGAGCTAAGTGAGTTTGGAGACTCCCTTCCTAAAACTGAACCTGCACATGAGATCTGGGTAAAATTGGAAACTTTACATGAAGGAGATAGTCATGTAAAGATTGCTAAGCTAAAGAACCTAAAAGGTAAATATGAGAACTTGAAGATGAGTGAAGATGACAATGCCACCTCTTTTATGCATAAAGTAAATGAGCCTGTGTGCAGAATCAAATGTGTCGGTGGAGTGCTACAAGAGTCTGAGATTGTTTCCAAGATATTGAGATCCTTGCCTCCTACCTATAAACATAAGGTTGTTGCTATCGATGAGATCCAGACTGTGACGAATGTAACAAGAGATATGATGATCAATAAACTTATTGCTTTTGAGCTAAGTGAGTTTGGAGACTCCCTTCCTAAAACTGAACCTGCACATGAGATCTGGGTAAAATTGGAAACTTTACATGAAGGAGATAGTCATGTAAAGATTGCTAAGCTAAAGAACCTAAAAGGTAAATATGAGAACTTGAAGATGAGTGAAGATGACAATGCCACCTCTTTTATGCATAAAGTAAATGAGCCTGTGTGCAGAATCAAATGTGTCGGTGGAGTGCTACAAGAGTCTGAGATTGTTTCCAAGATATTGAGATCCTTGCCTCCTACCTATAAACATAAGGTTGTTGCTATCGATGAGATCCAGACTGTGACGAATGTAACAAGAGATATGATGATCAATAAACTTATTGCTTTTGAGCTAAGTGAGTTTGGAGACTCCCTTCCTAAAACTGAACCTGCCTTTAAAGCTACTATTTTCAGGAAGCAAAGATATGTTCTGGGAGAAAGTTCTACAAGAGTATCAAGATATGAGAAAGAGATAAAAGAGATGGAAGATGAAGAAAGAGACCTTGAGGAGCTTGAAGCACTTATTGTTAGAAGATTGCCTAAAGGTGTTGGTAATTATGAAGGTAAGTTGTCACTTAAATGTTTTTCATGTAATAAGATAGGACATTTTGTATCAAGGTGTTCAGAAAGAGATAGAAATCCTAAGAAGCCATTTAAACCATATAAGTATAAGTATCAAAAGAAGTGTTATTATGATGCTAATGAAGGTGTGACAGATGATGACTTAGATAAGGGAAATTCAGGACATGAATTTGTGTTCATTGATATCAAGGAAGATGATCCCCTGAGTACAGATTCTAGAAGCTACATTAATGAGGAGAAATTTTTAGCTACGAAAGTTGAAGAGAAATATGAATGGGTAATTGGCAGTGATTTATCTCATCATATGAAAGGTGATAAGAGTAAATTTGTGAACTTTGAAATGCATGATGGTGGTTTAGTAAGATTTGGTGATAATAAAGCTTGTCCAATTCATGGTAGAAGTTCTATTTCTCTTGATGGTAAGCACAATATTGATGATGTGTTGTATGTTGAAGGATAAAATCATAATCTTATGAGTGTTGGTCAGATGGTTGATAAAGGATATAACTTGCAATTCAAATGGAAAATGTGAGATCTTGAGTAGATCTGGAACTAAGATTGCATGAAGAACACAAACAAAAGGTAATATCTTTCACTTGAATGCTAGCGGTAAAAGTTGTTTGATTGCTCAAATTGATGAAAGTTGGTTATGGCATAAAAGGATGTGTCACATAAATTTTGATTGCATGGTAAATATATGTTCTCCTAGAGTGGTAAGAGATCTACCGAAGTTGATAAAGCCTTCTAATCTGGTATGTAAGGAATGTCAATCAGGAAAGCATAAAATGTTACTTATAATAGCAAACAGTATAATTCCAATGGATTGTTAGATCTTATGCATATTGATCTGTGTGGTCCCTCTAAAACAAGAAGCTTGCAGGGTGACATGTATTTCATGTTTCTGATTGATGATTATTCAAGGATGATGTGGGTTAGCTTCCTAAGGGATAAATCAGAAGCATTGGAGAAGTTCAAGATTTTCAAGACTATGGTTGAGACAAAGACTAGTTTGAAGTTGAAGTGTCCGAGATCTGATAAAGGTGGAGAATTTACCTTCGGTGAGTTTAGTGCATATTGTGAAGAGCATGGAATCAAGAGACAGCTATCTACTTTGAGGACATGACAGCAAAATGGTGTTGTGGACAGAAAGAATAGAATAATTCAAGAAATGGCTAGAACCATGATGATTGAAGGTAATGTTTCACATATATTTTGGAGAGAAGTTGTGAGTACTATAGTATACACTCTTAACCAAGTAAATATCAAAGTTGATACTGGTAAGACTCCTTTATGAGCTATGGTTTGGTCACGCTCCTACTGTTAGATATTTCAGAATTTTTGGTAGTAAATGCTATATCAAAAGAGCTAAAGATATTGGAAAATATGATGCTAGATGTGATGAAGGAATCTTTCTTGGTTATTCTAATAAAATTAAGGCCTATCGGTGTTATAATAAAAGATTGAGAAAAATTGTTGAAAGTGCTAATGTGAAGGTTGATGAAGGTAATGTGTATTAAATTAGATCTTGCGGATATGATTCTGATGATTAGGATGCTAGTCCAAATAAATGAAGACAAATGTAGAACCAAAGTCAAGTTCAGACTACTCCGAAAAAGCCTGAAAATGAAAGTGCAGATGTTGATGCAAAAGAAAGAGTTCAAGAGCCTGAGATTCTAGAAAATTCTACAACTCTGAGGTATGTGAGATTGAATCAACCAGTAAATCGGATTATTGGTGATAAGAATAAAGGTGTAATGACTAGGAGAAGACTTGTTGAAGAAATTTGTTTGATTTCTAAGATTGAGCCTAAAAGTGTTGATGAAGCTTGTAAAGATGAAAATTAGATTAAAGCTATAGAAGAAGAATTAAATCAAATTGAGAAAAATAATGAATGGATTCTTGTCCCTAGACATAAGGATAAAAATGTAATTGGAACTAAATGGGTATTATGAAATAAGTTGAATGAATAGGGTGAAGTTGTTCGAAATAAAGCTAGACTTGTTTATAAAGGTTATTCATAGATGGAAGGAATTGACTATGAGGAGAATTTTGCTCCGGTGGCTAGGATTGAAGTTGTTAGATTATTTCTTGCCTATGCTTCTCACAAAGATTTCAAAGTCTATCAGATGGATGTCAAATCAACCTTCTCAATGGTGAATTGGAAGAAGAAGTCTACATTGAGAAACCAGATGGATTTTTGTTGGCAAAAGAAAAGGACATGGTTTTCTAGTTGAAGAAAGCATTGTATGGATTAAAGGAAGCCCCCAGGGCCTGGTATGCCAGATTGGATAGGTATTTGATGAAGCTTGGATTTGATAAAGGTACTGCTGACATTAATCTCTATTTTAAAATTAATCAGAATAACATTTTGATTGTTGAATTTTTTGTTGATGACATTATCTTTGGAGGAAATGATTGTCTATGTAAGAAATTTGCTAAAGAAATGCAGAATGAATTTGAGATGTCTATGATTGGTGAGATGAAATTCTTTTTGGGATTGCAAATTACTTAATTGGATAAAGATATTTTCATATCTCAGTCTAAGTATGTGAAGGAACTACTAAAAAAATTTGGTTTTGAAGACTCTAAGCCTATTGGTACACCTATAGTGACCGAATGTAAGCTGACAAAGCATGATGATTCTCTGAAAGCTAATCAGACCAACCATAGATCTATGATTAGTGGTTTGTTATACTTGACTTAGAATAGACCTGATATAATGAATGTTGTATGCCATGTTGCCAGATTTCAAGTTGATCCTAAAGAATCTCATGTTGCTGCTATAATAAGGATTTTTAGTTATTTGAAAGGAACAGTTGATTTCGGTTTGTGGTATTATAAGAATGATGATTTTAGTTTGAGTTCTTTTACAGATGTTGATTAGGTTGGAGATGTTGATGACCAGTTGAGTACTTTAGGTGGTGCATTCTTTTTGGGTAAGAAGCTAGTCTCTTGGGCAAGTAAGAAACAAAATGTTATTTCCTTATCTACTACAAAAGCTAAATACATTGTTGTTGCTAGCAATTTTACTCAAGTTATTTGGATCAAGAAGATGTTGAGAGATATAGGAGTTATTTATGATGAGCCTATTGCTATATATTGTGGCAATTAAAATGCTATCAATATCTCAAAGAATCTGGTGCCTGCATTCCAAGACAAAGCAAATATCAATCAAGTTCCATTTCCTGAGAGAGAAGGTGAATGAGAAAGAAGTCAGACCAAAGAATGTATCTATAAAGGAACAGGTTGCAGATATCTTTACGAAGCCTTTGCCTAAAAATACTTTTGAATTTCTCAAAGAGAAGCTAGGGGTGATTTCCCCTCTTGATAATAACTAAGATGCATGGATTTGCATCAGTCTGGTGAACTTCACAGAGATATCTTGTGATCCGGGTTGATGAGTGAAGTTGCTACTCAGAGGGAGTAGTCAATATTGATGTTCTAATTTGTGTGTTTATCATAGGGGGGGAGAATCAAGATTTGTGTTGCATATGTATTTTTCATTAATGTCAAAGGGGGAGAGAAGCATGTGAAAAACTATTATATTCGGTGGAGAGTTTGTTGAGAATAATGGGGAGATTGTTGGTTGTTGATTTATTTCTTTACATTGATTGTTTTTCACATTCATACGTTGTCATCAATGCCAAAGGGGGATATTGTTGGATGTTGTTGTGAGGATGTGTTGTCATTGATGTCAACATATTCTTTTGTGTATTCCAATGTTGCAGTCAGATTAAATGAGTTGGTTTGGTCAGTGTGTTGTAGATGAGCTAACGTGGTTTAATGGGTTTGGAGATGCTTATCTCTAGTTGATTCAGCATAATTTTCAATGGTCCACATTGTGTTCTGATTGAGTTATGAGATCTAATATTGATATTGTTATTCAATTATTCATGTTATTCAGTATTTTGGTTTGTGCTTTGAACTATATCTTTAGTTGTGGATGTATGGGATATGTTTAGAATGTTGATGTGTATCCTTAGTTTGATTGGTTCATGATTTGGATGTTCACAAGGAAATCTTTCATGTTGATAGTCAATTTTGATGATGTTCTTGAGCTCCGGTAGTGAGATGGTAATGATTCTGATAATCTGAGTTGTTGCGATTGTTGTGGTGCAATTCACGTTGCTTGTGAATATTTCTAGATCATGTTCTATGAGTATTGTTGGTCCACATTGATCATTATGCGCATTATTAAAGATTTTCTTGGTGTGGTGATGTTCTTCGTGTTATGCGACATTCTTGGAGGTTATAGCATGTTGTGGATGATCAAGGCGTAATTATTGGAGTTGTTGCGAGTTTGTGGTGTTGATTTGTGTCCAAGATATGTCTTAGCTAACATTTTTTTGGTCCGCATATGTTGTGTAAAGCGGAAAAATCGAACCCTAGTTGTTCTCCCCTCCCCAACTCCAAGGAGAGAGAAGGGAGAGTCACTAGGGTTGATGGTTTTCACTTAGGAGAGACTTTACATTCAAAAGAGGGGTTGAAACCCACAAGATCCAATCCCACACAATGCAAGATTGGATTCTATATGAGTTTCAAGGGTTAAGACATCAAGGATACCCTCTTTTGTAAAGAATGTAGATAGAAAGATTGAACTAGGAATGCATGTAAAGTAGGAAAGATTCGCTTATAAACAGAGATAGGGATATAGGATGGAGCTGCGGACCTGGAATTAGCAGTAAAATGTCGAGACGGTGTTGTTCTGCAAATTTGAGCGAAAGTTGACAGGACGATGGTGCCCGGCTTGCACACGGTCCTCCGAAAAATCCGCGAAATGAAGGGGGATCTGTTCGTCTCTGCACAAGGATTCCAGATCTTCAATTACATCCATGTACCTGCAACCTACACACAGAAAAGAGAGGACGATTGGGGGGTTAGGGATGAGGGGTTTGCCTTTAGGTCAAACCCCGGTTTTGGAATTAACCAAGAAATGAGAATGCTGTAAATGTAAATGTTTGTAATGTAAACAAGTACTGATACCTTGTTGTAAGAATGTTTGTATTCTTACATGCGAAGGTGTAATGTATGTAGTATGTTGTATGTTGTATGTGATCTCCTCTTCAATGGTTGAATCCTTGTCTTGAATGCAACACTTAGCCTTGAATGGAGACTTAGAATGCTCAATTGCTTGAAGGAATGCTTGAATGCTTGAATGTTTGAATATTGCTTTCGCGTCTTGCTCTTGCTTATTTCCTTTTTTCAACCCCCTCAAATGGGAGAGGAAATGTAGTTTATATACTTGTCAATTAGGGCTAATAGACTAATTTTCCTGACCTTGGGCCGACCAAGAAACAATATTTTCCAATTTGCAAACTTAAAGACCCGATGCCCACAAGAGACCGGGCCCCAAAATAGGGCCAGGGACCAGGGCGCTGGGCGCCATGGTCCCACCTCCAGGGACAGCAGGGTGCAAGGAGGATCAGGCCAGGGTGCAGAGAAATGCAGTTTTTGGTGTTACAAGCAGGTTTCGGGGTCTCCATTCAGGTTCAACGTTGTGTCGCCATCGTGAAGACCCAAATGCAGTCGAAATTGCGAGTGTCGCAATTTTAGGATGCTACATTTAGCCCCCACTTTAGCGGGAGTATAAGCGTACGCTCATACTTCCGATAAAGTACAAGGAAACAACATTGAAAAACTTTCACCACGTCAAGGAGGCAAGATACACCAAGCCCCCAGTGGACTAAGGATCTTACGAATTCGATTGACAAAGTAAAAGGGAAGATCACGAGGGAGAACCATGACTGTCAGTAGTAAGGTTCCCTCACTATGAGTCATGCAAGAAAGATATCAAAAATTTTCAAGGCAAAGCTAAATTTGTCAAGAAATTTTCAAGTATCTTGGAAAGATATGGACGGGATGTATGCCCCCCTACGTTAAAGCGATCGCACACGCCTCATCGGGGGTGATTGCTTTAAGGTAGTGATACATATAAGAAATGAGAAAGGAGCACGTTATCACAAGGATTTAGCCCCCAAGTGTGAGATAAGCCCAAGGATAATAGACACAAAACACAAAGCACAAGGTGACTTCGCTTTCCTCGGGGTCAGTATGCTGTATGATAATTCATGTATATCATATGTATGTATGCATAATTGTTCTTCATTCCCCAATCAAGGGAGGTCACCTAGAAGAAGGGAACACATGTGTCTTTTGAGTCAACATGAGAGAGACCAAAAGAGATCTCAATTTTTTGCATCGTCCTCAAGTAGACAACACTAATGACAACAAATAGAAGAATGAGAATAACACATAGAAGAAGTAACAAAAGAGAGGAGGAGAGAGTCTGCTATGCTAATGAACTAGTCTAGCACGTCATCTACCCCCCGATCTTGCTGATCAATATTTTGGGAAGGTAGGAAACATGCTAGAGGAGGAACATCCAACACAGCAGATGGAGCTATCACAAGATCCAAACAAGGGCTATGTTCATATCCGAAGCCACGGTGTTCTTGTCTAGGAGCTAGGATAAGTGCTTTAGAAAATTCGTTAGATAGATGGTTATCAACATCAACATATTCATATTCACTATCAAAATGAACAGGAGTAACATTTTCATCATGAATAACATTTTCATCTATATCATCATCAAGATTTATAAAAATAGGATCTTTAACTCGCACAGGATCAAGACCATCATGCATCTTATGTTTAGGAGATTTCGGCTCAATCGTCAGCTGAGGAGAAAATGGAATAATATTAGTTGAAGGTGTTTTTGGGGATTGCAAAGTTTGAGAAGCAGCTACCTGAGCTCTAAGACGATGCTTTCGTCGGCGTTCACGTGTAGAACGATTTCGTCTAGTCTTAGTAGGAAGTTGAGAAGAAGGAGGAATGTTTTCATCCCTATCACTTGGGTATTTAGGTTGTGGTCTCTTAGGTTGAATAATAGGAGAAGAGGAAGGTCTCTTCTCTCCATAAGAGGAAGGAGGAGGAACTGCTCCATATAAGGGAGGAATATTTGGTTTAGGAAGGAGACCAAGTCCATCATGACGAGGAGGGATAGGTCTACTTTTAGGAAGTTTATTAGATATAGGCATAGTCACATTCATAGGAATGGGTTGGGAATCTTCTTGAGGAAAGACATTATTTTTATCTTTCAAAGGAAGAACTTCCTTCTCAAGAACGATAGGAATGTCAAGTTTGGGTGTTCTAGGTTCACTTAGAGATAGGATCATATCTTTTTTCCACTTTTGATAAGATTTGAAAAGATGATCACTTCACGGAGGAAGAGATTGGAATTGTTTAGGCCAAAAGTAATCAATAGGAACGCTAGAAGTTCTTTCAGCTGATTTAAAGAGACTATGATTGTGTAAAGCGGAAAATTGCGATCGAACCCTAGTTGTTCTCCCCTCTTCCAACTCCGAGGAGAGAGAAGGGAGGTTCGCTAGGATTCGATGGTTTTCACTTAGGGGAGAGACTTTACATTCAAAAGAGGGGTTAAAACCCACAAGATCCAATCCCACGCAATGCAAGATTGGATGCTAAATGTGTTTCAAGGGTTAAGACAGCAAGGCTACCCTCTTTTGTAAAGAATGTTGATAGAAGAATTAAGCTAAGCATGCATAGAAAGTGATAAAGATTCGCTTATAAACTGAGATGGGAATACAGTATGAAGTCGCGGACCTGGAATTAGCAGTAAAATGTTGATACGGCGCTGTCCTGCAAATTTGAGCAAAAGTTGTCGGGACGATGGCGCCCGGCGCCACGGTCCTCCGAAAAATCCGCGAAACGAAGGGGGATCTGTTCGTCTCTGCACAAGGATTCCAGATCTTCAATTTCAGCCGCGTACCTGCAACCTACACACAGAAAAGCAAAGACGATTGGGGGGTTAGGGATTAGGGGTTTGCCTTTAGGTCAAACCCCGGTTTTGGAATTAACCAAGAAATTAGCAAGTGCTGTAAATGTAAATGACTGTAAAACAAGTACTAATACCTTGTTCTAAGGATGTTTGTATCCTTATGTGCGAAGGTATAGATGTTGTATGTTGTATGTTGTAGCATGTAGTATGTGATCTCCTCTTCAATGGTTGAATCCTTGTCTTGAATGCAACACTTAGCCTTGAATGGAGACTTGAAATGATCAATTGCTTGAAGGAATGCTTGAATGCTTGAATGCTTGAGTATAATTTCCATGCTTTTTCCATCATGTCGAATGAAAGAGGAAAATGTAGTTTATATACTTGTCATTTAGGGCTGATAGACTGATTTTCCCGATCTTAGGCCGACCAGGAAAGTTAATTTCCAAATTGCAAACAAAAAGACCCAAGACCCCTTAGGAGACCGGGCCCAAAATAGGACCCAGGGACCAGGGCACTGGGCGCCATGGTCCTGGGGACCAGGGCGCTGGGCGCCCTGGTCCTGAAGGACCAGGGTGTTGGGCGCTCTGGTCCCACCTCCCGGGACAGCAGGGTGCAAGGAGGTTCAGGCCAGGGTACTTGAAAAATGCAGTTTTCAGTGTCGTGAGCAAGTTTCGGGGTCTCCATTCAGGTTGTGTGTTGCGTCGCCATCGTGAAGACCGAAATGCAGTCGAAATTGCAAGTGTCGCAATTTTAGGACGCTACATTTAGCCCCCACTTTAGCGGGAGTATGTATGCTCATACTTCCGGTAAAGTACAAGGAAACAATATTGAAAGACTTTCACCACGTCAAGGAGGCAAGATACACCAAGCCCCCAGTGAACTAAGGATCTTACGACTTTGATTGACAAAGTAAAAGGGAAGATCACGAGGAAGAACCATGACTGTCAGTAGTAAGGTTCCCTCACTATGAGTCATGCAAGAAAGATATCAAAAATTTTGAAGGCAAGGCTAAATTTACCAAGAAATTTTCAAGTATCTTGAAAAGATATGAACGGGATGTATGCCCCCCTACGTTAAAGCGATCGCACACGCCTCACCGGGGGTGATTGTTTTAACGTAGTGATACACATAAGAAATGAGAAAGGAAAGGAGCACATTATCGCAAGGATTTAGCCCCCAAGTGTGAGATAAACCCAAGGATAATAGACACAAAACACAAAGCACAAGGTGACTTTGCTTTCCTCGGGGTCAGTATGCTGTATGATAATTCATGTATATATATCATATGTATGTATGCATAATTGTTCTTCATTCCCCAATCAAGGAAGGTCACCTAGAAGAAGGGAACACATGTGTCTTTTGAGTCAACATGAGAGAGACCAAGAGATCTCAATGCTTTGCATCGTCCTCAAGTAGCCAACACTAAGGACAACAAATAGAAGAATGAGAATAACATATAGAAGAAGTAACGAAAGAGAGGAGGAAAGAATCTGCTATGCTAATGAAACTAGTCTAGCACGTCATCTACCCCCCGATCTTGCTGATCAATGTTTCGGGAAGGCAGGGAACACGCTAGAGGAGGAACATCCAACACAGCAGATGGAGCTATCACAAGATCCAAACACGGGCTATGTTCATGTTCCGAGCCACATTGTTCTTGTCTAGGAGCTAGGATAAGTGCTTTAGAAAATTCATTAGATAAATGGTTATCAACATCAACAAGTTCATATTCACTATCAGAAGCAAGAGCAGTAACATTTTCATCATGAATAACATTTTCATCCATATCATCATCAAGATTTATAAAAATAGGATCTTTAACTCGCACCGGATCAAGACCATCATGCATCTTATGTTTAAGAGATTTAGGCTCAATGTCCGGCTGAGGAGAAAATGGAATAATACTTGTTGAAGGTGTTTTTGGAGATTGCAAAGTTTGAGCTCTAAGACGACGCTTTCGCCGGCGTTCACGTGCAGAACGATTTCGTCTAGTCTTAGTAGGAAGTGGAGAAGATTGAGGAGGAGGAATGTTCTCATCCTTAGCACTTGGGTGTTTAGGTTGTGATCTCTTAGGCTGGATAATAGGAGAAGAAGAAGGTCTCTTCTCTCTATAAAAAGAAGGAGGAGGAACTGCTCCATATAAAGGAGGAATTTTTGGTTTAGGGAGAAGCCCAAGTCCATCATGACGAAGAGGTATAGGTCTACTCTTAGGAAGTTTATTAGGCATAGACATAGTCACATCCATAGGGATGGGTTGGGAATCTTCTTGAGGAAAGACATTAGTTTTATCTTTCAAAGGAAGAACTTCCTTCTCAAGAATGATAGGAATATCAAGTTTAGGTGTTCTAGGTTCACTTAGAGATAGGATCATATCTGTTTTCCACTTTTGATAAGATTTGAAAAGATGATCACTTCGCGGAGGAAGAGATTGGAATTGTTTAGGCCAAAAGTAATCAAGAGGAACGCTAGAAGTTCTTTCAGCTAGTTTAAAGAGACTATGATTGACAGTAACAACTTCACCATTATGGGGAAATTTCAAACACTTATGAATAGGAGAAGCAATAGCTTTCATGGAAGATAGCCAAGGATAGCCAAGCTTCACACGAAATTGTTCGGAAGATGGAATAATAGCAAAGTTCACATCAAGAGATTTGTTATGGACCTCAATAGGTAAAGTAATAGAACCAATTGCAGGAGAAGAAAATGCATCAAATAATTTCACAATCACATCTGTTTTGTCATATATCACTTGATTCAATTGCAAAGTAAAAAGGAATTCTTCAGTAATCACATTAATCATGCACGAAGGATCAATAAGCACTCCACGGCAAGGTGTATTCTTAACTTTTGCAACTATGTATAAAGGACCATCAGGTGCCCTAATGGTTTCACTGGAATCAAATGTGATGGAAGGTTCTTTAGGGATTTCTTGCTGCTCTACAAAGTTAATCACATTCGGAGTCATAGACACAAGACCATCAGATGAGAGAGAGGAATCCTTAGCCTCAATTGCATTAGAGGTATGAGAAGGCAATGGATCAGTGAAAATCTGAAGATTTTGGTTAGGAGGAGCTACAGATGTGTTGCCTTTATCATTCACTCCAGAAACAGAGATAGTATTGTTATCAATCAAATCTTGAATTTTACCCTTTAAAGAAAAACATTTTTCAGTATCATGCCCAGGCTGACGATGAAATTGACAAAAGGCTTTGTTATCAAAATAAGGTGAAGTAATCTTTGCAGGATCAATTTGCCTTATAGGAGGAAGAGTAAGCACATTTTGTTCCAATAACTTATTCATAATACTATGCAATGATTCATTCAAAGGAGTATACTTTCTTTCTTTCTTGAAAAATTTAGAAATAGGAGGCACACCTGATGCTGCATTCACATTGTTGTTGATGATGTTTTCATTGAATTTGATGGAATCTCTGTTCGGTTTAAACTTCCCAAATGGTTGTTGACTGCTATCACCCTTATCACTCGGAGCCATAGGATGTGATTGTTCCATTTGACTCACAGTCAGTTGATAATTGTGAAGAGTTGCACACAACTGTTGGAAAGAAGTAAACTCAGAAAACAGAAGTTTGTCTCGAATATCCTTTTGTAAATTAGAAATAAAGATTCTTTGAATATCATTGTCAGGCACTGGAAAAGAAATTTGAGCATACAAATGCTTATATCTACCAATGAAATCAGTCACTTTTTCTTTAACACCTTGTTTACAATGCATTAAATCAATCAAAGTAACTTTAGGACTTATATTGTTTTGAAATTGTTGAATGAAAGCATTTGCAAGCTGTTCGAAAGAAGTAATAGAATAGGAAGGCAACGAGCAATACCATTGTAGGGCTTTATCTCTTAATGTTCTAGTAAATAGTTTTGCAAGCAACCTTTGGTCATAAGCAAAATCGGTACATATTGTTTGAAAAGTCTTAACATGTGTTAGAGGATCTCCTTTACCATTATAAAGTTCCAAATGCGGGATTTCAACATGTTTAGGAGGGATAGCTCGAACAATGTCAAGAGAAAGTGGGCTCGCAACGTCAAATGTGGGCACACTAAACTTACATTGATTCATAGAGGCAATTTGTTGCTGTAAAGAAGAGACAGTTTGTGCTAGATTGTTAATGGTCGCTTCAGTTGAAAAATTCATATTGGATGTGTTAGATTGAGATGGAGGTGTTATGTTATTGAAAGAAGGTAAAGAGTAAGGTGGTGGGACTCTATGATAATTAGTCATAGGAGATGATTGGGCAGGAGGAACACTACAAGGAGGGATGGAATGGTTAAATGAATTGCCCCCTTGCGTCATGTTCATTTGTGGTGATATAATAGGCACACTCATCGAAGGAATGAATGAAGAAGTCAGATTGAATGAAGGAAGAGGGTTAATTGAAGAAGAAGGGTTGCCCCCATGACTGGTGATCACAGGAGGAATGTCTTGTGTAGAAGTAGCCATTATGTTTGATGTAAAGGTAGGTACGCTAGCAATAGAAGTTGTCAAAGGAATAGAATGATTGACTTGAGTAGGAGGTTGTGTATAACCCAAATTTTCAGCACAACTCTTCATAGGCATCACATTCGAATCCACAATGTGTGCAATACCATGCAAAATATCAATTCCATTCTTATCACTTTGAAGCATACGTTTTAGACCCTCAATTAAAGGAAGAGCTTGACTATCAGGGTATTCTTGAGACATCCATTGTCGAAAATCGTCAAATTGGTTATCCAATTTCGAAAGTTGTTCTACAGAAACCTCATGGAGAGATTCTTCATCATTAGGAGGATTAGAGGAATTACCCATGTCCTCGTTAAAAAGGCTATTCAAATTAGGTTCCATCTCCTCAGTAGTTAAACCTCGGAAAGACTTAATTCTACGGCTTCGTCTAACGGGAATAGTGTAAGTAGGGCTTATTGTTGTAAAACTCATGCACTAGAAAGAGAGAGAAGATTTTGAATTTAGAGGTAGCAATTTTCAGTAAAATCAGCCAATCTTCTGGATTTAAGCTGTTAAATGCAATCACAACAGTCTCCCAAAATTTCGGAAAAAATGTCCGAGACCGTGGCGCCCGGAGTGCAACACGGTCCTTGCAACTTTTTTCGAAATTTGCAGGGATGAAAGGTATGATGATTTTAGAGCTAATCTGAAAAAATTGAGTGATTTTACGATCTGTAGATAGGCCAAATTAAAGTTGCAATCTCGAAATTGAACCCTACCAAGATTGTCGAAAAATGCAAAATTTGAATTTTGAAAAAGAGAGGGAAACTAAAATTTTGAATTTTATGATTTTAGAGGGAATGTCAAGAGCAATGCAAATTTTGAAATTTGAAAATTGACTCAATTTCACGCAAAATTCAATTTTGAAAGCGGAAATCAAAGTTGTTGTAATTAAGCACTTAATTTCAAAAGTCACAAATTGTAATAATTTGAATAAAGCACTGAAATTTTGAATGAATGCAAACACACTTTTCAGATTTAGGAGAGTAAGAACACAATTTTGACACAAAATTTCAATTTCAATGATTTTTAAATGTTTAGAAGCCTTAATCCAAGCAATCACAAGACCAATTTTGACTGTAATTTTGAAGGTGTTATAATTGATAAAATCAGCCAAAATTCTGAATTTTAGCAGAAAAACACAGTAAGATCTCGCTCCCGAAATTTTGAAAAAAATGTCGGGGACGATGGCGCTCGGCGCCACGGTCCTTGCAACTTTTTTCCAAATTTTCAGGGATGAAAGATGTTGTGATTTTATTGCGGAATCCAAAGTTACAGCTGATTTGGAGATGTTTTGATCAATGAAATTGTCGGACAAAGGTTGAATCAAGAGGGTTTCAAAAATTAGGGTTTTGACACTTAACCACTTAATTTTCAGAATTAAAGCACAAATATGAATTGAAAATATGTAATAGAAGGGCAGATCTGAAACAGGCATTAACATTTAGACATTTCGCAAGTTCAAAAAAAGAAAATTTAGGGTTTTTATGCAATCACCTCTAAAATTTTGCAAAAGATCAAACATGGAAATGTAATCAATTTTTTCAGATCTAAGCATGAAAAATCAGAAAGGATGTTCACGTCGGGTTCACCAAAATGTAAAGTGGAAAATCGCGATCGAACCCTAGTTGTTCTCCCCTCTTCCAACTCCGAAGAGAGAGAAGGGAGGTTCGCTAGGATTCGATGGTTTTCACTTAGGGGAGAGACTTTACATTCAAAAGAGGGGTTGAAACCCACAAGATCCAATCCCACGCAATGCAAGATTGGATGCTAAATGTGTTTCAAGGGTTAAGACAGCAAGGCTACCCTCTTTTGTAAAGAATGTTGATAGAAGAATTAAGCTAAGCATGCATAGAAAGTGATAAAGATTCACTTATAAACTGAGATGGGAATACAGTATGAAGCCGCGGACCTGGAATTAGCATTAAAATGTCGATACGGCGCTGTCCTGCAAATTTGAGCAAAAGTTGTCAGGACGATGGCGCCCAGCGCCACGGTCCTCCGAAAAATCCGCGAAACGAAGGGGGATCTGTTCGTCTCTGCACAAGGATTCCAGATCTTCAATTTCAGTCGCGTACCTGCAACCTACACACAGAAAAGCAAAGACGATTGGGGGGTTAGGGATTAGGGGTTTGCCTTTAGGTCAAACCCCGGTTTTGGAATTAACCAAGAAATGAGCAAGTGCTGTAAATGTAAATGACTGTAAAACAAGTACTAATACCTTGTTCTAAGGATGTTTGTATCCTTATGTGTGAAGGTATAGATGTTGTATGTTGTATGTTGTAGCATGTAGTATGTGATCTCCTCTTCAATGGTTGAATCCTTGTCTTGAATGCAACACTTAGCCTTGAATGGAGACTTGAAATGATCAATTGCTTGAAGGAATGCTTGAATGCTTGAATGCTTGAGTATAATTTCCACGCTTTTTCCATCATGTCGAATGAAAGAGGAAAATGTAGTTTATATACTTGTCATTTAGGGCTGATAGACTGATTTTCCCGACCTTAGGCCAACCAGAAAAGTTAATTTCCAAATTGCAAACAAAAAGACCCAAGACCCCTTAGGAGACCGGGCCCAAAATAGGACCCAGGGACCAGGGCACTGGGCGCCATGGTCCTGGGGACCAGGGCGCTGGGCGCCCTGGTCCCACCTCCCGGGACAGCAGGGTGCAAGGAGGTTCAGGCCAGGGTGCTTGAAAAATGCAGTTTTCAGTGTCGTGAGCAAGTTTCGGGGTCTCCATTCAGGTTGCGTGTTGCGTCGCCATCGTGAAGACCGAAATGCAATCGAAATTGCAAGTGTCGCAATTTTAGGACGCTACAGATTGACAGTAACAACTTCACTATTATGGGGAAATTTCAAACACTTGTGAATAGGAGAAGCAATAGCTTTCATGGAAGATAGCCAAGGATAGCCTAGCTTCACACGAAATTGTTCGGATGATGGAATAATAGCAAAGTCCACATCAAGGGATTTGTTATGGACCTCAATAGGTAATGTAATAGAACCAATTGCAGGAGAAGAAAATGCATCAAATAGTTTCACAACCACATTTGTTTCATCATAGATCACTTGATTCAATTGCAAAGTAAAAAGAAATTCTTCAGTAATGATATTAACCATACAAGAAGGATCAATAAGAACTCCATGGCAAGGTGTATTCTTGACTTTTGCAACTATATATAAAGGACCATCAAGTGCCCTGATAGTTTCACTGGAATCAAATGTGATGGAAAGTTCTTTAGGGATTTTCTGCTGCTCTACAAAGTTAATCACATTCGGAGTCATAGACACAAGATCATCAAGTGAGACAGAGGAATCAGTGGTATCAATCGCATTAGAGGTATGAGAAGGTAATGGATGAGTAAAAATCTGAAGATTTTGGTTAGGAGGAGGTACAGATGTGTTGCCTTTATCATTCACTCCAGAAACAGAAATAGTATTATTATCAATCAAATCTTGAATTTTACCCTTTAAAGCAAAACATTTTTCAGTATCATGCCCAGGTTGACGATGAAATTGACAAAAAGATTTGTTATCAAAATAGGGTGAATTAATCTTTGTAGGATCTATTTGCCTTATAGGAGGAAGAGTAAGCACATTTTGTTCCAATAACTTATTCATAATACTATGCAATGATTCATTCAGAGGAGTAAACTTTCTTTCTTTCTTGAAAAACTTAGAAATAGGAGGCACACCTAATGCCGCATTCACATTGTTGTTGATGATGTTTTCATTGAATTTAATGGACTCTCTGTTCGGTTTAAACTTCCCAAATGGTTGTTGACTACTATCACCCTTATCACTCGGAGCCATAGGATTTGCTTGTTCCATTTGACTCACAGTCAATTGATAATTGTGAAGAGTTGCGCACAACTGTTGGAAAGAAGTAAACTCAGAAAACAGAAGTTTTTCTCTAATATCTTTTTGTAAATTAGAAATAAATATTCTTTGAATATCATTGTCAGGCACTGGAAAAGAAATTTGAGCATAAAAATGCTTATATCTACCAATGAAATCAGTCACTTTTTCTTTAACACCTTGTTTACAATGCATTAAATCAATCAAAGTAACTTTAGGACTTTTATTGTTTTGAAATTGTTGAATGAAAGCATTTGCAAGTTGTTCGAAAGAAGTAATAGAATAAGAAGGCAACGAGCAATACCATTGTAGGGCTTTATCTCTTAATGTTCTAGTAAACAGTTTTGCAAGCAACCTTTGGTCATAAGCGAAATCAGTACATATTGTTTGAAAGGTCTTAACATGTGTTAAAGGATCACCCTTACCATTATAAAGCTCCAAATGCGGAATTTCAACATGTTTAGGGGGGAAAGCTCGAACAATGTCAAGAGAAAGTGGGCTCGCAACATCAAATGTGGGCACACTAAACTTAGATTGATTCATAGAGGCAATTTGTTGTTGTAAAGAAGAGACAGTTTGTGCACGATTGTTAATGGTCGCTTCAGTCGAAGAGTTCATATTAGACGTGTTAGATTGTGATGGAGGTGTTATGTTATTGAAAGAAGGTAGAGAGTAAGGTGGTGGGACACTATGATAGTTAGTCATAGGAGATGATTGGAAAGGAGGAACACTACAAGGAGGAATGGAATGATTAAACGAATTGCCCCCTTGCGTCATGTTCATTTGTGGTGATATAATAGGAACACTCATTGAAGGAATGAATGAAGAAGTTGGATTGAATGAAGGAAGAGGGTTGATTGAAGAAGAGGGATTGCCCCCATGACTAGTGATCATAGGAGAAATGTCTTGTATTGAAGTAGTCATTATGTTTGATGTAAAAGTAGGTATACTAGCAATAGGAGTTGTTAAAGGAATAGAATGATTAACTTGAGTAGGAGGTTGTGTATAACCTAAAGTTTCGGCACAGCTTTTCATAGGCATCACATTCGAATCCACAATGTGTGCAATACCACGCAAAATATCAATTCCATTCTTATCACTTTGAACCATACGTTTTAGACCCTCAATTAATGAAAGAGCTTCACTATCGGGGTATTCTTGAGACATCCATTGTCGAAAATCATCAAATTGGTTATCCAATTTTGAAATTTGTTCTATAGAAACCTCATGGAGAGCTTCTTCATCATTAAGAGGATTACAGGAATTACCCATGTCCTCGTGAAAAAGGCCATTCAAATTAGGTTCCATCTCCTTGGTAATTACACCTTGGAAAGACTTAATTCTAAGGCTTCGTCTAACGGGAATAGTGTAAGTAGGGCTTATTGTTGTAAAACTCATGCACTAAAGAAAGAGAGAAGATTTTGAATTTTAGAGGTAGCAAATTTCAATAAAATCAGCCAATCTCCTAGATTTAAGCTGTTAAATGCAATCAGGACAATCTCCCGAAATTTCAGAAAAAATGTCCGGGACTGTGGCGAACGGAGTGCACACGGTCCTCGCAACTTTTTTCGAAATTTTCAGGGATGAAAGTTATGATGATTTTAAAGCTAATCTGAAAAAATTGAGTGATTTTACGATCTGTAGATAGGCCAAATTAAAGTTGCAATCTCAAAATTGAACCCTACCAAGATTGTTGAAAAATGTAAAATTTGAATTTTGAAAAAGAGGGGGAAACTGAAATTTTGAATTTTATGTTTTTAGAGGGAATACTAAAAGCAATGCAAGTTTTGAAATTTAAAAGTTGACTCGATTTCATGCAAAATTCAAATTTGAAAGTGGAAATCAAAGATGTTGCAATTAAACACTTGATTTCAAAAGTCACAAACTGCAAAAATTTGAATAAAACACTGAAATTTCGAATGAATGCTAACACACTTTTCAGATTTAAGACTATAAGAAACACAATTTTGATATGAATTTCAATTTCAACAATTTTTGAATGATTAGAAGCCTCAATCCAAGCAATCGCTAGACCAACTTTGAGTTTAATTTTGAAAGTGTTAAAATTGATAAAATCAGCCAAAATTCTGGATTTTAGCAGAAAAATACAGTAAGATCTAGCTCCCGAAATTTCGGAAAAAATGTCGGGGACGATGGCGCTCGGGGTGCACACGGTCCTCGCAACTTTTTTCCAAATTTTCAGGGATGAAAGATATTGTGATTTTATTGCGGAATCCAAAGTTACAGCCAATTTGGAGGTGTTTTGATCAGTGAAATTATCAGTCAAAGGTTGAATCAAGAAGGTCTTAAAAATTAGGGTTTTGACATTTAACCACTTAATTTTCAGAATTAAAGCACAAATATGAATTGACAATTTGCAATAGAAGGGTAGATCTGAAACAAGCATTAACAATTAAACATTTCACAAGCTTAATTACTAAAAAGAAAATTTTAGGGTTTTTATGCAATCAACCTCTAAAATTTGCAAAAGATCAAACATGGAAATGTAATTAACGAAACAAAAATTTCAGATCTAACCATGAATAATCAGAATGAGGATGTTCACATCAAGTTCACCAAAATGTAAAGCGGAAAAATCAAACCCTAGTTGTTCTCCCCTCCCCAACTCCAAGGAGAGAGAAGGGAGAGTCACTAGGGTTGATGGTTTTCACTTAGGAGAGACTTTACATTCAAAAGAGGGGTTGAAACCCACAAGATCCAATCCCACACAATGCAAGATTGGATTCTATATGAGTTTCAAGGGTTAAGACATCAAGGATACCCTCTTTTGTAAAGAATGTAGATAGAAAGATTGAACTAGGAATGCATGTAAAGTAGGAAAGATTCGCTTATAAACAGAGATAGGGATATGGGATGAAGCTGCGGACCTGGAATTAGTAGTAAAATGTTGAGACGGTGCTGTTCTGCAAATTTGAGCGAAAGTTGACAGGACGATGGCGCCCGGCGTGCACACGGTCCTCCAAAAAATCCGCGAAACGAAGGGGGATCTGTTCGTCTCTGCACAAGGATTCCAGATCTTCAATTACAGCCGCGTACCTGCAACCTACACACAGAAAAGAGAGGACGATTGGGGGGTTAGGGATGAGGGGTTTGCCTTTAGGTCAAACCCCAGTTTTGGAATTGACCAAGAAATGAGAATGCTGTAAATGTAAATGTTTGTAATGTAAACAAGTACTGATACCTTGTTGTAAGAATGTTTGCATTATTACATGCGAAGGTGTAATGTATGTAGTATGTTGTATGTTGTATGTGATCTCCTCTTCAATGGTTGAATCCTTGTCTTGAATGCAACACTTAGCCTTGAATGGAGACTTAGAATGCTCAATTGCTTGAAGGAATGCTTGAATGCTTGAATGTTTGAATATTGCTTTCGCGTCTTGCTCTTGCTTATTTCCTTTTTTCGATCCCCTCAAATGGGAGAGGAAATGTAGTTTATATACTTGTCAATTAGGGCTAATAGACTGATTTTCCCGACCTTGGGCCGACCAGGAAATAATATTTTCCAATTTGCAAACTTAAAGACCCGATGCCCACAAGAGACCGGGCCCCAAAATAGGGCCAGGGACTAGGGCTCTGGGCGCCATGGTCCTGGGTGCCCTAGTCCTGAAGGACCAAGGCACTGGGCGCCATGGTCCCACCTCCAGGGACAGCAGGGTGCAAGGAGGATCAGGCCAGGGTGCAGAGAAATGCAGTTTTTGGTGTTACAAGCAGGTTTCGGGGTCTCCATTCAGGTTCAATGTTGCGTCGCCATCATGAAGACCCAAATGCAGTCGAAATTGTGAGTGTCACAATTTTAGGATGCTACATGTTGTTGTAGCGTGTGAGGTTTGTTACAAGCTAGGGTTGTAGTTGCACCAAAAGATCGACCTGTCAATGCCCAATACAACCACTAGACTTATAAAATCCACAAGAGGCTATTAAACCATGTTGCGAATCCCCACGAGAGATGTTGGCCCACTGCCAATGATCCCCCTCCTAGCATCACTCATCGCGGCCTGCGTGATTCAAACCTATGACCGAGCTCTGATACCACTTGTTACAAGCTAGGGTTGTCGTTGTACCAAAAGATCGACCTATCAATGCCCAATACAACCACTAGACTTATAGAATCCATAGGAAGTTGTTAAACCATGTCGTATATCCTTGCAAGGGATGCTAGTCCACTGCCAACAAGGTTATTATTTTTTAATTTGTGTTGATAGTTTAGCCGACCTATATTTTATGGGTTGATGTCATGTATAAATAAATGTAATAATCATGTAAGATGTATGTCTGAAATCTTTGAAAGTGTGTGTGATTGAGTTGTATGTTCGAACAAGTTATTTCATCTTTCTAAAAGTGAAGAGAAGAGAAGTGTTGCAGAGAAAACTGTGTGCTTAACTGGAACCGTGCTCAAGCATATGTAGATGCTATCTTTGCAGTTCATGTAATCCAAATTGTTGTCTGAATGCTTTTGTAAGTCAGTGAGGCTTCTTGTAAGGCAGTGAACCTTCCCTTAAGGTTGTAGCCTTTATGGTTTTCTTGTTTGAGTAGTGAGCCTAAATGCATGTGCATTCCCCATTGTAATATATCGTTTACTCCTAACAGTTTATTATCTCATTATGGGTAGATTCCCACCATGGTTTTTCCCTTAACTGGGTTTTCCATGTCAAAAATCTTGGTGTTATGTTTGATATTGATGTTGTTTTGTTTCATGTTTTAATTGTTAATTATTAGATTTGATTTGTGGTATAAGTTGCAAAATGTTTTTGTGCAAACTAATTCACCCCCCCCTCTCAATTTGTTGTTGGTTGCCAATAGTCTCCTACTCTAGAGATTTAAAATGTTTGATAACAATATAGATTCCTCAATTCACCTATTCAAGCATACCAATGAGTTCAATATAGACCTTTATCTCTCTCAGACTCATAATCAGTTCACAGATAGACATGAGTTTCACGACCCTTTTTTTACCAAGTACCATGCTAATATTTTTCTTCATTGATCGTAAAATTAAAATATTAGCTAACACTAACAGATTCAATGAATCATATGTTAAGAGAATAAAGAGGGCAAAATGATATCTTCTTGTATAATATTGATGGGTTAATCGATGGCATTAGTCTCTTAAGCTGCACAACAATGGTGATTAATTTATGGAGTTTCTTTGAATTGAAGTCATGTCTTTCACGATCTTTTTGGTGACCTATTATAATTTCTTGAGCAATTACAAACATTTGAATGAGATCTATATGCACATAGTATTTTCATTTGGATTACTGACCAATTCTCTTCAGAATGAACTTTTGCTTGAGTTAGACTCAATGAAGATAATGAAAGTACTACAAGCTTAAAGCTCTTATACACCTCTAGTACAAAGTTTTCATAGACATTTATTATTGTCAATATATCCCATGGTTAGAAAGGAAACATTTTGTTGAAGACCACAAATTTAATAAGTGCCTTGGCAGGGGTAAACTTTAAAAAAATTCAATGCTCAAACTGAGGGAAAACATTGACTCTGACTAGGGACCGTATTTTTTTGTAGAAAATGCAAAGAAATATGGAAGCTTTGGGGCAGACCAATCCAAGTCCATTGGGCAACAAATTCAAACAAGAAACAAAGCCAAAACAAAAACCAAACGAACAAACAGAAAAGAAAAGAAACCTAAGATTCCCATATGCACCCGAACTAGGTGCAAAACACCCAACTCTCTCAAACAACTATGAAAGTCTATTATCAAGATGGGAAAAATAAATGCCTGAGTGGAAAAGGATAATGTACCCATGAAGCACCTTCAGCAGAAGCCATCCCATGATCTGAGACAAAAATGTAGAATTTGTAAACCAAACAGACCTGTTGAGTAATGCTTTAGAACCAAGAAGCCATTTAGCAACATAAACCTTTGGAATCTCCTCAACATATTCATGCATATAACCAATACTGCTTGCAGCAGGAAAATTGGCATCCCATGATTGGAAACAACTAGTTGCATCACTAGAAGACCAATCGCAATCCATATGTAACTCATGAAAAATTGGAAATGGATCAATCTGAAAACCTTCCCTGTCTATATCTTGTAGATTAGACATGATAAACTCTTATTTAAATAGAAATTCATCTCCATATGCATTAAGACACCAGTTCGGGATATAAACAACATGAGGTTCTTCATATCCATCTATTTGACCACTTTCATCAACGTTATCATGGCTACTCAACACCTCATCTTTATGTTGTGCATCCTCCAATTGTTCCTCACCACCAGTAAAAGCAAATGATTCCATTTCTATGAAAGATAAGGATGACAGAACAAGACTATTTCATTACCCTCATTGCAATTTGTATCCTAAGAGGATGGTCCATTTTCTTCACCATTTGAGGTGGTTTCAGATTCATCTATATCTTCTCCACAATACAAACAATAGGCTACAATTTTCCTATCTATACAAGGTTTAATTCCTACCATATTTACTTCACATTTCATATAGGTTAAGACTTTCAGTAGAAGGAGGATGTACATATTAAAAATCTATAGGTTGAGAAATTAGTTTTTGCATGATAGGCTTCCACATATATTCACATTTTATATTATCTACAATTTGATTTGCTTTCCATAAACCACTTAAAATCAAGTAATTGTTAATTTATACAACCTCTTGTTGTGCAACTTCAATGTCATTTACTTTACTCTGTTTCAAATCAAACTGAACCTCTAGATGCAATGCAAAAATAAAAATGCAAAGCTGGATTTTCTTACTTGGTTGAATTGAGGTAGGGATCTTTCTGAGTAGCCTAATGAACCTTTCCACAAAGTCTCTGATTGCTTCACCTTCTTGCTTCTGGATATTGAAAAATTGGCTCAAAAAAGCAACTTCATCAATAGGGCCCGTGTACCTTCTCAAGAACTTATTCTTCAATGAGTTCCAATCAGTAATCCATTTTCATCTAAATAATGAAACCAATCCGCTGCAAGCCCAACAAGAGATTCAATAAACAACCGAACAAAAATATTTTCTTCACTTACCCCCAAAACACCGCATGCAACTATGAATGCTAAAATATGATTCTCCATATCTTGATGGTTTCTCCACTTAAATTTGGGAAATTCTTTCTTGATCTTTCAGAAAATGGTGAATATTGTGGTAGTGCTAGAGATCCAAAATGAGAACACCATGGTTGGGCTGAAACTAATGCCATAATGCAGATTTAAAAACAATAACTGGAACTTTTCTACCAAAAAATTTTCATGAGAACATTCCATATACTAGAGTCGCCAACCTCCATCCTTGGGGAGGTACCTTTAGGTTTTCCGAGAAAAGAAAGGAAAATACTGGTGCTTCAGTTCTTTACCCAGTAGAATTACCAAAAAACATTTGTTGTTTAACAGATTTGTCATTTCAGTTTTTATACTCTTTTTCCCATATCAATGACAATCCAACCAATAGTTGAGTCACTTACAATTTTACTTGTAAGTGCTCTCTACTTTTTTATAAGGCGTAGCTACCTTTAAAAGATATGCATTGAATGAAAATAGGGTATGCTTTTAACTAGAAAGTAGGAAAGGAAGAATAACAACTGTGCATAACCATGACACTGATATGATGAACTAATTTAAAATAAAATGAATGAGAACAAATTACTCAAAGTCCACTTATCCCACATCCATGAATGAGAACTAAGAAAAGATTGAGCAGCAAATCTTTGCAATAGATGAATTAATTTGAATTCAAAGATTCAGAAATAAACATCTACACAATTCGATATAACAAAAAATGCAATGGAAAGAAATTGCAAAGACACACATGACATTTACAATCTAAAGAAAACATCAATAAATTTACAGATTTAAAAATGTCTTCTTTATTTTCCCAATACAAAAATTATTTCATGGAATCTCTTCCCTGTACAACAAATTATGGTTGTCAAAAAACAAACTGCCCCTAGTTTCTGTTAAACTTGTGTGAATGATGTTGTCTAGATGTCATGTATGTTATGTATGTTGTATGCGAGGATCGTATGCAGTCAATATGTGTAGTTCTCCTAGGATGTAAAAGTGTTGCTATTTTGGTCGTCAGAAGTTATTAAGCAGCCTGGACAACTCTGGATGATGACTTTCGACGTTTCCTTGAGTTCTCATTGATCTCGGTATCCTGATGTTAGTAGTTCTCATTGATCCCGGTATCAGCTATGTGTCTCGGTATCAGCTACGTGTCTTGGTGTTAGCTGTTTTGGTAATTGTTAGAACTATGTCTTCAAGTTTTGTGTTGTGGTTTTATTGGTACGTGTGGAGTCTATATTTTGGAGATATGAGCTTGATCTAGTGATAATGGGTCGGTATTATTCGGTTCAAATGATCCTGCCCCATTCTGGAAATCTCTATATATGCATTAGCAATCGAAGTGTGTAAAGTAATCATGTAGAAGTCTTGTAGAGGCTTACATAAGCATGTTGGTAATGTCTTGGGTTTGGCTAACACACTATTTTATAATCATGCCCTCCAGTATATATAGATATACATATGTAGTAGTATAACAATGAATAACAAACAAGAGATTGAGTGTGTGAAGGTGTGTGTGATATATGAAAGAAAAGTTGGCATCAAAAATAGTAGTGTGTGAAGTGTGAGTTGCAAACAACAAAGGTAGACAGTGTTGCAGTGGTGCAATAGTTCTTTATCGGACCTATTGCAGGATAGTTGTCTAAAGATCTCTAATCGGATCGACTATAGAGTTTGAAATTTGTAATCTGAGTTTAACCTTCAAACTAATCCCATACATTTGGAGATGCTATCCTTTTCAGTTCAACCTTTTTACTTGTAGTGAGCATTCTGACAGTTAGCCACCTCTTTGTATATCTGCAGTGAGCAGTTCGACAGTGAGCCATTTTTTTAATCTAGCAGTGAGCCACCCCTTTGTAAACATAAATATAAATAGTTATATTATCCTGAGGGTTAACACTCTTTGTGGTTTTTCTCATTTGGGTTTTCCACATATAAAATCTGATGTTTATCTTGTGGTTGTGTTATTCATGTCTATTCTGCAAAAATTGCTTATTTGATATTATTATGGATAGTTATAATTGTGGAAAAAGATTTTAAATCTGTGGGAATATTGATTCACCACCACCCCCCCCCCCCCCCCCCCTCAGTGTTTTGATGCTTTCAACCTGTTCAACACTTTCCCCCTTCCTCACTAGCTAGAAAAGGCCCTTCATTACATAAGAAAAAAAAAAATTATATCTTCACCTTGTTGGATATTGCTGAGAAGTTTGTTGCAATTATGTGTTGTCATTGATATCAACATATTCTTCTGTGTATTCCAATGTTGCAGTCAGATTAAATGAGTTGGTTTGGCCAATGTGTTGCAATTGAGTTGTTGTAGTTTAAGGGGTTTCTTGATATGCATGTTTAGTTGATTCAGCAGAAGTTTCAATGATCCACATTTTGAATCGATCGAGTTAATTAGGCTCGGTATTATGGTTGGATATTCAGTTGTTCGTGTTATTCGGTATTCTGGTTTATGCTTCACATTGCTCCAGAATTGCATAATCTTGGTTTGCGGATTTGGTAGAGTGTTTGGAACATTCATATGTATCCTTAATTCAGATAGTTTGTGATTTGGAAGTCCACAAGTGAATTTTTCAGTTGACAGATTAGAAAGATATGGTTTGCAAGTTGAAGAAAGCATTGTATGGATTGAAGCAAGCTCTAAGAGCTTGGTATGCCAGATTGGATAAGTATTTGATGAAGCTTGAATTCAATAAAGGTACAACTGATAGTAATCTTTACTTTAAGATTGATAATGATAACATCTTAATTTTTGGAGTTTTTGTTGATGACATAATTTTTTTTGGAAATGATGGTTTGTGCAAGAAGTTTGTTGATGATATGTAGAATGATTTTGAAATGTCTATGATTGGTGAGATCAAATTCTTTTTGGGATTGGAAATTACTCAGTTAAATAAAGGTATCTTTATATCTAAATCTAAGTATGTTAAAGAATTGTTAAAAAAGTTTGGTTTAGATGATGCAAAGCCTGTTGGTACACCTATGGTGACTAGATGTAAGTTAAGAAAGGAATATGATTCTCTAGAAGAAAATCAAACTAGATAAAGATCTATGATTGGTGGTTTAATGTATTTGACTTAGACTAGACTAGATATTATGAATGTTGTGTGTCTTGTTGCTATATTTCAAGCTGATCCTAAGGAATCTCATGTTGTTGTTGTGAAGAGAAATTTCAGATATTTGAAAGGCATAGTTGATTTTGGTTTGTGGTATCCTAGAGATGATGATTTTACTTTGAGTTCTTTTACTGGTGTTGATTGGGTAGGTGATGTTGATGACATAAAGAGTACTAGTGGTGGTGCATTTTTATTGGGTAAGATATTGGTTTCATGGATGAGTAAGAAGCAGAATGCTATATCTTTGTCTACTGTAGAAGTTGAATACATTGTTGCTTCTAGCAACGATACTCAAGTGATTTGGATGAAGCAGATGTTGAAGGATGTCAAACTTATTTTTGATGAGCCTACTGCTATATACTATGACAATTCAAGTGCTATTAATATTTTTAAGAATCCGGTGTTGCATTCAAAGACCAAGCATATATCATTCAAGTTTCATTTCATGAGAGAGAAGGTGAATGAGAAGGAAGTCAGATTGGAGTATATATATACAAAGGAACATATTGCAGATATCTTCACAAAGCCTTTGCCTAAAGATACATTTCAATATCTCATAGAGAAGCTAGGAGTAATTGCCCCTCCTGATGAGAACTAAGATGCATGGAGTTGCATCAGTCTGGTGGACTTCACACATATATCTTGTGATCCAGATTGATGAGTGAGGCTACTACATAGAGGGGGTAGTCAGTGGTGTGTTTTAGATGATTAGAATTGTTAGAGTGTGTGTCAAAGGGGGAGAGAATCAAGATTTGTGCTATATGTGCCTTTTGCATTGATGTCAAAGGGGGAGAGAAGCATGTGAAAAACCCTATGGGAGAGAGAGATATGTGGATAATCTTAGGAGGAGATTGTTGGTTGTTGATTTCTTTCTTTGCATTGATTGTTTTACACATTCATATGTTGTCATCAATACCAAAGGAGGATATTGTTGGATATTGCTGAGACGTTTGTAGGAATGATGTTGTTATGATCTGATACTAAATGTTAAGTACAGATGCCAAGCTAACAAGATGAGAGGGGGGGGTGAATCATACAAACTTAATCTTCCATAAAATGAATAGATTCAACCTCGGTAGCTTTAATAGATATAAGTAACCAAAACTGTAAAACATGCAAACTCATAAACAGATAACATCACAACACATTTAACACCAGATTTAACGTGGAAATCCAAATAGGGAAAAACCACTGTGGGATTTTGGACCCACTAACAAATATACTCTTCTAGAGTATGCTCGGTTAAAAGAAAATCTTATTAAAGATTACAAACACATTGCAAGATGTGACCCGGTTAAGGGATTTCCCTCAAATCTATTAGGATCTTCACCTTGTTAGAAGTGACCTTGTTAAAGGATTTCAAACACTTAATCAGAATGTCACCTTGCTAGAGGGTTTTACAAATAAGACTGTTAAGTCCACTCGGTTAAGAGATTTTCTGTCACTTTACAAAATAACAGTAATAAAAATATATCTGCAACTTCACATCTAAAAATGCTAAAGTAGATTCTTATTTGCTCAATACAATCTAGTCATAGGACTTATCTTGTCCCTCTGCTGGGCTCTATACTCTATTAATCAAACAGGTCTTCAAGCTTCTATGCTTGGTAATCACTATGTAGCATCCCTGTGCTTACCCTTGCCCGCATTCATTGTTTATCAACAGTTCCTTATTTATAAACAATTTGCTAACTGCTGAATCTCCTTGATCACATATCCCATGATCAATCATAGCCATCAGATCTTCAAACTTGACCAGGTTCAATGCATCCTTCGATCTAAAAATGTTTTACCTCGCCTAGGAACTTGCATACATTTCTTGGAACTTGTGCTAAGGTATTGCGGTTCAATCTGAGCTGTAGATCTTCCTGTCGATCTTCCATTGCCATAGATTCTTTAATAAAATTCATGCACGGCATACCAATCATTTAATCAATTCTAGCTCATCAGCTTCCTTCATTAAATAACGCTTTTAATCATCCAACGCATTCTGTTATAGCTCGGTTGCAACTCGGTAAATACTAAACTTCACTCGGTAGACATTCCGCCTTCATTAACTGATAGTGATAACCTTAGGGTCTACCGACTAGGTTCTTTGCTCGGTGACATAGTATAGTACTACCTTATAATCAACAACATATGTAGGATATCAAAACAATCTAAACATCATGATATCATCATTGTCTAACTCGGTAATAGTTGTCCATTGAATAACTTATTTCTCTCCTTATTCATCACATTCTTTCTGTGTCTTTTACCGACATCTTTATACTCATCAAATCATACTTCTTAAGATATGCCAACATCATACTGAATTAGAAAATCAATTTCTTGACATCAATGACAAAATAATAATATTAAGACAGTAAACATCCTAATCAGTTATATCCATAATCATCAACAACCTTCTCAATATCCTTATTGAAATACCAACAATCTCTCCTTGTCTGTTATAATGCCAACAATCTCCCCCTTTGGCATTGATGGCAAAACCAATTGATTTGACCTAATTGATTCGGATTCAGGTTGTTGTGAGAGTCTGAAATACTCTCCCCCTATCATCAGACTTCTCCCCCATACATTAGTCTTCTCCCCCTTTGACAACAATGCCAAAAAGTAAAGAACTAAAACATGATTTCTTCCGCTAAGAAGTGAATTCCATGTTATGTATCAACCCAGTCTCGGTCAGAGCATTTTGTCTTCAATTTTTGTTCTGTATTTGGTTTTTGCACACCTTTAGAAAATCTCCTAAAGTGTGTAAATCAACATCAACTCCTAAAAGGTATTCTATAGAGTCATCGAATTGATGCTTTCACCGAACTCGGTCAGTGAGTGGAAGATAGGGGTAGGACCCCTAACTTACTTCTGAGATACTCAAAAGTGTCCCTTGGCAGTGGCTTGGTGAAGATATCTGCTATTTGTTCCTTTGAGCTAACATATTCCAACGCCACTTTCTTGTCTTGGACTTCTTCTCTAAGATAATGATATTTGATAGAGATGTGCTTTATCTTAAAGTGCATAATAGGATTCTTTGAAATGTTAATGGCACTAGTATTGTCACAGAATATAGTTACTGGCTCGGTAACTTTCTCATTTATACCTTCCAGTAGTTGTTTGATCCATGCTATATTAGTACAATTCAATGCTGCAGCAACATATTCTGCTTCTATTGTTGACTGTGAAACACATCCTTGTTTCTTGCTAAGCCAACTCACTAGTCTTTCTCCTAAAAAGAAAGCTCCTCCACTTGTGCTTTTTCTGTCATCAATGTTGTCTGCCCAATCAACATCAGTATACACTTTTAAATCAAAATCATTTCTCTTGTTATATACTAAGCCATAATCTTCAGTGCCTCTCAGGTATCTGAAAATTCTTTTGATTGCTGTCATATGTGTGTCTTTGGGATCTACAAAAAACCTTGCAACTATACCTACTGCATGTGCTATATCCGGTCTGTTGTCAAGAACATATTGTAGCTTTCCAATCATGGATCAGTAAAGTGTCTCATCAACAGATGCAGATTCATCATTCTTTGATAATTTATAGTTGGTAGTCATAGGAGTACTTACTGGTTTTGAATCCTCCATTCCAAATTTCTTCAAGATTTCCTTTATGTACTTGGATTGAGTAATGAAAATCTCATCTTTCATTTGCAGTATCTGTAAACCTATAAAATACTTTATCTCACCGATTAGTGACATCTCAAATTCTTTGCACATTTCATTACCAAAGTTTTTGCATAGAGAATCATTCCCACAAAATATAATGTCATCAACAAATATGGCTGAGATCAGTATTCCATTGTCTTCATCATTCTTCATGTGCATATTGTTGTTTTCACTTGTTCTTATACAACCAATCTTGATCAAATAAGAGTGCAATCTCTCATACCATGCTCTAGGTGCTTGTTTCAAACCATATAATGCTTTGTTCAATTTACATACCTGATCTTTATTCTTGTCTTCAACAAATCCTTCAGGTTGTTCAATATAAACTTCTTCTTCTAATATACCATTTAGAAATGCAGATTTGACATCCATTTGATATACCTTGAAATTTTTGAAAGCAGCATATGCCAACAATGTTCTTACTCCTTCAAGTCTTGCCACAGGTGCAAAGGTCTCGCCATAATCAATTCCTTCTTCTTGAGCATATCCTTTGCAAACTAGTCTTACTTTATTTCGAATGACCTCACCTTTTTCATTCAGCTTTTTTTTGAAAATCCACTTTGTACTGATTACATTTTTGTCCTTTGGTCTTGGGACCAGTGTCCATGTGTCATTCTTCTTGATTTGATCAATCTTTTCTATCATAGCATTTATCCAATCTTCACTGTTAAATGCCTCTTTCACTATTCTCGGTTCAAATTCAGATATCAGACATGTGTTATGTCTCAATTTGTTCCTTGTCATTACTGGATCATCTTTATCTCTTATAATTTGACTTGATGCATGATTCCTTCTGACATACTTGGCTAATACAGGCTCGGTAGGCTCTGTATGATCTTCATCACTCGGTAACTGAATATCCTCTTTATTTTCTTCAGTAACTCTCTCGGTAGGACTTGTTGGTTGAACATAGACAAATTCTTCATAATCTTTTGGTTCCTTGGAGTTTCCTTCATCATTTCTTTCTGCAAATTCATCAATTTTCACATTTGTACTTTCTACTATTTTGTTAGATGATTTGATCAGACATTTAAATGCTTTACTTCTAGAAGAATAACCTAGAAATGTTCCTTCTTCACTTTTCTGATCAAACTTTCCATTTCTATCATCTTTGTGTACATAGAATCTACTTCCAAAGATTTTGAAGTAACTTACATTAGGTTTCTTATCATACCAGATTTCATATGGTGTCTTCAAAGTTCCTTTCTTTAGTTGTACTCGGTTCAGGGTGTAAACTGTTGTGCTTATTGCTTCTCTCCAAAATGTTTGTGGCACTTTCTTTTCAATCATCAGGGTTCTGGCACAATCCACAATAGATCTATTTCTTCTCTTAGCTATCCCATTTTTCTATGGAGTTCTCGGTGCAGAGACTTGTCTTTTTATACCATGATCATTGTAGAATAAGTTGAACTCATCAAAGGTAAACTTTCCTCCTCTATCTGATCTAAGACATTTCAGTTGTCTTCCAGTTTCATTTTCAACTCTTGCCTTGTACCATTTAAACATTTGAAAAGCTTCTAATTTTTCTTTTAAAAACATAACTAACATCATCCTTGAATAATCATCCACAAATAATATGAAATATTTGTCGCCATAATAACTTTGAACTTTCATAGGACCACAAAGATCAGTATGCACAAGATCTAAAATTCCCTTAGAAGTGTAAGACTTACTTGTAAAGCTTGATCTTGTCATCTTACCCATTTGGCATCCTCGGCACATAGCATTCTCAGGTTTTTCCAAAATCAGTAGACCTCTTACTCGGTGCTTCTTACTTATTTTGATCAGATTATCAAAATTTACATGACAAAACCTTTTATGCCATAACCAGGTATCATCTATCTTTGCATAAAGGCAATTATTCTGAGTTGAGTCAAGGTGAAATGTGTTACCTTTTGTTTGAGTCCCAGTAGCAGCTAACTTTCCATGCTTGTCATGAACTTTGACAATTCCTTTCTGAAATTCTATTCGGTAACCTATGTTGTTTAGTTGTGCTACACTCAACAAATTATATTTCAAATCTTCAACCCAATAAACATCATTACATTTAGCATTGTCAAGAAGTGTTATGGATCCTTTACCTTTTACAGGACATGGTGCATCATTACCAAATCTTACATAACCTCTATCATAATCTTCTAATTTAACAAACTTGAGTTTATCACCTGTCATGTGATGTGAGCATCCACTATCTATGATCCAAGAATCATTTTTATTTATGTGAGATATTAGGGTTTTTTCTTCATACCTTTCTTCATCTAATCCATCTTTGATAGCCACATAAACAACTTCCTTTGTATCAGTTTCATCTAATTTATCATCATTCGATTCCTCATCGGCAATTAAGCATGACTTTCTATCTCTTCTTCTAAAGTCTCGGTATCCTCTGTAATGATTATCTTTCTGTCTGTCATCTTGGTAATCTCTCTTTTTGGTAGAATTTTTGTCAGGACAATTAGAAGCCATATGTCCTATCTTATCACAATTGAAACATTTCAAAGGTACTTTTCCTTTATACTTACCTTTGCCTCTCGATAACCTTCTGGCTAATAGTGCTTCAAACTCTTCTTGCTTTCTGATTTCCTCATACAGTTTGTGTACTTCTTCCATGTTCTTACGAAATCTTTCACTTGTTCCACTATGATTCCCTTCAAAATACTTACTCATTCTATCATTGTAATCATTAGATTCACCAAGATGAAAAGAACTGAATGCAGATTCAACTTTATTTACCGAAGACCCACTGTTATCAAAATTGCTTAATTCAAATGCATGTAGCTTACCAATAGTAGCATCCAAAGAAACTGGTATATTGGGTACAGACCTCAATTCATTGATTGCAGAGACTCAGATTGCATAAGCAGGTAGAAGGGTTCTCAATAACTTACTTGTGACATCCTTTTCTTTAATGGTTCCTCCTGCTCCTTTGATTTGATTGACAATCTCCTTTAGTCTTGTATTGTATTGGGTTATGTTCTCACCTTCATTCATCCTCATAGATTCAAGTTGTCCTCTTAGACTATTCACTTTTTCTCTTTGAACATGTTCATCACCACCATACACAGATATGAGCTTGTCCCACATTGCCTTGGCATCATTGCAGCCTTCTAGATCATTAAACTCTGAGTCGGTCAATGCAGATGTTATTTCAATCATTGCTTGAATATGTTCTTGCTTTGCCTTTATCTCTTCCATTGTCAATGTATAGGTGCTCGGTGTAATGAAATCATTCTCTAGATAATATGTTGCATATTCTCCAACCCCTGATAAGTGCAGCTTCATCCTTTTCTACCATGTAGAGAAACTAGACTTGTTAAGCTTCGGTGCATCCCTCTTATACATCTTTGGATCTTTGCCTCAAGTACTTTTAAACTTTTCTTCCTGACTCCAAAGCTCTGATACCAATTGTTATGATCTGATACTAAATGTTAAGTACAAATGCCAAGCTAACAAGATGAGAGGGGGGGGGTGAATCATACAAACTTAATCTTCCATAAAATCAACAGATTCAACCTCGGTAGCTTTAACAGATATAAGTAACCAAAACTGTAAAACATGCAAACTCATAAACAGATAACATCACAACACATTTAACACCAGATTTAATGTGGAAACCCAAATAGGGAAAAACCACTATGGGATTTTGGACCCACTAAGAAATATACTCTTCTAGAGTATGCTCGGTTAAAAGCAAATCATGTTAAAGATTACAAACACATTGCTAGATGTGACCCGGTTAAGGGATTTCCCTCAAATCTATTAGGATCTTCACCTTGTTAGAAGTGACCTTGTTAAAGGATTTCAAACACTCAATCAGAATGTCACCTTGCTAGAGGGTTTTACAAATAAGACTGTTAAGTCCACTCGGTTAAGAGATTTTCTGTCACTTTACAAAATAACAGTAATAAAAATATATTTGCAACTTCACATCTAAAAATGCTAAAGCAGATTCTTATTTGCTCAATACAATCTAGTCATAGGACTTATCTTGTCCCTCTGTTGGGCTCTATACTTTGTTAATCAAACATGTCTTCAAGCTTCTGTGCTCGGTAATCACTATGTAGCATCCCTGTGCTTACCCTTGCCCGCATTCATTGTTTATCAATAGTTCCTTATTTATAAACAATTTGCTAACCGCTGAATCTCCTTGACCACATATCCCACAATCAATCATAGCCATCAGATCTTCAAACTTGACCAGGTTCAATGTATCCTTCGATTTGAAAATGTTTTACCTCACCTAGGAACTTGCATACATTTCTTGGAACTTGTGCTAAGGTATTGCGGTTCAATCTGAGTTGTAGATCTTCCATTGCCATAGATTCTTTAATAAACTTCATGCATGACATACCAATCATTTAATCAATTCTAGCTCATCATCTTCCTTCATTAAATAACGCTTTTAATCATCCAATGCATTCTGTTACAACTCGGTTGCAACTCGATAAATACTAAACTTCACTCGATAGACATTCCGCCTTCATTAACCGATAGCGATAACCTTAGGGTTTACCGACTAGGTTCTTTGCTCAGTGACATAGTATAGTATTACCTTATAATCAACAACATATGTAGGATATCAAAACAATCTAAACATCATGATCTCATCATTGTCTAACTCAGTAATAGTTGCCCATTGAATAACTTATTTCTCCCCTTATTCATCACATTCTTTCTATGTCTTTTACCGACATCTTTATACTCATCAAATCATACTTCTTAAGATATGGCAACATCATACTGAATTAGAAAATCAATTTCTTGACATCAATGACAAAATAATAATATTAAGATAGTAAACATCCTTAATCAGTTATATCCATAATCATCAACAACCTTCTCAATATCCATATTGAAATACCAACAATCTCTCCTTGTCTGTTATAATGCCAACAGATGTGTTGTCATTGATGTCAGCATATTCTTCTGTGTATTCTAGTGTTGTAGTCAGATTAAATGAGTTGGTTTGGTCAGTGTGTTGTAGTTGAGCTATTGCGGTTTAATGGGTTTTGTGATATGCATGTTTAGTTGATTCAACGGAAGTTTCAATGATCCTCTTGTTGAATTGATTGAATTATGAGGCTTGGTATTTTGGTTGGATATTTAGTTATTCGTGTTATTTGATATTCTAGGTTATGATCTGCATTGCTCTGGAATTACATTGTCTTGGTTTGCAGATTTGGAAGAGTGTTTGGGACATTCATATGTGTCCTAAATTTAGATGGTTCATGATTTGGAAGTCTGCAAGTGAATCTTTCAGTTTGTCAATCAGTTCAGCATGTGTTCTTGAGGTTCGGTATGTTGATGATGGAGGTTCTAGTAAGTGGTGATGTTGTAGTTGTTTCTGGTATAATTCACATTGCTTGTGGATGTTTCTAGATCAAATCATATCTATGTTGATGGTCTGCCTTGTTCGTTGTGCACATTATTGATCATTTTCTTTATCTGGTGTTGTTCTTCATGTTTTGTGATATTCTTGGTGATTGTAGCGTGTTGTGGATATTTGAGGTGTAATTCTTGGCGGTGTTTCTTGGTTGCAGTATTGATTTGGGTCCAAAATATGTCCTAGCTGACATTGTTTTGGTTCACATGTATTGTTGTAGGGTGTAAGGTTATTATTTTGTAATTTGTGATGAGGGTTTAGCCAACCTTCAAATATAGGTTGATGATTTGTATAAATATATGTAATATTCATTTGTGAGACATATCTACATGTGTGAAAATTGAATTGATCTTTCATTAGCAGAGGAGAAGTACGAAAGAATGTGAAAGAGTGTGAAGAAGTGGAAAGACAAAGTTTGAGTATATGTGCTTAACCGGAACTGTAACTAGATATGTGGAGATGTTATTTCATCAATTCATGTAATACAGATTGTTGTCTAAATTTTGTAAGGTAGTGAGTCTTCCTTAGGGTTGTAGGCCTTCTTGTGATTTGAACATCAAGCTCTACGTAGTGTTCCTGAATGCATGTGCATTCCCCACTGTAATATTTACATCTACTCCTAATGGGGTACTATCTCATTGTGGGTAGGTTCCCACTGTGGTTTTTCCCTTAACTGATTTTTCCACATCAAAAATCTTGGTGTTTTATTTGTTAGGATAATCAATGAACAACTGAGAGGGGGGAGAGGGGGTGAATCAATTGTTAACAGATTATATCATTTAATCCACTTAATAACCTTAAACCAGATTAAGTACCAGTAAAGCAGAAACAAATATCGGTAAACAACACAACTTAATAATTAAACATATAATCAATGAAAAGCAACCATACCACATAACACCATGATTTGTATGTGGAAAATCTAGAAAGAGAAAAACCACAGTGGGAAGCCTACCCACAATCAGATGACACTTCTGCAGAAAGTATGTGTTACAATGAGGGGCCTGCACATGCAGGAAGGCACACTACCTAGAGTGTACTGCTCATTACAAAAGAGTCTCACTGACTACAGAGAGGCAACAACCATATCAAGATAAATGGACAACAATCTAATAGAGTGAACTGCTAGAGATAGCATCTACCATGCCTAATTACAGTCTCGGTTAAGCTCAATACTAGAGGCCTTTGACCTTTGCCTTAATCCCAATTTGATCACCTATGATTGACCAAATCTCCTTCACATATGATATTGCATTTCAAGACCATGACACACTATCTACAATGAGATCTTACATCATTTATATCAACCCTAAGGCCTAAACCAATTAGGTCGACCACCTAAAAGATATTACAATAATATCATTACATAAATCCATATCACAATGATATGCCATGTTGGCTTAAGACCAAAATAACAATTACTAATCCATAAATCATCCCAAAACATCCCGATAACGTGTAGAGTACATGTTAACATGATATCGGTCCATAACCTAGATAGGCACCGGACCTATTTTGGGTCCACCACGCCAAAGCAATGTCTTCAAGCAGTTGAAGCACGATCAAAGAACATCTTCAGCATCCTAAAATCCATCTAGAAGCCGCACAAACACCAATTATGCATCATGTCAAGATTACTCGGTGAAAGCTCTGTCGGTTAAACCTTAAACCAATGCCGGTATGGGTTTACAAGAGTGTATGATAGCATCTAATTACCAAGTCAATACCAACTGACCAAAACATGCTCAAGGAACATGTAACACATAAAATCAAACATACTCCATTGATCCAAACATGTCGGAAGTGTCCAACAGATAGTCTCTTCTGTCGGCAACACTAGATCTTCTACCGGTAACCAAAACCATAACAGCTAGTGTTGACATCAATGACAAAACATCAATGCAACACATAATCAATTCATCCATAATGCCAACAATCTCCCCCTTGGCATTGATGGCAACACTAGATGTGAAAAACATCTAAGTACCAAAAAATGCCAAACAAGTCTCCCCCTATGGAAGACAACCAACAATCTCCTGAATAACTCTCCCCCTGTGAATGATATCTCTGTAAAGTTCTAAAATTATTTTTCACATCACTATCTTGATACCAATCTCCCCCTTTGGCATTGATGGTAACACTAGATGTGAAAAACATCTAAGTACCAAAAAATGCCAAACAAGTCTCCCCCTGTGGAAGACAACCAACAATCTCCTGAATAACTCTCCCCCTGTGAATGATATCTCTGTAACGTTCTGAAATTATTTTTCACATCACTATCTCTCCCCCTTTGACATAAATACAAGAAATATGACACAAATATCAAAGCAAGAATTATAAACCTTTGTATCTCAAATTTGACTACTCCCTCTGAGTAGTAGCACCACTCATCAGTGTCGGAATGAATAGTATCTTTGATAATGCATGTTAGACTGATGACAAACTGCATCAATCAAGTCTCTATCAGAGGGGCAGAAACCTCTAACCTGTATCTCAAATGCTCAAATGATTCCTTAGACATTGGTTTAGTGAATATATCTGCACTCTGTTCTTTAGTGTTCACATAAACCAATTTGACTTCCTTTCCTTCTACCTTGCCCTTCAAAAAGTTATACTTTATTGATATATGCTTAGTCTTAGAGTGAAATACCAGATTCTTAGACATGTCAATAGGTGCAGAGTTATCACAGTAGATAACTACCAGTTCACTACAATTTACCTTGATATCCTTCAACATTTGCTTCATCCACAAGACTCGAGTGCAATTAGTTGTTGCTGCAACATATTTAGCTTCAACAGTAGATAAAGAAATGCATGATTGTTTTTTGTTGATCCATGAAACCAATTTCTTTCCAAGAAAGAAAGCTCCACCAGAAGTGCTCTTCCTGTCATCAGTATCTCCTACCCAATCTGAGTCAGTATATGCACATACAGTGAAATCATCATTTTTAGAATACCACAAGCCATATTCTGTTGTTCCTTGCAAATACCAGAATATCCTCTTTACTGCACATTCATGATTTTCTTTAGAATTACTTTGATATCTTGAAATAATACTTACTACATTCATAATATTTGGTCTAGTCTGAGTTAGATATAACAGACCACCAATCAAAGACTTATACCTTGTCAGATTTACCGGTGTAGAAGTATCCTTGATAGATAATTTCTCACTTGTCACCATAGGAGTACTTACTAGTTTGGAATTATCCATACCAAAGTTCTTCAACAATTCCCTCAAATACTTAGTTTGACAGATAAAAATGCCTTTGTCAATTTGAGTAATATGCAAACCTAAGAAAAATCTCATCTCACCAATCATGGACATTTCAAATTCATTCTTCATGTTGTCAACAAATTCCATGCACAATTTATCTTCTCCTCCAAAAATGATATCATCAACAAATACACCAATAATCAGAATATCATTATCAGTGATCTTATAATATAAATTACTATCAGCACTTCCTTTAGTAAAACCAAGCTTCAAAATATATTTATCCAACCTTGCATACCAAGCTCTAGGAGCTTGTTTCAATCCATATAAATCTTTCTTCAATCTACAAACTATATCTTTATCATCTGTCAATGAAAATCCACCAGCTTGCTCAATGTATACTTCTTCCTCAAGTTCACCATTCAAAAATGCACATTTAACATCCATTTCATAAACCTTATAGTTCTTATAAGTTGCATAGGCAAGAAATAGTCTAACAAATTCAATTCTAGCTATAGGTGCAAAAATCTCACCATAATCAATTCCTTCTATTTGAGAATATCTTTTACAAACCAATATAGCTTTGTTTCTTACAAATTTACCATCCTCATTCAGTTTATTCCTAAAAACCCATTTAGTTCCAATAGCATTCTTATTTTTAGGCCAGGTAACTAAAGTCCAAGTCTCATTCTTCTCTATCTGATCTAATTTATCTTCCATAGCCTTTAACTAATGTTTGTCTTTACAAGCTTCAATAACATATGCTGGTTCAATTTGAGAAATAAGACATGCCTCTTCATTTTCTAGTCTTGTTCTTGTCATAACTCCCTTGTTCCTATCTCCAATGATTTGATCTTTAGAATGATTTAATCTTGCATACCTTGGTGTCTTCTAAACTTCAGGTTCACTGCTCTGATCATCAATCGCAGTTGAATTTTCTGATTGTGTCGGTGTAACTGTCTCAATTTCCTGTACCGGTTGAGGCATTTCCGGTTCAATTTTGATCATTTCCACTGCCGGTTCCCTATCATATGATATAGATTGATTTTTGTATTTCTCATCCACTTTCACATTAGCACTCTCCACAATTTTCTGCAATCTTTTGTTATAACATCTATATTCTTTGCTTTGAATTGAATAACCAAGAAATATCCCATCATCACATCTAGGATCAAAGTTTCCAATTGAATCATCTTTTTTGATATAGCATTTACTTCCAAAAATTCTAAAATATTTAACAGTAGGTGTATGTCCAAACCATAATTCATAAGGAGTCTTACTGGTTTCACCTTTGATGTGAACTCTGTTGAATGTGTAGACTGTTGTACTCACTACTTCTCTCTAGTAGATGTGAGGCAATTTGGCTTCCATCATCATAGATCTTGCTGCATCCAAAATGGGTATGTTCTTTCTTTCCACTACTCCATTTTGCTAAGGAGTCTGAGGTGTAGATAACTGTCTCCTAATTCCATTTGTCTCACAATAACTATTAAATTCATGAGAAGTGAACTCACTGCCTTGATCTGATCTTAGACATTTGATTTTTAATCCAGTTTCTATTTCAACCTTTTCTATAAAGATATTGAATTTCTCAAAGGCTTCAGACTTCTCCCTAAAAAAAGTCACCCACATCATCCTAGAATAGTCATCAATAATCAACATGAAATACCTATCACCTTGAAAGCTTCTAGTCCTTGTTGGACCACATAAGTCAGTGTGAATCAAATCAAGTACATCATTAGATTTATCGTGTATGCTCTTAAAAGAACTTCTAACTTGCTTTCCCAATTGACATTCCTTACATACCGGATTATGAGGCTTCATAATCTTAGGTATATCTCTAATTGCCTTAGTTGAACTGATCTTAACAATACAATCAAAATTAACATGACACAACCTGTTATGCCATAACCAACTCTCATCAATATTAGCAATCAAACATGTCCTACTACCAGTGTTAAAGTGAAAGATATTACCTCCAGTCTGAATATCGGTTGCAATCTCCAAACCAGTCTTGTTAATGATTTTGCATTTCTATCTTTAAACTGAAGTTGGAAACCCTTGTCCACCAATTGACCAAGACTTAAAATATTATGCTTTAAACCTTCTACATAGTAGACATTATCAGTATTATGCTTACCATCCATATAAATAGTACCTCCACCTTTGATCATACATGATTTTTCATCTCCAAATCTGACTTGACCGTCATTATATTCTTGCAGGGATAGAAATTTTTTTTATCTCCAGTCATATGATGTGAGCATCCACTATCAATTACCCATTCATCCTTATCTTCAACTTTTGCTGCCAGGGCCTTTTCTTCATTCATGATAGCAGGTTTTGGTTCATCTTCCTTTAAAGCATAGAACACCCATTCCTTTCCATTGTCGGATCTACTAGCAGAGTCTTCTGTCGGTTCATCCCCAGAGTCATCACTTACTCCTTCCTCATTCGCTATGTAGAATTGTTTGCTTTTCTTGAATCTATATTTGTTCTGGTTAGGCTTAAATGATTTCTTAACTCTTTCCTCAAATCTTGCATTCCCTTCAGAACATCTAGATGCAAAATGATCAATCTTATTACATGCAAAATATTTAAAAGGTTCTTTTCCTTCATACTTACTTCCTGTCAGTCCTTTAGGTACTCTTCTAGCAAATAAGGCTTCAAGTTGCTCAAATTTTTCATCTTCTTTCCTCATGACTTCCAATTCTTTTCCATATAGGACTTTCCAATCACTTTTGCTAGTAGATGATGATGATGATGCATGAAAAGCAAGTTCAGACTTTACAGCTCTAGAAGATCCAAATTCTTCAAGTTCAAAAGCAGATAATTTTCCAATCAAAATGTCTCTGTTAATTGAAGAGTTAGCCATTGTTATCAACTTATTAATTGCAATTGCTTTCATCTTGTAAGCTGGTGGAAGGGCTCTCAAGACTTTGGAAACTATTTCATCTTCACTCAGAAATCCTCCACAACATTGAATTCCCATAATAATCTCATTTACTCTTTCCATAAACACAACAATTCTTTCATTATCTTTCATCTTTAAGTTTTCATATCTTACCCGGTAACCATCAAGTTTAGCAATTTTGACAGTAGGATCACCTTCATTAAGAGTCTGCAATTTATCCCACATAACCTTTGCCGATGATTTATTAGTCAATCCCATGATCTGTTGATTAGTAAGTGCACACAAGAGGGCTTCTCTAGCTCTACGATCATTTTCAATATTCTTATACAAGTCTGTAGGAGCAGGATTGCCAGATGTTGGATCATAAGGTGTGTATCCTTTCTCAATGATCTCCCAAATATCCTTGCCAAGACATCTAAGATGAGTCTCCATTTGAATTTTCCATATCCCATAATTTGTTCCATCAATCTTAGGGATTTCTCTTCTAAAAATAGTTGTCGGTGGATTTGAAGTGTTAGTTACCATAGGATCTACCTCAAGCGGTTAAGCTTCTGCAAAAGAGGACCAAAGCTCTAATACCAATTGTTAGGATAACCGGTGAACAACTGAGAAGGGCGGGTGAATCAGTTGTCAACAGATTATATCATTTAATCCACTTAATAACCTTAAACCAGATTAAGTACCGGTAAACAACACAACTTAATAATTAAACGGATAATCAGTGCAAAGAAACCATACCACATAACACCATGATTTGTACGTGGAAAACCCAGAAAAGGAAAAACCAAGGTGGGAAGCCTACCCACAGTCAAATGATACTTCTGCAGAAAGTATATGATACAATGAGCAGTCTGCACATGCAGGAAGGCACACTGCCTAGAGTATACTGCTCATTACAAAAGAGTCTCATTGACTACAGAGAGGCAACAACCATCTCAAGATAAATGGACAACAATCTAATAGAGTGAATTGCCAAAGATGGCATCTACCATGCCTGATTATAGTCCCGATTAAGCTCAAAACCTGAGGCCTTTGACCTCTTCCTTAATCCCAATTCGATCACCTATGATCGACCAAATCTTGTTTTCATAGGATATTGCATTCCAAGACCACGACACACTATCTACAATGAGATCTTACATCATTTATATCAACCCTAAGGCCTAAACCAATTAGGTTGGCCACCTAAAAGATATTACAATAAGATCATTACATAAATCCATATTACAATGATATGCCATGTTGGCTTAAGACCAAAACAACAATAACCAATCCATAAATCATCCCAAAACATCTCGGTAACGTGTAGAGTACATTTTAACAGGATACCGATCCATAACGTAGATAGGCACCAGACCTATTCTGGGTCCACCATGCCAAAGCAATGTCTTTAAGTAGTTCAAGCACGATCAAAGAACATCTTCAGCATCCTAACATCCATCTAGAAGCTGCACCAACACCAATTATGCATCCTATCAAGATTCCTCAATGAAAGCTCTGCCGGTTAAACCTTAGACCAATGCTGGTATGGGTTTACAAGAGTGTATGATAGCATCCAATTACCAAGTCAATACCAACTGACCAAAATATGCTCAAGGAACATGTAACACATAAAATCAAACATACTCCATTGATCTAAACATGTTGAAAGTGTCCAACAAATAGTCTCTTCTGGTGGTAACACTAGATCTTCTACCGGTAACCAAAACATGTCTATCGGTAACCAAAACCTTTCTGCTGGTAACCAAAACCATAACAGCTAGTGTTGACATCAATGACAAAACATCAATGCAACACATAATCAATTCATCCATAATGCCAACATTATTGATGTGGTAATGGTTTATGTCTTCATTTCTAATAATCATATTTAAAATTAAGTTTGAGTTGTGTAAAATTCGTGAGCAAACTGATTCACCCCCAGCTCAGTTTTCTCCATTGTTTCCAACACACCCTGTAACTGCTTCTTGATTTTTTTTTGTTTAAATAAATAATCCTTCCGGAGACTTTTAGTTTTCCCCTAAATGAAAACCTTTTTATTTTTTAAGTCACCACTTCTTGTATATAAGTATTTATTTCAATTTCTTTTCTTTCAGTTACAAAGAAACTCCTCCCTTTTCTCATGCGTTGTATCTGAGTCCAATATAGAGGTAGGCACACTAAATTTTGAATCAATAAGGCTTTTTGCATTTCACATCTCCCCTCATTTTACAGGGTGTCCTTTTTGGAAAATCTAAAATAAAAATTCACTTTTTATATCCCCTCAAAGCCTTGAAACATGAAGCTCACCATTTACAACAAGCGACACAAAATTTCCGCCAACCTACTATTTCACAATCCATTACAATGGCAATAATATCGCTATCAACTCGAACAATAATGAATAGATTGTTATCTGTGTATACTGCCCACAATAATTTCCTACTGTTGTATTTAATGGATATCCCTTTTTATTTCGTGAGTTCAATCTTTCAATGAGGATGTCATGAGTGAGCACAACTACATTTCTTTAAAGCCTTATATTACCCTTTATTATCACCATGTCACATGTAACATACACTCTCGGTCGGTCAATATGCCATTATATTGTTCTTGGTTTATCATGTCCTTCCATTTGATAATGTATTAAATTTTTCTTTTATGGTTTCCTTAGCACCATGCTTAACCAAAATCACTACATCCATGAGTTCACATCTTTGAATGATTTTCATACCAATTCACATGCATTCACTGTCACTTGAATCGATGCATGATCGAGCAGTCAGGATTTTTTAGAAGTTCAGATCCTTTAGTCGTAGAGTTCAGGAGTTTTGAAAACTCTTGATTCCCTAACTTTTCCATAACCATCGATAGCCTTGAGGGTATATTGAGATTTAATAAAGAATTAGCATCTCTAGATTTGATAGTAGTGCCATACACTTCATTAATTTTGAGAAAGGATTTCTGCATTAGGTAGTCTCCTACTTTAGAGATTTAAAATGTTTGATGCCAATATAGATTCCTCAATTCACCTATTCAAGCATACCAATGAGTTCACTATAGACCTTTATCTATCCCAGACTCATAATCAATTCACAGATAGATAGACATGAGTTTCACAACCCCTTTTTTACCAAGTACCATGCTAATATTTTTCTCCATTCATCATAAAATTAAAATATTCACTAACGCTAACATATTCAATGACTTTGATATTGGGAGAATAAAGAGGGAAAAATGATATCTTCTTGTACAATATTGATCGGCTGATCGATGACATTAGTCTCTTAAGTTGCACAATAATGGCGATTAATCTATGGAGTTTCTTTGAATTGAAGCCATGTCTTTCATGATCTTTTTGGCGAGCTATTGTAATTGCTTGAGGAATTACAAAAAATTGAATGAGATCCAGATGCACATGATATTTTCATTTGGAGTACTGACCAATGCTCTTTAGAATGAACTTTTGCTTGAGTTAGACTCAATGAAGGTAATGAAAGTATTGCACACTTAAATCTCTTATACACCCCTAAGACAAAGTTTTCATAGATATTTATTGTGGTCAGTATAGCCCATGGTTAGCAAGGAAATATTTTGTTCAAGAACACAGATTCAACAAGTGCCTTGGCAAGGGTAAAGATTAAAATTTTCAATTCTAAAACCGAGGGATAACAACCCATCTTCGACACCGAGGAGATATCCTTTAGACAACACGTATCCTTTAGACAACAATGTCATAAATCCAAGCTAAAGAGAAAATACTCTTACAAGCAAGGATAAGATAGTTGTAAAAGAGATATCTTACAAGTGTAAAGAGGATACTTGGAGGAGAAGAGATCTTTGTTTAAAAGACATTACCTCCAAGAGGAGTTCTTGAAAGATAACATCTTCTACCAAAAGAAGGGAAGGAGAACAAGAATGCATACCTTCCCCCTATTTCTAGGTGAAAGGGATTCTTGATGAAGGATGACACACTTTTAACCCAATGTGAGAGGTAAGTTTATAATAGATATACATTGCCAAGTGAAGAAGAGATTGTAGCCAAGGACATACAACTCTTGCATAAGAGAGAATCCTTGAGAAAACAACAATTTCACACAAGGAATGACATCAAATCATAAGCAAACACGAGTCAACAAAGGAAAAGTGGATCTTTAGAAAGGATAGGAGAGATATAATTGCCCCCTAAGTTTAGGGACAATGAGAAGAATTACACGGCCTCTAAGAATATATTAGACATAAGCAAATGCACAATGTACTCATGTGAAGGAATATTCAATGCAAGAAAAGACATTTATATATGTAAAATGCAACTCTAATTAAGAGGTTATATTAAAAGAGAGAATGAAATAATTAGAATGGAGGATCACATACTCCAATAAGGAGAGATTAATCATAAAAGACATACCATTCTATGCAAGAAAGGATATCATTACATAAAAAATGCAACCCCTAAAGGGAATAGTGACACATGAGAGAAGAAAGAGATGAGATAGAATATATTCTTGCCCCACAAGCATAGAGACAAGAATAAATAAACTATTATGTTGCTCACTAAGTGTGACCCCTTCAACAACACCATCTCCTATCAATGATACTTCTCTAGAAAGGAATTGGGGTAGAATAGACTTTACACCCTCCTTCAATGGGTATAAGATCCCTCAATCTAAGAGCAAACCCTCTACTCTAGATATTTCAACATCGACACATAGATACAATGCACATGGTTTAGGATGTGTGCAACAAAGTCTTTAAATCCATGTGAAATTAGACTTTTCTAGTGAAAAGCTAGGTTTCCAACCTCTTCCTTTGTCAACATCCTCTCCTCCATTGTCTAGTGAATTTACATCTTCTCATTCTCATAGTCATTCCAAAAAGATAGTCTTCTATCCAATCCTCTTAATCTCAACTTTAAAATTCAAATTGGTACCGAGTGACCAGGGTTCCCAACACTCATGTCCCAAGACCGAGGTGCCCAATGCCCTGTTCCTCCCAATTCAGATCCAATTTCTTAGGTTCCCTTCTGGATTGTTTCAAAATCTATATTTATAGTAACAGATGATGATGTATGGTATATTTCTCATAATCATTTCAAATAACATTAAAGTTCTTATTATGTTTCTCCTCACTATGTGATTTTGTAAGTTTACCTATTAGGGGCTCATTGTCATTCATTGTGGTACAATTTCAAGTGCAATCATACTTAGTGAGCAACCTAATAGTTTATTCATTCTTGTCTTTATACTTTGGGGGAAAGAATATTATCCTATTTTATTTCATGGTTTCACTATTTCCTTAAGGGTTTTTTTTTTATACTTTGATGTCTTTTCTTGCATGAAATTGTATATGTCTTATGATTAATCTATCCTTAAGGGATTTTTCCATGCTTCTTCCAATTCTCTCTTTCTCTTTGAATATTAACTCTTCTTTAGAGTTACAATTTACATATATTAATGTCTTTTCTTACATTGAAAATTCCTTCATGTAAGTATATTTTGTATTTTCTTATGTCTAATATCTCCTTAGAGGTTGTATAATTGTTCTCATTCTCCCTGCACTTGGGGGGCAATGATATCTCTTATCCTTTATAAGGATCCACTTTTCCAATGTTGAGTGGTTTTTTCTTATGATTTGTTGTCATTCCTTGTGTGAAGTTTTTATTTGCTCAAGGATTATCTCTTATGCAAGAGGAGTGTATCCTTGACTACAACCTCTTCTTCACTTGGCAATGTATATCTATTATAAACTTACCCCTCACATTGGGTGAAAAGTGTGTCATCTTCCATCAAGAATCTCTTTCACCTAGCAATAGGGGGGAGGTATGCATTTTTTTTCTCCTTCCCTTCTTTTGGTAGAAGATGCTTTGTTTGTTCAAGAAACTCCTCTTCGAGGTAGATGTCTTTTGAGAAAATATCTCTTCTCCTCCAAGGATTCTCTTTACACTTGTTGAAAGATATCCCTTTTTCAGCTATCTTATCCCTGCTTACAAGAGTATTCCCTCTTTAGCTTCGATTTATTAACATTATTTCTTAAAGGATATCTCCTTGGTGTTGAAGGTGGGTGTCCTTCATTCTAGCTTCCTTAAGACATTAACATAGGGCTATGTTGACATCTTAAGGGGGGCATACATATCTCCCTCTTGTACCATATTGTACTATATTTTTGCATGTCCAAAATGGGGTGTTCATTCTTGAAACTGGATCAAATAAACTCTTATATTAGATGTTCCAAAAACTAGACATTTTCCCCTTGGCATTTTTCATTATATGTCTTAAATAGGTTGAAGCAATCTCAAAACTAGAGAAAACAAACTCTTGTATAAGATTATATACACTTGAAACCAAACATCACTTGCACGCACACACACACACACACACGAGGATGATTGGAACTAGCAAAACACAACTAGACTATTCCTACTCTCCTCCCCAACATGGATCACCTAGAAAAACACATCTAGAATGTGTATCTATATCCTTTCTCATTCTTCTTCTCATGGATCACCTAGAAAAACATATCTAGCATGTATCGATCCTCTATCTTTCCTTCTTCTTATGAGATCATAGCTTTGCTATTGGTGATTCATGGATGATGCATGCTCTAGATCTTTTATGTGATCACATGTGTTCTTGTGATGGCATTTTCAAGATTGATATTAATGGTTGAGACATTTTGATTATCGAGGTCTCTTCGGCTAGTCGACTTGAGGTCTTGTTTTTAGTAGTAACCCCTTGTGTTACATTTCCTTGCATGCGATTGTGTTTGTTAAGATCCTAAGATTGGGGGCTTGGTACCTCAAAATTAGAGAAATCTTATCTCCTTATGATTGCACTCCTATTTTCTCCTCTCTCTCATCTTTTTGCTTTACCAAGAGTATAATAGTAAGCTCATTCTCTGCTAAAGTGGGGGCTAAATGTAGCATCGTAAATTCTACACCCTTTATTAGTGTTGGGAAAAATGGTGTCTCAACCTTGCATTTATGTGAGGTTACTATTTATAGTAAGTTTTCATTTGAGCACGAAATGGTGTGAAACTCTCCCTAAAGCTTCTGGTTGGCTAGATAAGCATTCCGGTAAAGTTGCGTCGCAAGGTCACAGCTAGTTTTGAAGATATTAAAGTTTTCGTCTTGGAGGGGTGCGATAAAATGTTTAAACTTAATTTTGGAGGCTTTAGAGGCTCCGAAACGCCCTGAAAAGTGGCCGTAACCGGTGCAGCGGGGTACGAGGTGATAGAGCACTTCGCGAGCTTTCTGGCGCTTCAAACGGTTCGTCAATCAGACACCCGGTTCTCAAGTTATGGCCTCCGGAAGTTTGTACTCCTGAAATAGGAAAAATAATTTGTATCGGATACATAAATGAGCTGTAAAAGGGAGCGACACGTGTTGATGTGTGCTTTAACATGTCATAGAAGGGAGATAAGGTTGGCTACACCTTATTGGGTGGTTTTAGCCCATGGTTTTGTAATACCGTTTGACAGTTTCTTGTATTGTATCTCCTATTTATGAGGTGTGTGAGATAGAAGTTGTGTGTAAGAGTCTTATGGCTATTGAGTTGCCTCTGAATCTCTGATTAGTGGTACTCCTGCGAAGAGCTTGCTCTGCAAGTATGTTGTAATCTATTTTTGATTGCTGAATAAAATATTGAGCTACTTTTGGAGTGTGGGGTTTTTCTCCCGAAAGGGTTTTCCCCACGTAAATCACTGTGTTGTGGTATGAATGCTATTATATCTATTTCTATTTTATGTAACTGTTGTAACGATCTGAAAAAGTTTTGCATTACCCTCCTCTCAAGGTTAGCGTAGGAAGTTGTTTCCGTTATTAACTTCCTTACAAGTGGTATCAGAGCCTGATCACCTTTGGTTTCAATTGTGGGCAGTTGGATTTTTTGAACTAATCCAGATTTGAGTGGGAGCTTGTGCAGAAGACACTTTTTGATCTTGTTGCAGGAATATTCAGATGGCGAGTTCGTCAGGGAGAATAGAGGTGGAGAAATTTAATGGAAGTAATTTTGAGATGTGGAAGCTGAAGATGGAAGATCTGCTAATAGATCGAGATCTTTGGGATGCTGTTGATGCGAATGTCCAAAGGCCCTCAGATCCTACTGCGGCAACTCAGTATGATGTTATGGACCGAAAAGCCAAGGGTCTAATCAGACTGTGCCCAGTAGACTCTGTTCTAATCAATGTCCATGAAGAGAACTCTGTAAAGAAGCTATGGACTAAGCTTGGTGAGATGTATCAAGTGAAATCTTTATTAAATCAAATTTTCTTAAGAAAGAAATTGTATTCCTTGAAGATGGAAGAAGGTGGACGAATTGCAAACCACCTGGAAGCATTCAATATGTTGGTGGCTCAATTAGTATCCGTCGGTGTTAAGATGGAAGAGGAGGAGAAATGTCAGATCTTGCTTTGTTCTTTGCCTGATTCGTGGGATTCTCTTGTTATGGCTATCGGTAGTACTTCTGTTGTTTTGAAATCTGAAGACATGGTGGGTGCCCTACTCGGTGAAGAGATGCGAAGGAAGGTATCCATCAGTTCAAAGGAAGCCCTAACCGTTCGTGGAAGACCTAAGGAGAAAGGCAAGAAGAATGAGAAGCGCGACAAGTCCAAATCCAAAGGGAGATCGAAATCTCCTGGAAAGTCCAAAGTCATTTGCTGGAATTGCGGTAAACCGGGTCACATCCGTAAGGACTGCAAAGAAGAAAAGAAGAAGAAGAAAAAGAAAAAGTTCGATTATGATTCTGAGTCCGACAAGGAAGATGGCGATGCATTTATTGCGGCTTTGCCGACTCATGCAGGTAATGATGCCTGGCTAATTGACTCAGGTGCATCTTTTCATATGACTTCCAATAGAGATTGGTTTTCTGAATATGAAGGATTTAATGGAGGTAAGGTGTACTTGGGTGATGATTCACATCTAGACATTGTTGGTCGAGGTAAAGTTAGAATCAGGTTTTCTGATGGTAGAATAAAAAGGATTAATGGTGTGCTGCATATCCCTGGATTAAAATGAAACCTGTTATCTGTGAGCAAACTGATAGATGCGGGTGTGCAGGTAGTCTTTTCTGAAGCAGGATGTAAGATGATTAAGGGTGCTATGGTAGTTGCTAGAGGTGTCAGGTTTGGCACTTTGTATAAGCTTGAAGCATACACTGTTGAGTGTAATAGCACTTCTATAAAAAGTAAATCTGCGGATACTTCACTGGAAGATTTGAAGGTTTCACCTTCAGCAGACGGAAATGGTTTTTGGGTACCTAAGGGTGCTCTTTCGTCTGAAGCAAAGTTACCTGCAGAGAAGACTATGTTATGGCACCAGAGACTTGGCCACATTGGAGAAAAGGGTCTAAGGACCTTGAAAAATAAAAACCTTGTTGAAGGTTTGAATGACTGTAATCTTGACTTTGATTTCTGTGAGCATTGCATTTATGGAAAACAAAACCGCGTTCAGTTTTACTCGAGTTCTCATAAAACTTGTGGTGTTTTGGATCTTATCCATTCTGATGTGTTTGGTCCAGTAGATGTCTCTTCAATTGGAAAATCCACATATTATGTTTCATTTATTGATGATTTTAGTAGAAGGACATGGGTTTATTTTCTAAAGAGTAAATTTGAAGTTTTTAGTCATTTTAAAGAATTTAAAGCAATGGTTGAGTTGCAGACTAGAAAGAAAATAAAATGTTTGAGAACTGATAATGGCGATGAGTTTTGCTCTAATGATTTTGATAGATTCTGTAAAGACTGTGGAATTAACAGGCAGAAGACAACTCCATATTCTCCACAGCAGAATGGAGTTGCAGAAAGAATGAACAGGACACTGATGGAGAAGGCTAGGAGTATGTTGAGTGGTGCTAGTCTCGAACAAAAGTTTTGGGCTGAAGCTGTTGCCACTGCTTGCTACCTGATTAACAGGTCTCCTACATCAGCTCTTGTTGATAAAATGCCTATGGAAGCATGGTCAGGTCACAAGCCTTCATTGAGACATCTTAGAGTTTTTGGTTGCGAGGCATATGCACATGTGCCAAAGGAGAAGCGAACAAAGTTGGAGAACAAGGCTGTGAAATGTATCTTCGTCGGGTATAGTTATGGTGTGAAAGGATACAAGCTTTGGGACCCTGTTGCACAAAAGGTAATTCATAGTAGAAGTGTTATTTTTAGAGAAATTAAGTCTCCTTCTGTTACATTGCAGCCAGAACAGACTAAAAAAGAAGATGTGATTCAACTTCCTTCTACACCTGAAAGAGTTGAATCGAGACCCCTAGATAGGCAAGAAGTTGAGGAGAGCTCGTCTAGCTCTGAATCTTCAGAAGAGGAGGAAGAACCTCCAACTCAGCTTGTTCGAAGGTCTACAAGACATAGACAACCACCTGAAAGGTATTCACCTAATGATTGGAGATGTATTTTTGCTCTGAATACTAGTGTGGATGAACCGAAATCTGTAGAAGAGGCATCAGGTATGAATGATGCAGAATCCTGGAAGATTGCTATGGAGGAAGAAATGGCAGCTTTAAAAAAGAATGATACATGGGATCTTGTACCATTGCCTGAAGGACGAAAACCTGTTGGTTGTAAATGGGTGTTCAAGAAAAAGATTGGTTCAGATGGAAGCATTGAGAAGTATAAAGCAAGGTTGGTTGCAAAAGGCTACTCTCAGGTTGAGGGTGTTGATTACAGTGAGATATTTTCTCCTGTTGCAAAAATGACGTCCATTAGATTTTTGCTTTCTATTGCTACTGCTTATGATTTAGAGGTTGAGCAAATGGATGTGAAAACTGCTTTCCTTCATGGTGATTTGGAGGAAGATATTTATATGACACAGCCGGAGCACTATGTGGTGAAAGGCAAAAGTAATTTGGTCTGTAAATTGAAGAAATCTTTGTATGGCCTCAAACAAAGTCCTAGGATGTGGTACCAGAAATTTGATACATATGTGTTGAGTTTGGGATTTGAACGTTCTAAATTAGATCACTATGTTTATTATAAATCTGATGGTGATCATTTCTTATTCATTGCATTGTATGTTGATGATATGTTATTCATTGGTAAAGGGAAAGGTATGATTTCAGAACTGAAGTCTCAGCTCGCTGCTAAATTTGAAATGAAAGATCTTGGTGCAGCAAAGCACATTCTTGGGATGGAAATTAGAAGAGATAGGGTGAACAGAAAGCTATGGCTAGGCCAGAGTAAGTATGTGAATTCAGTGTTACAGAGGTTCAACATGCAGAATTGTAGACCATTGAGTGTTCCTTTTACAGTTGGAATGAAACTATCTGTTTCAGATTGTCCTACATCCCCATTGGAGATGGAAGACATGAGCAGAGTGCCTTACTAGAGTGCGGTTGGAAGCTTGATGTATGCTATGGTCTGTACTAGACCAGACATTGCCCAAGCAGTGGGAGTACTTTCTAAATATATGTCTAATCCTGGTAGAGTTCATTGGGATGTAGTCAAAAGAGTCTTCAGATATTTGAAGGGTACTTCAGAGTATTCTTTGTGTTATCATGGTAATTCAGTTGGAGACATGACTTCCCTTGATATCCATGGTTATGTGGATTCAGATTGGGCAGGTGATATTGATAGCAGAAGATCCACCAGTGCTTATGTGTTTACTTTGTTTGGTGGTGCAATCAGTTGGATGAGTAAGCGACAGGCTATGGTTGCTTTATCCACTACTGAAGCAGAGTATATGGCAGCTACTCATGCTTGTAAAGAGGCCATTTGGCTTAAGAGACTGTGTTCGGATATTGGAATAAAACAAGGTACAATGACAGTTTACTGTGACAGTCAGAGTGCAATTAGCCTAGCTAAGAACCCGACATTTCATGCCCAGACCAAACATATTGATGTTCAGTATCATTTTGTTAGAGATATGGTCGAAGATGGTAGGGTGAAGCTGGTTAAGGTGGAAACTTTGATGAATGTTGCAGATGCTTTAACTAAGGCTGTGAGCACAGAGAAGTTCAGATGGTGTTCAGAGTCTATGGGCCTTATGGCCCCTAGCAATTGATTCATTGTGTTGACATTCCCTTCCGCTCCTGCAAGGTGTTCGACAAGTGGGAGATTTGTTGGGAAAAATGGTGTCTCAACCTTGCATTTATGTGAGGTTACTATTTATAGTAAGTTTTCATTTGAGCACGAAATGGTGCGAAACTCTCCCTGAAGCTTCTTGTTGGCTAGATAAGCATTCCGGTAAAGTTGCGTCGCAAGGTCACAGCTAGTTTTGAAGATATTAAAGTTTTCGTCTTGGAGGGGTGCGATAAAATGTTTAAACTTAATTTTGGAGGCTTTAGAGGCTCCGAAACGCCCTAAAAAGTGGTCGTAATTGGCGCAGCGGGTTACAAGGTGATAGAGCACTTCGCGAGCTTTCCGACGCTTCAAACGGTTCATCAATCGGACACCCGGTTCTCAAGTTATGGCCTTCGGAAGTTTGTACTCCTGAAATAGGAAAAATAATTTGTATCGGATACATAAATGAGCTGTAAAAGGGAGTGACACGTGTTGATGTGTGCTTTAACATGTCATAGAAGGGAGATAAGGTCGGCTACACCTTATTGGGTGGTTTTAGCCCATGGTTTTGTAATACCGTTTGACGGTTTCTTGTATTGTATCTCCTATTTATGAGGTGTGTGAGATAGAGGTTGTGTGTAAGAGTCTTATGGCTATTGAGTTGCCTCTGAATCTCTAATTAGTGGTACTCCTACGAAGAGCTTGCTCTTCAAGTATGTTGTAATCTGTTTTTGATTGCTGAATAAAATATTGAGCTGCTTTTGGAGTGTGGGGTTTTTCTCCCGAAAGGGTTTTCCCCACGTAAATCACTGTGTTGTGGTATGAATGCTATTATATCTATTTCTATTTTCTATAACTGTTGTAACGATCTGAAAAAGTTTTGCATTACCCTCCTCTCAAGGTTAGCGTAGGAAGTTGTTTCCGCTACTTAACTTCCTTACAATTAGTGTGTCCAATTTCACACTCTCCTAGCACCTGTTTTAGTATTTCCCTTTCCTCTACACAATATAGGATATTTATTGTAATTAATTAATATTTAATTCAATATTATAGGTCTTATTCCACTTTATTACATCATCACACTCTTATTTGGGCCCTTAATTCTAGGTGTGCCCTTTATCATTTTATCTTGATTTTTCCTTAATCCTGCCCCAATTTCAACTCCCAAAGAATAATTCTCATATTAACACATCTTGGGTTGAGACATTGAGCTGGATTTAGTATTAGATAAATGATAGCTCACATCTCTAGACATTTGAAAAAAAGTGGTTGGGATCGGAGCCCCTGTCGCTCCAGTCCTGCACTTTTTTCCCTAAATTTCGGGAGGATGATTGGGCAGTCTTATCCTATTCAAATTTAGCTCCGTGTGAAAATATATTAATTCTAAGTAAGCCTAAAGGTGATTTCAATTATGAAATCCATGTATAAGGCATCCTTCTCAATTCATTTTGAATCTAAGACTCTAAGCATCTATATGTTCAAGTGTTCGACTAAAAAGAATTGAGGCATTCATCACCAAGCATTTTTAGAGGTCTTCAAGGCTACATATTCTTCATTCATTCATTATGGATAATATTACATCATTCATATGTAAGCATGTGTGTGCGATTAGGGTTTTTTCATATTCATGCCATTTTATACAACATATGTGATTATATTCAATAAGCAAAGCATCATTCTCAGTCATTGTAGATTTGAGGTATATCTTCCCATTATTTATTTTAGAATTTGCAATATTTCATTCAAGGTTAATTCCTAAACCGAGGTTTGACTTAGGTAAACCCCTATTCCCAACCTATTTCTCTTCTCTAGTGTGCACAAGAACAAGTATAGTGCTACGATATTTAGAATCAGCTTTAGTTGTAGAGACAAAAAGATCCCCCTTTGGAGTGTGAAAAATGCAGAGGACCAGAGCGACCATCACTCTGGTCTTGACAAATCAAGAGCTACTTCTAGGAATAGGTTCAAATACACTTATATTGCTTAGATCCAGGTTTGTGGCTTGATCTGACGACTGTAGCTCATTGTTCATGCATTTTTACCTCAATTTTGGCACATTTACCCTAATTTTAGCATCTTCAATAATTCAATTTAACTCAAGATAAAGAGGAGGCACATTAAAGACTCTTTGGAATTAGATCAAAATCTAGATATTTTAAGTTTAGATCTATCTAATTCCAATCTTTCCCTAATGTATAATGGTTCGTAAGAAAAATTAGTGGTTCTACCACATCCAATAGTGAAAACCATAATTGTCACCATTACACACATTTACAAGAATATGAAGATGAATGGAACCTATGACTAGAAATTGGGCCTAAAAACTCAAGACAAAGTAGCTCTAAGAGAATATATCTCGGGTGTTATTGTTTCCAACTGATTGCCTAAATTCACATAAGAATGAGTCATTTCTATCAACGGGAATTCAGATAAATGGCCAACGAATGAGATTTCAACCAAAGTTTGAAAGATCTTTTGTGTGTTAGGCTCTACTAGACCTAGGGAGTATCCTTTTGTGACATTTTAAGATGTAAATCACACTTTAGCAAATATCACAATAATATAGATCTCTCAATAAATTTCAACCAGATCGTTCAAGTTAAACTTTGAATTGGCTAGATCCATGGTTGTTTAACATAACTTTGCACAATTAAGAGAAAGTCTCAACTCTAATCCTACTCCTACTAACTTAAAAGGGAAATATATTCAATGATATTGTAAGTGGCATTTGAAATTCACTCAAGCCTTTAAGGATTAGTGCCTAATTCTTGGCAACAGAGTTGGTATTGTAAAACTTCAAGTTTTTCAAACTTATTTAATGATTCAACCAACTTAACCTTTTACATCCATGTTTGACATGAACATGAGTTTTCAAGGTATTCCAAATTCTACTTATTGGTTGCTACTGCATTCTCCAAGTGGCTGAAATACACCTAGAGAATTTAATCCCTTCCTTGAAGAGAACCTACAAACATATTTCAAATTGAAAAAAAAAAATTCAAAGACAAATCGTTCGATCTTTAATACACATAATATGCATAAAGAGAACACAACAGGAGACAACTTGGAATAGCTTTTATTAATTGATTCAAAATTGTCAATATGTATTCATAACAAATACTTAGTCTTGCCATTATCAATAATTTTATTGCTCGGACTAAAAACTACTCTATTCTACCCACCAAGATTACAAAACTTAGAACATTTAGAATCCCTTACTACTGACCTTGAATTCCCTTCTTTAATTTTTAAGAAATCCAACAAGCTTCGGGACAGTTAGTACACATGTCAAAATTTGGATTTCTTTACAATTGGATATGCTAAAAGCATCTTTTATATGTACATAAGACAAAAAATATTTGCAATACTTGAGGGAAAATTAAATATAACTATCTTCATTCCCATAATGTCGCTATATGAACCTGTTGATGTGGCATGATGATGTGTTGCATAGTTTCGATAATCACTTCATTTTGGAGAAAGAATATGCTGATGATGACAATGCAATCTATGATGAGGTAGAAAATTTATAAACTAAAAAGGAAAGAGACAAGCAATAACTGAAGACAGGTCTTGTGAAATGACTGAGGTATTGAATTATGTGTGACCAAGATATCTATACTTCCAACATAATCAAATGCTTTGAATCATTGTGGGATACTTGTGATCTAATGATCTAGCAAGATTCTCAATACGTAGTTGAATTAGGCTTGAAGTATAGTCTATCCCTCCCAACACTGTGTTCTTTATTTATTATTCTTCAATTATACAATATTGTTGATGCCATTGTGCAATCTAAAGGTTGGCCACTTGAAAGTCTGAAGCTCCTATACTTTGCTTGATGCCTCCCTACACTTATTGTCGACCACATTCTTGGCATCTGCTATGAATTTCTATACAAAATATATGTTTTAATAACTTTATTAACCACCAAATGATATGTAGATACTTGGGGTTGATCTCCTTCATTAATTTTGTTGATAGCTACCTGTATCATGTCCTCAGAATCTTTCTTCCATACATCAAGGCTCTTTATTTCTCCATTTTCATCCAAAATCTCTCAGATTATCAAGTGTTGGAGTTGGAGTGTTTTGAAAGAATCTATCATTTCTCTGACAGCCAACTCCTTACCCTCAAGGTACTATAGCTCTTTGATCAAAATTTCAGACATATTCCCTGTAGCACTAATAATTCCTAGAGCCATTAGAAGATTCTTGGTAGCCATTATTAATTATCTTAAAATACTAGCATGTGGTTGTAGTATATCATTTAATATATTTAAAACTATAATTAATTCTTTACATTGCTTCAAAACTTGTGACAAGGTCTGATTTGAAACATAGACTTCATCTAACTTATTCAAAACTACTTGTAACAAATGCAAAATGGTCCCTACCATCACTTGCAAATATTTTCCTTTTACTTTTGTCCATGTCTCATACAACATTTTTAACCTCCCTTAAATCAGTTTCCGCAAAGCCTTATTCTCATCTCTAAGTTTCTCAATCTAATATGGGGAAATGGGAGCAATATTATCCTTTGCAATGAACTCTATTTGGTCACTTGGAGTCTGAGGAGGAGGGGATCAGTGCTCGATCACTGCAATGGAAGAAGATGCACTGGATTCCTTCTTTGTTAATTCCTTTTTCAATATAATAGTTTTTATGTACACATCATTGAAAGATGCATTCTAAACAACATGTCTTCTTTTCAATGCCTCGTGTCTTTTCTACTCTTCCTCAACAGTAGCATGTACAAATAATCCTGAGTGGGCTATGATTGTGGTTGCCTCTACAACAAAGGTTTCTCTCAATGTTCTTATTATAGCTTCTCCCTCCTTCTCTTCTACACCTTCCAATAGCCTGGGCTTATTTTCTCTAAGCCTTGATACTAGAGTTGTACCTTGTCCCTTTGATTCCCTTGTATGTAGTGAATTATTTGGCAAATATAGGATCTTCCTACCTTATTACTTGAGCTATCACAAATATTTCTTTTAAATCCCAATCTGGGACTAATAACATTCCACTTTATTTAACTATTCTCCTGGCCTCATGAGGATGATATTAATGTTCTCTTAATCAAAATTTGTTGCTTCTTCATCTAATAACTATTTCAAATTTTCTTTCAACCAAAACCTCTTAAACTTAGACTTTTTAATAAACTCATCATCAAAAACAAACTGTAGGGAAACAACTATTCTTTTATCTTTCACTTCCTCCAATTGTATAACATTTGGCATAAGATCCATCCCTTCTTCTTCATCATCTTGTATTGCTATAATTTTGATTTGTTCTATCTTAAAATTTTCAAGGGGTGGATCTATTTGACAACCAACTTGATCCTTATGTTGTTCTTGGCCCATAATTTTCTTCCCTTTTCCTGCAACCATCATGAGATTTGCTAGTTGATATGTGGTCCTTTCCTTTGTTGGCCTTGGCGACTCCCCTTAAGTTTGGGTTTACAATTCATGAAAAATTTACAATTTAAATTGCATCCTCAAAGTAGAATTTTTAACATTTTCACATAAGCCTATGAATTTAGGATCCTTCAACCTGCATGAGCAACAAACTTGGCTTGGATAGTGGGTTTGTTCCCCATTGTTCTCGGGTTCGCCCGATACACGTGGATTGCGGGCGGCTACATACATCCCTAGAGGAATAGTCTCACCTTAGCTCGCCCCTTCCTAACCCCAACTTGGTAGTATGTAAGACCAAGGTAAGGCAGATTGGGCACTAGGTTGGGTCGTGGGGATACCTCCAGAGTTTAAAAAAAACGGATCCTTTTATGTCTTCTCCTTTTCAAGCCTCTCTAAAATAACCCACTTTCTTTTATTATTCAAGATTTTTTCAAGGGTGCAATTTCTTCCCAAATATTCAAATTTAAGATCTTCATGAGTGTAGGCTTTTCTCCTCAGTTTATTCACCCTCAACTCGTTAATATAACCTTCTGGATCATAGTTTCTTATTTTCCCAATCTACATGCGATGAGTTTTTCTCATGAATTCTTGGACATTTTTTAAAGAATCATATGCCACAATAAAATCATTGTATTGGACGTATTTAAGGAGATGAGTTTCCTTTCTATTTGGCTTCACCAACTGCTTCTCCATCCACCTCAATTTCCACAAAATCTCCATAAAATCCAATTTTGGGGGAACAATAATTGGTAGCTAGTGTGGTGATTTGGGGCACCTATATACTCTTATCATTGTATACTTAGCAAAGAAGAAAAAATCACCAAATTCGTGAGAGAAAGCATTCTCTAGCAATTGCCCCTTTGTTGGCTTCTTATCCTTGGCTCTTAGGGCCCTCTCAATTGTCTGTGGTAATCTTTGGTAATCTAAGCGACACCACCTCAGAACTTTCATAGAAAAGTGATAAAAAAATGCTACATAATTTGACCTTTTGTATTGTTTATCCCAAACTTGGGTCCATCTCTGCACTGGCCAGTACTCACTTTTAGAATCTCACATGACAAGTTTGAGGCTTTGGCTCCATGATGTCATATTTTGCAAAAAGATGAGGTGACATAAGAGGGAATAATATTTGAAAACCAACATAGATTGGTTGCTCTTCACCCTCATCAATCCTTCATGTAATTGATCCTAGATATAGTTGGCAAAATCATATAATTCATTTACATGAGAATGCTTGATTCTCATTACCATCAACATTATATTTACAGACATCTTTGTCTTTTTTGCATCAATTCCCAAAATTTGGAACAATGCATAGTAAGTTCTAACAAAGTAATGCTCAAAAGTGACCCAATCAAAAGGCTCTTGTTCTAACTGTAACACATAATTCTTTGATTCTTGGTACATTTTCTTCTTGTATATTGGGATTTCATCCCTCCTCAGAATAAATTTATTCTTGTGACATTCATATTTAAACATATCTAAGTTAATCTCCCTTGAAGCTTATTTGTTCAACTCAAAAAATGATACTATAGCCTCTTTAATTATATCCACCATGATATTTCCTTTGATGGTTCTAATTGTTAGGGACTTAGGATGATATCGTCTTGTCATGAATCTAATCAACTCAAGCTCTACAAAAAAATTTGGCACTACCAATTTTCTGACATCCAAAGTCCAAGGGTTTGACACTAGGATGTCCTTATCTCTGTTACCATAGAAAAACCAGAAAATATCCACCCTCTTTCTTCAGTTTTAGCATTCCCACATTTGATGCATCTGTCATTGAAAACCTTCATCAATGAATCTTTCATGGTAGAACCCTTGAAAGATATTGAATAGGACCTTATGCAAACTCCTAACCTCCTTCTTTCTCTCAATCTTAGTCAACTTCTCTGTGACTTGTTTTTCTAGGGTTTCTATGTCCACAACTTCCACTTGTGGGGTTTTTGTTTGTTGTGGATTAGTTTTTTTCTTTCTCTCAGGTTCTTAACTCTAACCTTGTTGAGGAGTCTTCTCTGTGGTTGGTTCAATTATGGTTTTCCTTTTGGGAGCCATTTCTTTTGCGAGGATTTGTATTTCTTCTACTCTATGAACTTAGTTACCCTACTAATCAATTCTCCTAAATTATACAAACCAAATTTAGAAAACAACAGGGATGATGGTGTTACTTGTCTTAAAAAGCCTTGCCAAGAAATTCTATTGTTGCAAATTTGTTCTCCTCACTTGATAAGCTTGATCTCTTGATTGCGCAATGAGAAAATGGTTTGTAAAAAAAAAGGTTTAAGCTTCACAGTTGACACTACGAATCATCACCATTAATTCACATCATGCGATTGTTTTGAGTTGGAAGCCTCAAGATTTGAACTCCACCCTTGATTTTGCAATGAATGACTAAGATGAAACCTTGACCGCCTTTGCCATGTTGATGAAGTAGCCTTTTTGTCTTTGTCACGTTCCTTTCCTCATTCTATTCTTCACCCCGCCATCCCGCGTCACCTTTCTTTACCTTAATTTACCATTGAGGGATAGAGGGGAACACCTATTCCCTTATTACTTCACCCCTCCATCCCTCGAGGTATATGCTTCTTCTTTGTCTCACCCATGGGATAGAGGGGAAGAACTTCCTTTTATCTTTAAAGTTCCCCCTCTATCCCTCATCACAATCAACTCTTTAACTTTTCTCCCTTGAGAAAGAGTTATAACTTCTTTCAACTCTATGCTTTCTCCCCTCCATACCAAAGTGATTTCTTAACTTTGAATTCCACTACATGGGAATGAGGGGTATTTACTTCACAACATAAAATTATTTCCCCACTACCCCACACTACAATCTCAACTGCCATGACATCCTTGCAGGGTTACAGGATACCAAGAACTGAAACTATCAGATGTCACCCCACCACCCCTCGATGTATTTGGGGTCTTGAAATAGACCATGTGAAGGTGAGGTATAAATGAAACTTAAGTGACATAAAAAAGGGCACGTGGACAGTTAGTCAAAACATAAGGGTTAGGGGAAGTGTGAGAAACTTAATCACTAGGAGACTTAGGCCTAAGCTAATACTGTAGATAATTAGAAAAATATTCTAAATAAATTCTTTGGATTGCTTCAAAACTTGTGGCAATGTCTAATAAGAAACATGGACTTCATCTAACTTATTCAAAATTTCTTGTAACAAATGCAAAATGATCACTACCATCACATACAAAGATTTACTTTTACTTTTATCTCTGCTTCATACCTCATTTTCTTCCTCCTTTTAATCATTGGCCCCAAAGCCTTATTCTCATCTCTAAGTTTCTCAATCTCATATAGGGAAATGTGAGCAATTATATCCTTTGCAATGAACTCTATTTGGTCACTTGGAGTCTAAGAAGGAGGGGATTGGTGCTCTATTACTACATGCACTAGATTCCTTCTTTGCTTATTCCTTTTTCAATATAATATTTTCCATGTATAAATCATTGAAGCCTACATTCAAAGCAACATGTCTTCTTTTCAATTCCTCGTGTCTTTTCTTCTCTTCCTTGGTAGCAACTTGTGCAAATAAGACTGAGTGAGATGCAACTGTGTAAGCCTCTATAGCAAATGTGTCTCTCAGTGATCTTATTATAGCATCCTCAACCTTCTCTTCTACACCTTCCAACACCTTGGGCTTGTTTTTTCTAGGTGTCTTGGACCATTGGGCTAGTGTGTTGGTACAAGGGTTGTATCTTGTCCCTTTGATGCCCTTGTTTGTAGTGAATTATTTGGCAAATGTAAGATCTTCCTTCTTTATTACTCGACCTAAAATAAAAATTTATTTTAAATCCCAATATGGGATTAATAACATTCCACTTTCTTTAACCATCCTCCTGCCCTCTTCGGGAGTGATATTAATGTTCTATTGACCAAAATTTGTTTCTTCTTCCTCTAATAATTGTTTTTAATTTTGCTTCCAGCTAGAAGCTCTTAAACTCGAGAGTTTTAATAAACTTATCATCAGAAACAAACTATAGGGTAACAATCATTCTTTCATCTTTTACTTCCTCTAATGGGATAACATTTGGCATAAGAGCCCTATTAACATCGATGAGCTCTTGTACATCCTCTTCTTTATGAAACATATCACTTGAAGGGGATAAGGGAGAGTGATCCATCTCTTCTTCTTCATCATCTTGTATTTCTAAAATTCTAATTTGTTCAGTCTTGACCCTTTCAAGGGGTGGATCCATTTGAGAACTAGCTTGAGCCTTTTGTGGTTCTTGGCCCTTAATGTGCTTCTCCTTGCTTGCATCCGTTATGGGATTTGATGGTTGATATGTGATCCTTTCCTTCGTTCGCCTAAGTGACTCCCCTTGAACTTGGGATGCAATTCCTCAAAAGCTTACAATTTTAGTTTCATCCTCAAAGAAACATTTTTGGCATTTACACAAAACCCTGTGAATTCAAGATCCTTTTGCCTCTCCTCCTTTTCAAGCCTCTCTAAAATAATCCACTTTCTTTAGTTATTGAGGGTTTGTTCAAGGGCAATTTCTTCCCAAATCTTCAAATTCAAGAGCTTCATGGGCGTGGTATTTTCTCCTTATTCTATATACCTTCAAGTGGTTAATATAATGTTCTGGATCATAGTTTCTTGTTTAGCCACTCTATAGGTGGTAATTGTAGACACCTAAAAATGTCTCATTAATCATGTACTAATTATTCCTCTGATTGATTAAATAATTCTTTAATTCTTTAATCAATTTAATTAATCTTATTCTTCTAAATTCATATTTCTTCATCATCTTACTAATTATTTTATTTCAATTTCTATTTTTAATCAATTAATCATTTAACCCTTTTCTAAATATTAATTATTTAATTAATTGTGATTTAATTGCTTTAATTTAAATAATCTTTATTATTTAATTAAATTTAATTTCTAAATAATTAAATAGTTTCTTTAAATTATTTAATTAACTGATTAATTCTTCTAATTCAGATTCAAATTCGAATTTCTCCAAATTCTAATTTCATTAATTCTTCTAATTCAAATTCAAATTCATATTCTTCCAATTTCATCTAATTTAAGTTACGTGTGCATTTCAATTTCATGATTCGAAATCAAAGTCAAAGACATGCAAAAAGCAAAATGAAAATCTAAATCAAGATTGCATGAATTCAAAGATCAAGTTGAATTTAAATAAAATCAAATTTTAATTAACATTCAAAAATCAAATTGAATTATTAAGTCAAGATCTAAATATATTCAAATATCAAATTGAATTAAAAATAAATTCAATATTTAAATCAAATCTCATGAAAAGATTAAATGGAAAATCTAAATCAAGTTCAAGCACATGCTAAATTAATTAATTCAATTAATTGATTAATTAAGTCAAATTCTTTCCAATCTCTATTTCTATTTTCCACTTTGCTTTTTTTTCCAAAAAGCTTTCAATTAGTCATCTCCAGTTAACAATTCAATCTATTTTAATTGATCGATTCAATTAATTGATTAAGTACATCATTCTTCAATTCTCCTTCAATAATTCTTTTTCATCTTTCAATCATCTTTTTTCTCAATCAGTTAACTCATTTATTTATTCAATCTATTATGTTCCACCTCCAAACCAGCAGTTCAACTATCAATCAACTTGTGAGCTCACTTGAGTTCCACCTCTCAACCAACCTTCTCCAAAAATCTATAAATTCAGGATTAATTATTTATTTTCAACAATCACGAAGAATCAAGAAATTTGAAATCTTGTGTCATTTGTAGGTTAGCAGTGCAATATCTGAGAGCCATCATGCCACAAGAAGCAAAAGAACAATGGAAGCTACATGTGATCATGGAATAGGGAGTTTTTGATTGAATATTATAAACCCTATTGCTTTGTTTGCATTATTTCATTGGTTTATTTTATTTAGGATTCTTTAATAAGATAGGGATTCATGATTTCCCTTTAATTCTAGTTAAGCAATGATGAATTTCTATGTAGTATAGTAAATTTTTCAAATGAATTCCTAGACCTTTTCTAAAGAATCACATCCCACAACAAAACAATTATATTGGATGTAACTAGGGAGATGAGCTCTCTTTCTCTCTGGCTCCATCCACTGCTTCTCCATCCATATTAGTTGCTACAAAAACTCTATAATAGACATTTTTGGGGGAACAATAATTGGTAGTCGGTGTGGTGCTTGGTGGCACCCATATACTCTTATCATTGTATACTCAACAAAGAAGAAATCACCAAATTTGTGAGAGAAAGCATTCTCTGAAAATTGCCACTTTGTGAGCTTCTCATCCTTGACTCTTATGGCCCTCTCAATTGTCTTCGGTAATCTTTGGCAAAATAAGCCACACCACCTTAGAACTTTCATAGCAAAGTGATCAAAAAATGCTACATATTTAGACCTTCGAGATCCTTTATCCCAAACTTGGGTCCATCTCTGCACTAGCCACTACTCACCTTTAGAATCACACATGAAAAGTTTGAGGCTTGGGCTCCATGATATCTTGGTTTGGAAAAGGATGAGGTGACATAAGACGGAATTGTTGCAAGGTGTGTGCCCTTGGTCTCCTTGTGTTGTGCAACACAACACTTGGGTTTGTGGCATGGCTTAACCACCTCCTGTGGATTCTATAAGTCTAGTGGTTGTATCGAGCATTAACAGGGCAATCTTTTGGTGCAATGGCTACCACACTTGTAACAAGTGGTATCAAAGCTTGTTCATAGGTTCAAACCCCTCACTTGCATTGGGGGCGGATTGTTGCAAGGTGTATGCCCTTGGTCTTCTTGTGTTGTGCAGCATAACGCTTGGGTTTGTGATGTGGCTTAACCACCTCCTATGGATTCTATAAGTCTAGTGGTTGTATCAAGCATTAACAGGTCGATCTTTTGGTGCAACGACAACTGCACTTGTAACAAGAATAATGTTTGAAAACCACCATAGATTGGTTTCTCTTCACCCTCATCGATGCTTCATGCAATTGATCTTGGATATAGGTGGAAAAATCATATAATTCATTTACATGAGAGTGTTAGATTCTCATTGCCATCAACATCAAATGTGTAGCATCCTAAATTGTACTCCCTTACATTTTTTTCCTCACTTAGGCCCCCACCTTGGCGCTCATGTCGTAAGGCTTGGTTAGAGCCTGATTCTTCTAACACCATTAAAATTATTCATTATTTTCAACTTGAACTTCATCTCTCCCTTGTTTCTTGGTTCTTGATTGGTCAAGACCAGAGCAACCAACACCCTAGTCCTCCCAATCAGGACCAACTTTTGGGCCCCTTAATCATCGCATAATTTTTGTTGGGACCTAGGTCGCATGTTGGCTCATGTTGAAAAAATAAGTTAAAAGGAGGTCTACCCCTCTCATTTTAATATATCCAAAAAAGAAATCGCATATCCATGAAGCAACCAAGCATTCAAATTCAAGTGAGCAAGCAATCAACCTTCTTTTAAGCATTGGAGTAGAAGTAAGGTCAAGTTTCAAGCATTGGAGTTGACATTCATGTTTTATGTTTATGAAGACTTCATGAAACCCTAATTCCTTGTGGAGACAAACAAAAATCCATTAAAAAGGTATATCATTAGTGTTTTCAGGCATTATTCAACATCTCCCCCAAAAGAAGAACATTTCCATTACTGCAATTTAATTACATTTCATTTATATTTCATGGCTAATTCTAAAATTGGGGTTTGACCTAAGGAAAATACTATTCCTAACCTATTTTCCTTCTCTAGTGTGCGTAGGAGTAGGTACGGAGCTATGATCTTCAAATTTGGCTTTATTTATTGTGATGAACAAATTCCCCTTTGGATGGCGAAAAGTGCACAGGACCAGTACGATGGGCATACCGGTCCCGACATTTTAGAAGCTCCTTTTGAGAACATATCCAAATACACTTGCATTCCTTAGATCCAAGTTTGTGGCTCAATCTGACAACTGTAGCTTATTGTTAATGTCTTTTTACTTTAATTCTGACACATTTACCCTAATTTCAACATTTTCACAATTCAACTTAAAAGAGGGCAGTCAATCCAAACCAAGTAAATCTGATAGAATTCTCAATCCCATCCTTGCTTATTTGTGGTTAGATCTCTATTGGGTTTACCTCTCTTTTTAATGTATTGGTCCCTAAGTAAAAATTATTGGTTTTCATATATTTCAAAAATTTAGAGGTTAATTTCACAAAAACCCTAATTTTAATTCTAAAATTAAGTTTGTGGATTATCTAATTCGGATCTATTATTTCACATCTGATTGTTCATGTTATTTCAAATTTAAATTTTCCCTCCTAGATCTAATTTCAAATTGAATTACAAATTTTTGTATTGCTTAATCATAATTTTTAAATTCAAATTCAAACTCCTCTTCTTTTTGCATGAGTTTTAATATCATTAGTCCTACCTTATAATATTCTCATGAGAAGAAGTTGTATAATTAAGGCTTCCCAAGGTTCAATTACTAAGGTTATGGAGCCTATTTGGATAAATTATTTCATGAGAATGTTGGTGGTTCTTCTATTCCAACAATTGATGTTATTTATCCTCATTCATTAAAAAATTCTCATGAAGAGGGTGAATCATTAACTAGGGTTTTCATTGACCAATTGGAGAAGATTGACAATGAATTTGAAAATCTTCAACAATGGATGAGTAAACAATACCTGGAAAATGAGGCTATCCCATTGATTTAAGGATTAAAAAGAATGGTTCAAAGTGATAAAGTTGGTGTTGATTTGTTGCATGGCATTGCTCATATTATTGACACTAATATCATGCATATGAAAATTTATGCCAAAGTCCTTGGTTACACTCAAGCACCTAGTCAAGTTAATCATTCTATTCCTATGGCTACACCTATGCTTAGTGTGCCTACTTTCACATCTACCATCATGGATACTTCCACACAAAATGTTAATTCTATGTATGTTTGTCAAGGGGGAAACATTGCTAATCAAAATTATTTCATACCTCCTTCCGTGAGTCTTCCATTTGTAACCCAATCATCTCCTATACCTACTTATCATAGTGTTCTACATCCTTATTCTCGACCTCCTCCTTCATTTAACAATATCACTCCTACATCCCAATCCAACATGTCTAGTTTCAATCCATCCACTGAAGCAACCATTAACAACCCAACTCAAACTGTCTCATCCTTAGAACAAAAAATAGCTTCCATGAACCAATCTAAGTTTAATGTTCCCACATTTGATGTAGCAATCCCATTATCTAATGATATTATCTGTGCTTCCCCCCTAAACATGTGGAAGTCCCTCAATCGAAGATTTGTAATGGAAAAGGTGATCCCTTAACTCATGTGAAAACATTTCAAACTTTGTGTAGTGATTTTGCTCATGATCAAAGACTTTGGCTAAATTATTTACTAAAACATTTAGAGATAAAGATAAAGTTTTGCAATGGTATTGTTATTTGTCTCCTTATTCTATTACACCATTTCAACAATTGGCTAATGCTTTCATTCAACAATTTCACAATAATAGTGGTCCTAAGATTGCTTTGACTGATTTGATTCATTGTACGCAATGTGTTGAAAAAAAGTGATTGATTTTATTGCTAGATATAAACATTTATAATCTCTAATTTCTTATCCTATGCTTGATCATGATCTTCAAAGAATTTTTATTTCTATTTTTCAAAAAGACATTAGGGATATGCTTCTCTTTTCCGAGTTTACTTCCTTTATGCAGTTGTGTGTAATGCTACATAACTATTAGCTTCAAGTGAGTCAATTTGAACAATCTCCTTCAATGATTCTAGTTGATAAGAATGGAAGTTCTCAACAACCTTTTGTGAAGTTTAACCGAACAAGGGATTCATCAAGTTCAATGACAACAACAATACCCAGGTAGTAGCTACAACAACAAGTGTGCCTCCTTTATCCAAATATTTTAGAAAATAATTTACTCCTCTTTCTGAATCTTTGCTTAACATTATGACACAATTGTTGAACAAAAATATGTTGAAACTTCCTCCCATCAAACCAATTGACACATCCAAACCTTTGCCAACTTATCATGATTCTAAAAATTTTTGCCAATATCATTGTCAACCTTGTCATGACATTGAAAAGTGTTATTCCTTAAGGAGTAGGATTCAATACCTTATTCATAACAATACCATTATAGTTGGTGTGAATGACAAGGTAAATAAATTTGTATCTCCTCCAAATATTTACTAATAGTTTACCTTCTCATTCTACTAATGTGGTTGAATGTGAGCATCTTGCATTTTATTCTAATGAACTTGGCCTTGAGTATAGTAATGTGGTGAATCTTATTGATAAACCTGAACCTCCTAAGTACCTATGCATTTCCTTTGATCCTAGTGAGACTATTGACGTACCTAATTGCCCACTATATATCACTATGAAGATCAAAGACATACTCTCACAAGGGGTGTTCATTGATCCCTCGTGTATGGTGAATGTGATAATGAGGAGTATCTTTATACTTTACAATTGCATCAAGTAACATATTATAAATCTAATGTGGTGATTAAGATCTTTGATAGTTTCTCTTAGTTTCGCTATTAGTTCTATTAATCTTCCTATTGAAGTTGTTACTAAGTGCTTAGATGTCATTTTTGCTATCATTCCTATGTTGGATCAATTTTTTGTGAAGTTGGGGCACCCTTGACTCTCTTCCATGAAAGCAATCCCTTATACTATCCATAAATGTCTCAAATTCCCTCTTAATGATAAAATCATAATAATTAATCATAACATGTACCAACCCATGGTGAGACATGGATATGTTAACCTTGATTACTTTTGGTCTAGAAATAATTTGAACCTATTAAACCTACAAGTGATTCTCTTTCTCAATCTTATCAAAAGTGGAAGAATGATATGATATTACCCTTGAGTAAACCTAGAAATCTTAGACCTATTCCTCCTCCTCATGATGGACCGATCTCCTTCCTACACCTTTTATTCCTCCTTTATATGTTGTGGTTCTGCCTCCTACATCTTACAAAGGAAAGCGCTCGACATCTCCTATGTTTCAACCTAGTGGACCTTCTCCTATTCCTCCTTCTTTAAAGGAAGAGAAGAAGCCTATGCCTATTAAGCCTAAACCTTCACAACCCTCAACTAAAACTAAAAGAAACTGTTGTGCAAGAGAAAGATGACAAAAACATCGTGCTAAGGCTTGTGAACTTGCTTCTCAACCCATTTCCTCTCCAAAGACTCCAAATGTTGATATGATCCCATTTGTCCAACCTTTGCCTAACCCTAGGGAGGAAGTTCAACCTAAGTCTCCAAGATCAAAAATTCTTATGAAAAATGATGGGTCATGTTCTATTCCTTTTAAAGATCCTATTTTTATTAATCTTGATGAAGAGATGGATGAAAATGACGTTAATGCTAACAATGTTAATGATTCAAGTGATGAATATGAATACGTTAATGTTGACAATGATTTATCTAAACAATTCTCACAAGCATTGATTCTATCTCCTAGTAACATACAAAGTGATCCATCATTAGAGAATGGTCCTTGTTTGGAACTTGTGGTAGCTCCATCTATCGTACTCGAAGTTGCTCCTCATGCATCTTGTCCACCTTCCCAAAACAATTGCCTCTCTCTCTCTCTCTCTCTCTCTCTCTCTCTTCTTTTTCTTGTTGGAAACATAAAAATATAATAATATAATAACAACTTAATAATAATTTAATATTAATTTAAATATCATATAATATAATAATAACAAATATTATTACAATATGATAATTTATAATAATTTTAATGTTTAATAGTGAACAAATGTGATATCTTTGGGTGTACTTTACCTATATTCATATAAAGATGGGTATGCTAGTTTAATTGAGTACAAATCATAGAAGAAAGTGAATCAAAAAAATTAATTTATTGAATAAATTATTAAAATTTATTTAATTAATGATCAAAAGATGATTGAGAGTGTTGATTAAATAATTAATGCTAAGATAAGATAAAGTGAAGTATGATTAAGTTTGGATAATTTTCAACATCTAAATAATTCATGAGGGGTTAACACCCTCAAATCCTTATAGTAAACAAAACAATATATAGTACAAATTTGGTTCCAAAGAGTTATACCTAAATCATTAAAAAGAGAGAAACATGAAATATATTAACAAAGGTAACACAATGAAAACTTGTTTTAGAAAGATCACACATAAGAAACACTATATATTTTGTATATTTTTAAAATGTAATTTTTTATATCTAATATTTATATTAATTTTCTTTATTATTAATACTTTTATAAATGTTATATTGATTATATAAAATTATAAGATCTATTTGATGCCATTGTATTGCTAATCATAATCTTGACCATCAATCTCTCAAATAGAAATAATACTTTTAAATTAAATTTATTATTAATTTTAAATAAAATTAATTTATCAAAGATTAGATTAATTTTTTCCCTTTGAAGTTTTCACCTAATTATAGACTATTGCCAAATAGATATTGAAAGAAGAGAAAACTTCAAAAAGAAAAGGAAAGAGGGTGGACTATTCTCAGAAAGGTATACAAAGAAGTGGAAATTTCGAAAAAGGAAAGCGAAAGGTACGTCTTTTTCGTGACGGCAACGAAACCTGTTTTCAATCGAACGTAGTCATTAAAATAATAAAATAAAATAATAGACAAGGAAGTACATTCAAAATCAATGAATTATTGACGAAGAACAAACTTCCGCGAAGCTTCATTAACGCGTTTTCTTAACCTGACTCACCTATACCGTACCATTAACGCGTTTTCTTAACCTGATTCACTCTCTTTAAAGGCAGGTAGAAACGAGGGTATTCTAACATTTAGCGAGTCTAAAGTACGCAACCAGTTGCTTTACCAATTTTGTATTAGTGGCAATTGCTCTGTGATTTTCTTCCATCTCTGCTTTTGTGAGGGCCTAAAATGGGTTGCACATACTCAAAGTCATCTGATCAGTCCTCTCTTCCCTTTTCTCAACTCATCGGCCAGATTATCAATACTGAACGGGAGGGGCCAGACTTTGATCTTGTTCCATTAATCGCCGCTATTGATAGTTATTTGGCCCATTGCAAAATAAATCAGGTATAAATCCCTTCCATTTTTCCATTCTTGTTAAACTCCTCGTTGCTTTGTTATTGAACTTAGCTAACGCCATTTATGGACAATCTTCCTTTGTTTACAGGGTAAAAGTTCGAAACATAAGAAGTCAACAGCAGATTGGCTGTCCTTTTCATCCAACGCCGTTGAAATCTCAGAAGGAGTCTCTGAAAGCGTCAGGATACTTGCCAACGAGGTGATTATTTTCACAAACCCTTGTGCATATCCTAAATATGATATCAGTGTTAGTATTGTAGCTTTTATTACGCAATTATCTTGCCCAGATCTTTATTGAACACTAATTAAATGATTTGTTCCCTGACACGCTTAGTTCAGGACATCACACAATAATTGTATTGCAATGTGAATGCTTTAAATGCTGTATGACATGGTGATGGGTTTAATAGATATCGGAATACTCTGGGAATGAACACTCCACAGCTATATCTGTGTTAAAGGCAGCTGGAAATGTTCACTGGGCCGGCCTCTGTTTGTTGCTGGTTGCTGCGGTTCTAAACAGGGTGGACACTATGAAGAAAAACAAGATGGAGCGTTTAGATCTTCTTAACTCCATGAATGCATTGGCAAAAGTAGTCCAGGATCTCAAGGAGATTCCTCGCGCAAAAGATAAGATGGTCACCCAAATAAGCGACTCTATTGCTTTGATAGTGCAGGGAGCCATCCTATGCTGTTCGCCGAAAACCAGATGGTTTATAAGGTGCAAAATGTATTTTCAAACACCTTTTCGTTAATTAGAATTTCTTTCATATTAGTTTTCCCCTAGTGTTTTCGTGTAAATATACGTGCTTAACTATCATATGATTCAATACCCATATAGATTCATTTTATTGAAAGCCCTAAAGGCAAAATGCTCTGTCCTCCCCAGTTACAAATTTTAATAAATTATCCCTTTATCTGACTGTGAATCTCTGTAAAATGTTTAGAATTGAGTAGAACTGTCACTATCCTTTAAGCGCTATGGAAAACCCAACTATGACTATCAAATTTTCTGAAACGCCTCACCTAAACAACCAGATTTCATATATTTGAGTACCGTAAGTCACATTTCATGACCAGCTCAGCCAGATTCACCTGAATATAGTAATTGTTATATCTATTCAATGTATTTTACAAACCCTTACTGTAAATAACTGCTCTATGTTTTTTCACAAACCCTTGCTTTAAGATTTCTAATTATCATTATGAGACTTTTCTGATCCTATGAATTAATAAGTCACTGCAAAATATATTGAATACTGAATTACACCTTAAAATCTGTTGATAGTGTAAATCGCCACAAAACGCACTAAGAAGTTCTATTTAAAATCTAGGAACACGTTACAGTTATACAAAATCACCTGGAAGTTATCATTCAGCGACTGTCCCATTACTCCCGTTTGCTGCAGATCTAGACTGCACTTCCTTGTATGAGTGAAATCTAGGGTTGTAATAATGGATGCTCTGTAACAGATTACAAGACTTTCTGCTGCCAGTTCAGATCTGTGTTCGCTTCTTGACTGTATCTTTATATCCGCCCCGGAATTCTCGCAGCCGAGAATGTGGGCATTGTTAAGGGAAATATAAAGCGATCTATAATGGGTGCTCCTCAACTTCGCGTGAACCTGATTATTGATGGCCGCCACTTTTGAATTTAGGTAATGCTGCTAAGGTTCCTTCTAGTTATCACTATCCAATTGCTGATCAATATATGCAGTGCTCCGATTTATCCCAGACAGAGTGACAAGTAGTGTTCAGCCCTACAATCGATATCCCTGAAGTAAGCCTAGGTCCTTAATGAAACCTTCACTGGCAGCTCAAACTTGGATGCTTGACTGCACTCGCTGTTGTTTGCCTGATCCCCATGAATGCCCATCAATTCGGATCTGTTATGTGCGTCTCGGATTACCATAGGCGGAAAAGTACTTCCAGAATTTAACCTGGAATTTAAAAAGTATAAAGTACTTGAAATATGATTAAAGTGATGTGTTGATCCCTGAAACCGGTTCTCGCCAATTTCAAAGGGCAGTTCGGGAAGTTCACAGGTGTGGAAGCAACCTCTCACCTCTGGGATTTTAGAATTCAATAAATGCAAAGCTTTTAAGTGTAGGTGGTGTTAAGGTAGGTAAGGTTGGGTAGGTAAGATGAGTATTGGTGGTTGTGCTTCCTTCCCTGCTTGTTACCATCCCTTGTTCTTCGTTTCTTTCGTTTCTTACTTCCCTCTCATTCAAGCCGTTATGTTGTCTCGGTCGTTTGAAATAATCTTCATATCACCATTTTCTAACAAAAATTATGTTGTCCCAATTGTCCCAGTCGTTTGAAATAATCTTCAGATCTTCATTTTCTAACAAAAATTATGTTGTCCCCCTAGGCAGAGATTAGAAGCAAATAGACCCTTAATTGTTGGGAAGAAAATGAAATAAACAAAGTAAATCGGATGTAAGTGATAACATTCAAATCCTCTAGTGGGAAGCATTCGTAAAGGCCAAACAAAATTATATTCTGAAACGATAAATCTCTTTTACATTTTGCAAAACAAATGTCATCTGAAACTAATTTTGATAAAATTGAAAGAGTGATTACACATGATCCATATTTTATAAATGAAAGAGATAGAAATTAGACATCCATTGGTAAAAACAATTATGCCTTTATTAATGGCACAAAACATCATTTATAATGACAAGAAGGCGACAAAGGCATAGTCTATCAATTTACAAATGACACTAATACCATGATGTAAATCATAATTCATGCAAAATAAAAAAGGGAGGGAGGTTTGTAGCTCTCCTTTTAAAACTTTTATGTTCATAAAAGACCATCTCTGAGAGACTCAGTCTTAGAGACTTCGAAAATTTTAGAATCTCCGAATTCTTATGGGTAGCGCAACTAGTTGCTTCTGAGCTGGTGAATTCCACTTTGTAGATCTATCCCTAATTTCTAGCATGAGGGGCATCTGTGTTTTAAGAGTCATGATTGGGGAGGCTAACCGCCTTCATTATTTTCGCGATCTTCTTGACTTTAGAATGTTCACCATTACAACTCTTTTGATTCATGCTTGTGCATTCTTTTGCTCGGATGTGACATGTATCAGGCGGTGTGGGGATTCTTAAGGGAAGACCCACAATATAGTTTCGATCCTCCACGGACGCAACACGTGGTGAGCAGAAGGAAACTGAGTCAAGGCGAATCTGAGGTCTGAATAGATATAACTATCTGCGGGGCGCTTATGGGGCCTACCCTGCCGAAAAGTGAAAGGATGCTGCCAGCTTTACACATGAGGAGTTGGGAGGCGTAGAGAAATCTACATGATATAACTTTTAGTTAAAAAAAAAAAGTTGAAGGCACAACAAAAATAGAAAGAAAGATATAGTCACTAAATTCAAATCAAATCTAATATAAAATTAATTAATATTCTAAATGAAAACATGTTCATATTGTTTTCTTTGTTTATTGTTGGTTTTATGTTTTTCTTATATAGATTGTGCTGATCTTTTATACATCTTGTTGTCATTGTGCTAACCTACTATTGGCGTAATAAATGTCATATGCTTTACAAAATATATAAATTCTTATATACAAGATCTCAAATAAAACATTTGTTGTAATAATTTTGTTCCTACTTATTATTTAGAAATAAAAATCCATTTGTAAAATTATTTATATATTAAGTCATATTCATTTAGATCTACAAATATTTTTGTTAATTGATTAATTTTAATTATATTCAGTTATCTTTAAATGATTTGACATATTTTTTATTTGAACATTTTACTTTTATAATATATTAAAAATTTGTTTATCACATTTTTTATTAAATAAACTTAATCATAAATTATTTTTTTCTAATTCAAATAAACCATCTAAAAATAGTTCACATAGAATATAAGGTAGCATACCTAGTTCTAGATCATATTTGTGCATTATTCCATTTAAAAAATTACTATATTAATATATTTCTATTAAACTATTGGTCAAAGAAAAACTATAATAAAACTACATCATTATTATTATATTATCATATTATTATATATTATTATTTTCTACACTAGCATACCTATCTTTAGAGGGATAGAGGTAAAGTATGGGAAAAATATCAGAGTGTGTAGGATTGAGAGGTGGAAATGGAGATAAAATAATATAAAATTTAAAAATAATAATCAATTGAATTATAGGTAAAGTATGTTTAAGATATCATATTTGTTCATTATTCCACTTAAAAAATTGGTATATTATTATATTTTTATTAAACTACGGACCAAACAAAAAAACTATTGTTTATAATTTATTAGTATACTACTATTTTATAGATTATTGATATCTATCAATGGATGGTAAAGATCTGATGACAAGATTCCATGAGATGAATTGATTGAGATAGTTAAACTCAAACCCATTGTTAATAGATTAATGATATTCACACATTTAAATATTACAAACAAATGAAATTAAATGTTTCTAATTTTTATTGATGAACATGTTTGTATCTATTTATGATTATAATACCTATTCAATACTATAATCCATAAAACAATATAATTCATAATATTTTTTTCATTGCAAAGCGTAAACCTTTATATTAGTTTTAACAATAATATGTTATTTATTCAATTTTAGAAATGTTATGAATAGGTTAATCCATGCTTCAAAAGATAGAGATGACCTTATGGCAATTCGGAAAAAAGTGGAGGAGATGTTGACAAGGCTTAATGCAAATATGAGCGCCCTAATCTTATCTATTGTGGCGGATACACATGTTCCCTCTGCCAACGTCCAATTAGGTTAAGTGCATCAACCCACTCAATAATGGCTTGTTTCATTTTAAATGGCATGCTTAGCAATATTTCCTATCATGTCTTTCTGTTTTTTAATATTTGAGCAGTTGCACTCAATCATGCGATATTTCCTAACATGTCTTTCTGTTTTTTAATATAAAGCAGTTGCATACATGAGCGAATTGACGAGAATGATACGCTTTATGTGGCAGCAAAAGTATTGGAATTACCAATCTCTGCTGTGAGCAATAAGCAATGAGTATCAATCTTTGCTGTGCGCGAATATTAACTTGGATTTCAAAAATATCTACGATGAATATGCATTATTGGAATACCCTAACTCACATCTATTTAATCAAATGTCTCAGTAGACAAATTGATTAGACGAATTTATGTAGTTAATATTTGTTTTTTAAATTAATATTTCTTTCCTATTGTGATTGTAGTTGATGAGACCAGAGAGAAGTTACTGCCGATGATATTGAGGTGGGGGATAATAGCATATCCATTTTCTGCTAGTCGGGAAGAAGCCGAACTGAGGAAGTCAGAATTGGAGGAGTTCAACTTCAGATCTCAATCCAGCTTGGAGTTTATTTTTCGGAATTTGGAGCTGTTTCAATCAAGGGTGAGATTATATTAGTCTCCCCATCATCTTCTCAATATATAAAATCGTTTCTTCAACGGGATCGTTTAAATATATAAAATTAACATGTACTTCTAGAAGACGTTTTCTGCAAATGGCTTGAGATCATGGATAAAGTGCTGTACAGATTGTTTCAGAATATCTTTATCCCTGTGTATCGTCCGTTAACATAATTTGTGTTGTAATCACAGGCAAAGGAGGTGCGTCTTCGTGGAGATATAAAATTTGTGTGCGTGGGTCCAATTAACAAGATGTTGGAGTTCCTGCCAGAGTTAAAGTGTGCCTTGGAAAAGCTAGGAAAGGTCGTCCAAGTCTTCTACGTTGGGGAAGGAGTCCAAAATCCTGGACACAAAACGGTTGCTTTCCAAGAAGAAGAAAAAGAGTATGAAATCCTGAGAAAGAAAATGTGTAGCATCACAAGCCTCTCTTTGTGGAATGTTTACAGGTTTTGGGAGCGCGTCAAATGTTTAAGGGATGAGTTGGGTAGGCAGGTTATTGACGAAAGGACTATGCAGGTAAGAAGTATGGTATTGGCTTTTTTTAGTGCATGCGAATGGAGAGAGAAGCCATGGATGCAAAGGGAGAATGGAGAAGAAGTGGATGAAAAGGGGAAGGGGATAAGTATAATAGCAGTGGATGAAAATGGGGAGATGATAAATGGGAGGGAAGAAGAAATTGTGCAGCTGCTGTGCCAAGGTACTGAGGAGGAGGAGCGTCATAAATTCATGGGTGAAATTAAAGGTGAAGGAATTTAGCAACGCCCTCCGTAGGAGATGGTGAGATGGGACATTTCCTCCCAAATCCCATCCGCATCATGTTGATATTTGATGCTTCTTCGATGACTTTGACAGATCATGCTGAAGTTGCATTCCAAAACTTCCATTCATCGCCAAGCTTTAGTTAACTTTTTAATAATTATTCTAGAAAATAATGGATGCTGTGTTTTTTTGTTTTTTTTTTGAGATTTTTGTCCATGCTATATCGCTGGATTATGGTAAAAAACTCTGTTTTGTAGTTAATCTGCAAGTTCGAAATAGCTGTGCGATGCATGATTGTTGCTACGATCTGAGGCTATAGACATTATAAATAAATTGCCTCTTTATTGTTTTTTATTTTAATCTGCATTAAAAACTGTATTGTTTAGAAATAAAAACAGGGTACTCTGCCTTCTCCGAATTCAAATGTATCATTCATTTATTTTTATGCCTGTTGATATTTGTTAAAGCTGTAAGCCCTTGCTGTCATTCATTTTCTCTGTTATGATTATTTGAGTTTGTCAACTGATTAAAAGAAAAAGGGTTCAGATTTGAGTCTACACATCATCCACTGTTAGACTTCATTATCATTTGCGCTTCAAAGGAGGATCGATTACAGAAGAAAGATGCGACGCATGCTTTTGCGTTATTGATCGTGATTTACTCTCACACTCCATACGTTATCGATGAAGTGTGTGTGAGAAGTATGAAATGTGCCAAAAATGCTTTGAATGCTAAATAGCCATGTTTTATGTCGGGAGGTTGGACTTCCACTATTCAGAGTTATTACTTACGGTTAAAGTGATGCTGTTAGCAATTTAAATATTTAGGTTTATTTTTTCAATTTATGATTAGATTTGAAGTTTATTCTTTCTATTTATAGGTAGATTATCAATTTTGTTACCTCATTAATTTTCTTCATAGAGGCAATTAGCGTGACAGTGATATGCTCATGCTCTAAAATGTTAGTTCGTATTATATGTTTTTGTATTTAATTGTTTGTGGTTTAATAATTTATAATCTGGATGTTATTAATAGAATAGTGTTCTAAGTGATTAAAAAGAAATGGTTTTATAAGTTCATATTTGGCAATGAAAATTGAATTGGTGTATACAATCTTTTATAAAATTTCTTGAAAAAAATCTTGGGGGAAAATTGTTTAGTCCAATGGAACAGAATATTGAAGTTCAAGAGTGGAGAAGATAAGGAGACTTCTTTCATCTGATATTGAAGAATAACCAGGTAAAAGCAGTTCTAAAACATATATTAATTTCATATTCTGCATAAAGATGTGTTATTCAGTTATAAAATCCATGTGTTCCAGCTGCTAATTTTAGTTATATTCTGGTTTCTTTGTTTATCAGGTTTTTAAAGCTATTATTAAGTTTAAGAAAGAGGGGAAGATAAGGAGACTATTTTTTTCTAATATTGAAATATAATCAGGTAAAGACAGTCCAAAACATATATTAAATTTCATGTTTTACATTTTTTTAGGAGTAAATGCTTTTGATCTGAAGTTATGAACTATTAAGATCACAAACAGAAGATCAACAACAATATTTCAGAAAGATTAAAAAAATTTGAATCTTGATGACAATAACCACAACACTACCATTTAACCATCACATCATATAAACACATATTCTATATAATTATATGTTTTTATTTTCATTTATAAAATCCATATATTCTGACTGCTATTTTAAATTATATTTTGATTTCTTTATTTATCAAGCTTGAAAAACTATTCTGATTCTCACAATCATTTATGGCCCTTTCACCAGTCTTTAGACTTGTGAACTCTGAAAATCATAGACAGTTCTTTCCTAATTCTGGCTGTATGCCTCTCACACACACAAAAGACTATAAGTAAAATATGCTTTGCATTTAGTTAGAAGAAAGGGGAGGAAACATCAGCTTAAATTATGACTTTTAAGACTTTTTTTTTTGATGGAAGCTTTCATGGTATGTATTGATGATTTCTCTCCCTTGATATTGAGGTGGTTAATCTCAACAAACTGGAATGGGAACGAAAAGGCACAGTGCCACTGAATTGGAGAGGTTCAGATCCGTGTGAGTATCATTGGGATGAGGTTAACTGGACCAACTCACAAGTAATCTCATTGCAAGGCTTCTCCATACCTTAAAACCCATCAATACGTTGAAGTTTTGAACTACTTAAGTTTTAGAGCTCATAGCATTTATGAAATACTGGAATATTTTGTTACCGGAAATGATGAACAATAGGACAAGAGAATTCTTATAATTAAGTGCAACAGGTCTTCTTAGTGGACTTGAAACACTGTAACTCCTATATATTTCATCGCAGAACTAAACCAACACTTTTGACATATGAATAACTATAGACATATTTAGGATTGTACTTTATGATTTTGTAGATAATCCTTATATGGGCACTGCAGGGATATATCATACGATAAGGACTTGACTGGATCCATTCCCAGCAGCTTGGGGAATTTGATTAATCTGGAATCCTGTAAGACAACACGTATTTTATGCATCAGTAAACTAATTGGACTTCATAAAGAATCCAATATTTATTCAGCATCAGAAAACAGCTTAGAACATGTTCTTTGTGATTGGTTGCAGTTTTTCATCACGATTTCCAAATGAGCTGGCGAATCTGCTAAATCTGAAATTTTGTAAGATTGTTAGTTTGGTGTTAAAAGTTCTTGTATTATATTTTTCTTTGAATGTTCTCTACGCTTATTTGGTTCGTGATTGGTCCTACGAAGCACTTCATTAATGTTACGGCGATCTTCTATTCAGAGTCTTGAATTCAAATGGTTTTACTGGCCCTCTTCCCCCTGCTCTGGGTAATTTATCACAACTTCATTGGCTGGATCTAGCTTTTAATCAGCTTAGTGGTTCTCTTTCAGTCTCGAATATAAATGAAATTGGATTAGACAAACTTTATGATGCTAGAAAATTGTAAGTGTTTTGCCTATGCAGCTTAGTTTTTAGCCACTACAGACCAATTTTTACCACCGACCTAAGAATAATATGATAGTAAATGTTTTGTTTTGTTGCCTGAACAGGAATAGGCTAACGGGCACAATTTTAGCAGACCTTTTTCATTCCATGATAAAGCCAAGTCATCTGAGAGCAAATCAAGATCACTATTTTTAAATTCTTATTGTGGAGAATATGTGCTAAAAAACTATTGTACTAGTCTGAATGCTTCTTGCTGCTATTGTGGGCAGACTTCTTGATGGAAAGGCTTTCACTGGCGAAATCCCCCATACTTTGGATCTGGTAGAATCATTGGAGGGGTTGTGAGTATACATATGTTTGTAACAGATGAATCTATAACATTAGGATTTTCAATTTATGTTATTTACAGGGGGCCTCAGGAATTCTTTAAGCGGTTCAATTTCTTCTAACATCAGAAATTAGATCAGTGATTTGGAAGTGTGAGGAGTCTTAGATCTCATATAGTTATTTTTATTTGTTTCTTTTTATAAGGTGCTAATAAGAATTAGGTAAGAACAAATTGACAGACCACTGGGGAATGAGGACAATTCTTTGTAAAAATGCCTTGGATTTGGAAGTCGGTTTTGAGTTGCTATAAAGCTCTGTCCATCTGCTTTGGATAAACGCAGTTACATTCATTGTTAGTAGGAGATTAAGTCATCTCCAATTCAGCACACCTTTGTTGCTTTACCTATGAATTGTGGGCCCTTCATGCTCTAGACAATGGCACTGATTTTGGATAATTTAGTGTTGGTCACGGTGTTAAGATAGGGTTTTAGCTTATGTGACTTAAAAGTTTAAAGTTATTGTTTTAGTTTTTGGATAGTTATGACAATTGCTTTATATGTACAAAGATTAAAAATGATTATTTAGAAATGTGTTTCAACAATTATAAATTAAAAAAATATACACAACTCTATCAATTAATATTTTTTATTATAAATATATAAAAAAATAAAATAAAAAATTATCACCTTATTGTGTTTTTTTTTCACATGTTAGGGATTTATGCTGGCATGCACAGGAGATTTATTAGCACTGTAATTTAAGACCTGCTACGATAGCAATGTGAGTGTACTCAATCTTACCCTGCTCATAAAAAACAGAAACAGCAATTCTTTATTTATAGATAAATGTACACTATTAGGAATTGGAACTACACTGCAGCGATGAAATTCCACCTATTCTTTACTCTCTGTCAGAGTCTGCTCCATTGTTTGATGGAACCACAGGGTATACTTTCCCTTGATTTCTAGTTTTATTGATCTTAAATTGTTTGGTTAATTATATTGGAATGAATCCCTGTTTTATTTTGCGATGTTCTTATAAGTTTGTTTATTATGAAATTGGGTTTTATAGAATCTACAATAATTTGGCCTGCCCCTATGCTCAACGTGTTTGAACTTTGAGCTGCCAGAAACTATGAGGTGCTTTGCCTGTCATTTGGTTTATCTCGTTTGTATGTGCATGGTTTTATAAGACAACGATTATCAATAATGTCAACTGTAAAGGATAACTAACTCACGAGTAAAATAAAATGCAGACCTGGCTGATATTTAGACGTCTCCAATAGACCTGCAGGACCGACCCACATGGTACAAGAAAAAGGTTTACCCTCCTAACAAGGTATACAATTTATGTGCAATTTTTTAAAATTTTATGTTTTCAATGTCATCTAAAGGGCATTTTGAAACATAATCTGTTCTGCGTATCATTTATTGAATAAAATACCAGTTTGTGTTTAGACTTTAGAATGGGGTTTGACAATCTATAAGAAATATGCAATAATTTCTTGTCAAGTGTAATGAATTGAGTAACGTTATTAATTTATTGCTATGATAATTACCATTGGGGTTTTATATAGCAAGTCAGGACCCAGGGGAATTTCACATGTTTTTATGAGTAGATTAAGAGTTTTCAGCCAAAGAGTTAATGGCCTTGCAGTTAGGGTTTGTTAATGACCTAACAATTGTCAAATTACTGAAACTATTGAAGACATTTTATTTCAGATCATTCACATAGACTACTGAACTTTCCTTTCCTTTACTGTTTTAACTTTTTTTGCATTTAATAAGTTGAATCATCATATCAAAATGGCTATGCACTTCTGCCTCGTTAATTCTAGTGGGTCAGTGACATTACTGAGCAGCAAAACTCATGAATGTATTCCACTTGTTAAGGAGGCAAGGGTGAGCAGACCTCGCGCTTAACTACCTTGTCAAATAATTTATTTCTCTACTTTAAATAGCTATCTCGTTTAAGCACCTAAACCCATTGGAACTATACAGGATACGGCAAAAAAGGAGGCTGCAAATGAGTTGCTAAAGTACAGAGAGACTTTTTAAAAACAGAGCACACGGCATTAGCCAAGCCAGAACCTGAGATACCTGAATCACTTGCTATGGAGAATGTTTCCTGCAAATATAGATAAGCTTAAGATATCCTATCTTGAACAGATCATGATGAATTGACCATGGCAGCCTCTACGCTTGATTATCTGGTAAATACTTGTGAGAAGTTTGATGATAGGTCATTCTTCTTGGATGAATTCAGTTATGTAAACCATCTGATTCTGCATAGTTATATCCATGACTTTTGATCTTTTTTCCTTCTGTGTATACTGCTTTGATAAAAGGGAGACACTGCATGAAATTTATGCAGGTTGATCTTGCATGTGCTCCTTTTTTTGAAAGAGTCTATTTTGCGTTTCTCAGACATAAGAACTAGGACATCACAATATGCAGGCCAAAGCTATTGCAATGGAGTCAAGCAAGTACAAATTAGACTTCTTCAATTTCTGGCTCTATTTATTTAGCATTCTAAAAACATGTACTATACAAATGAAGTAAATCACAATACATCGATATTTCTGACAAGCAATTTTCTTTTTATATGACGCAACATACTGGGTTGATTGCAGGAAGCGCAAAAAGTGGATGCATATGGAAAAACAAGACATGATCCAAAGCAAATTCTTGAAAAATACAAGAGATCTACGGTATCTCGTGTGTAATACCAAAATGTGTTTTATACCTTCTTGCTGTTGATCCCTTTGTATACCCTACTAACAAGATACATGCAAGAACAAAGAGGTTTTTTATTTACCTTACAGTTTAATCCTCTACCAATTTATATTGGTTGATTTTTTTTTAGATGGTAGCATTTTTCAAATATTTAAAAGGTTGTCACAGGCTTATCAATGAAATTTATAATTTTTATATGTTACAATTATTTTTTATTTTTTATTAGTTTATTCAGCAAATAATAAAGATGAAGATAATCATACACTTCTAAATTAAGTTATTTTAAAGCAATTTCTTAAAAATTGAATTTATTTGTGCTCATAACAATAAAGAGATCAATTTTAAAGTCCTTAATATTATTTTTCATATGAAAGAGTTTTTAATTTCAAACATGTTTCTTTATGAACTAAGGTATAATCTAACATCTCAATCACATCCAAATCGCATTCCATCTCTTGTTTGGATTTGAAGAAAGTTAATGCTCTTTATTATTATTTTTTAGTTTCTTCAAAGATGTAATTGCCAATATATATTTCATCTATACGACAAGCAGTATTACAGAAGTACTAATAGACCTTTTCATTTACACTTGTATTGTCTTTATAAGAGGAAACATTTCTATTTTTTTTCATCAATTTGAAGAGAAAGAATCTTTTTCCATTTATACTTTTATTTTGTGTTTATAAGAGAAGATTTTGATTTTCTTTTTTGTTAATTTGAATAGAAGGAATGTTTTCAATCTATCTCTAAAAAATGGGTTTTGAGAGCAAAGTTCATTAATGTCCTTGGATTTAGCAATCATATTTGTCTCATATAATTATGCAACCCACCTATTTATCATTTTTCTTGCATATTTAGTTCACATTCTTACAAAATTTGTTTATGTATGCATGCATACTTCGTCCTTGTCTTTGCTTTATATATCGCTCCCTCAATTTCAAATTTGAGTAATGCACATTGAAATTCAGGGCTTTCTCATTTTCAAATTCGAGCAATGTATTAAGACTCAAGGAGTTGGACAGTTCATTGCAAACAAAGTTGGGTGTTGATTGGGTCTATATTTGGTCACTAAATTTTGACAACTAGAATTATCAAAGCACCAAAATGTAGTTTTTTCTTGTAAACAAATTTGACTTTAGAAGACCAAAGATTATTAGGATCAGTTTCAAGGTGGGGAGCAAAACTATAAAGCTCCAATTTCATTTGTAACTTCTTATTTCATAGGCAATACATATATTATTGCTAAGATCTTAGCTTATAGATGCAAACTAAGATCTCAAATGTCCATGACATATCATTGGAATTGCAAATAGATTCAAATACAATACTAATACGAGAGAAACATTTGGATTTTGTTTCTTTGTTGCAATGGAATTGAGATTGTGAATTGTGTGTTTGATATGCAGGGTTAATGATAGCAAAATGATGTATTATAGCAATAATAGTAAATTATAGAATAGTTAACAAGAACAATAAGCTAGACTTGGGAATAAGATGTAGAGAGGAACCTAGATCTAAAAATTGGAGTGAAATGTACTAAACATAGGTGTAGACACCTAATGGAGCTTACACGATGGGCGCCAAAATGTGAGCTCCAAATTGTGGAATCAACCTGCAAGAGGAGAAAACAAGCAGCAAGCACACATGAAACATTATGTTAAGAGTTAAAAATCTAAAATAGAAACTAAACTGGCTAGCTTCAAAATCAAGAACTCTAAGCGCGTCTCATGTTCCTCTATCTACAAGGATCCTTCAAATCAAGGTGGCTCTCAGCTTGGAAGAGCACTTGATCTCTAGGATGACTACCTAAAGAACAAGAGATATGAATGATTCTAAGATCTAAATGGAATGCAACTAAGATCTTAGTGAGATGATCAAATAATGAGATCTAATTAAGCTAAAATGAAGATGATAATGTTATGAAATGATGTGCGGTTAATCTAAATGATTAATCTAACATATGATAGAATTTAGATATGATGCAATTAAGATGGCCTAATGCTTGAGAGAGGCACAATGAGAGCTTCTTGATAACCTGCAAAACAACTATAATAAGGATGCATACCAAGTGGATCTCTTGATAAGAGATAAGGGTTTAATTTAGAGTTGAAGGCTTAGGAATGGATGGCCAAGATTGATTACCAATGAAGGGTCAAGATTGAAGGAGGAATGTGGTCTCAAGTTGAAAGGCTTAGCCTTGTGACAAATGTCACAAAGGGGAGAGGGTGAGGATCAACGTGGTCCCACAAGTGTGGTCCCAAGTTGAAAGGCTTAGCCTTGTGACAAATGTCACAAAGGGGAGTGGGATGAAAAGTCAATGTGGTCCCATAAGTGTGGTTCCACCCTAGGAGAAGGGGATATGTGCTTACACGTGTGAGCAACCTAGGAAGAAACAAAATGGGATTAATTAGGATAATGAAGGGATTAGAGAGGTTCTAGAAGGATGATTAGGAGGCAAGTGGGAATGTAGGATTTTGCAAGTGGGTGAGGGAAAACATAATTTTTAGTTAAATTAAAATAATTTAATTTAGCCAAAAGGGATGCAACTTGCATTTGTAGGATTTTGCAAGTGGGAGGATTTACAAATAAATTTTGATTTATTTAGATGCAAAGGGGGTTTTAATTAAATGTAGATTTAATTAAAATGGGAAAGGGAATAAATTGATATTTTTAATTAAATGTGAATTTAATTAAAATGGCTAGAGGGGGGTATTTAATTAAATGTAAGCTTAGATAGAAGAAGGGTATATTAATTAAATCTTAATTTAATTAATAGGCGATTAGAAGAATAGAGATATTAATTAAATCTTAATTTAATTAATAGGCAATTTAATGATGATTAAATGTATAAAATCCATTTAATTAGTTGTGTCAGTTTTAGGTGTCAACAACAACAATACCTTCTATTTTAGTTGCATCTTTCGAAGTTTTTCCTTTAACAATTTTACCAAGGTGAGTAGAACAAGATTCTTCCTTTACAACCAAGAACAAGCATTCATTGTCTTCTTCATAGTCAAATTCATCATCATAAATATTTGCATTTTCTTTAACATAATAAGTCTTCTTATGAAACTTTCCTTTGAATTCCTTATTCTTTTGATATGCAATTCTGTCAAGACAACTAAAAGCATAATGACCTATCTTTCCACAATTAAAACATTTAAAGGGCAATTTACCTATGTACTTTCCATTTCTTTTCTTCATTCTTCTTACAAAGTTTTCCTCAATCTCATCAAAGTTTTTTCATCAGATTTCTCATCTTTTGCTAATTTAGTAGCCTTGAATGTTGTCTTTGTTCTTGCACTAGTAGTACTAAATTCTCTCATCTCATAAGCAAGTAAAGAGCCATACAAGTATTCTATAGTGTACTTATTATGATTCTATGATTCTTCTATTGTTGAAACCTTAGAGCTATAGGGTTTAGTAAGAGTTTTGAGTGCATTTTTTACAACTTCATCCTCTGGTAAGTTACCTCCAAGACCTCTCATCTTATTTACAACATCATCTATCTTCTGCAAGTAACTAGTTATATTGTCTTCATCCACCCGCGTGCATTCTATGGCATCCTAAATTATACTTCCTTATGTAGTTTGGTCCACATTTGAGGCCCTCACCTTAGTGTCTATATCTCAATGCTTAATTAAGACCTAATTATGCTTACATCATGCAAATATGGATTTATTTTCACTTTATACACCACATGGCCCCTTATTTTGAGCCCTAAAATGGGGTAGGACCATGGCACCATGCCCTAGCCCTCCCTATTTGGCTCCCCCTTTAAACCCCTTGACCATTTTCAAATTTGAACGAAAACCTAGCCCCATGTCGTCCTTTGTCGGAAAATTAAGATGTTTTCCCAATAGGCAAGTAAAAAAGGAGGCTCCCCCCCCCCTCATTTGGGGGAGATAAAAGGAAAGATACATGGGCGAAATTATGATTACAAGGCATAAAATAATCAAGCATTCATCATCAAACATTTCTAGAGGGCTTCAAGGTTGCATATTATTCATTCATCAATTATGGAGCAACATTACATTATTTCATATGTAAGCATATGTGTGTAATTAGGGTTTTGTCATGTGCATGACATTTTATACAACATATGTGATTACATTTAAGAAACAAAGCATCATTATCAATCATTGCAGATCTGAGGTATATCATTCCATTATTTATTTAGTATTTGCAACCTTTCATTCAATGTTGATTACTCAACGAGGGTTTGACTTAGGAAAGCCCCCATTCCCAACATATTTCCTCTTCTTTTTGTGTGTAGGAAACAAGTATGGAGTTGCGATCTTCAGGATAGGCATTATTTGCAGTGACGAATCAATCCCCCTTTGGTGTGTGAAAATTACGGAGGACTAGGGAGACCACCACCATGGTCCCATTATTTTAGGAGTTCCTTCGGGGATCAGATCCAAATCTGCTAATCTTTCTCAAATCCAAGTGTGTGGCTCAATCCGATAACTATAGCTCATTCTTTCTATGTTTTCATTCTCATTTCTAGCAATTTACCCTAATTTCAACAATTTAAATTACAAAAGAGGTTAAACAAATTCACACCTTGAATCCAATCAGTATTTTTAGTTCTTATCCTTGTTGGTTTATGACTAAATCTATTGGACCCTAATTTTTCACCCATTACACATTCATATTTAGTTTTAGCATTCTGCAACTTACCTTCTTTAACAGTAGCATCCCCTTCATAAGTATTTTCTAATTTATCCCCAACTTCATAAGTAGATTCTAAAGATACAACTTTTGTTAATTCAGTCTTAAAAAGAGCACTAAAGATAGCAAACCTTGTCTTTTTATTGTCTTCAAATTCCTTGATCTCATTCGAAGTATTCACCCCAGTCTGTAATTTAGTGTACTTATGTGTCACAAACTTCCATACTTCATATCCAAGAGAAATTAGGTAACATTGCATCTTCACTTTCCAAAAAGCATAGTCAGATCCATCAAACATAAGGATTGTCAATTTGTGTGTCATCAAGATCTTCTCAAGAAGTTAATCTCTTCTCCAAGGAACCAAATCTCTGATACCAATTGTTGAATATTGTAATGCACAAGACAAATTAGAGGGGGGATGAATCAATTGTATAAAATCTTAAAATCTATTTATTAACTTAGATCTGCAACAACTTAACTTTAACACATAATCCACAAAACAATACATGAGCATGAAAACCAAAGCACATCATACACAATGAAACACTAGATTTTATGTGGAAAACCCTGTTAGGGGAAAAACCATAGAGAATTTATTTTCAATATATGAACACTTGTTAGGGTGACACCGGTCAAGGTGATTTTTACAAAGAAAGGTTCACTGCTAGAAAGCTCACTACTTGAGAGAAAGAAAGAGAGGTTCACTACCAGAGGGCTCACTGCCAAAATGAAGAAGAATAAAAGAGAAATAATCCACCACCGATGCACTTCTACAGCTATAAGATTTGTAGATACCTTTGACTCACTGGTTTTGGTAGCTAGCGCATGAAAGTTCACACTACTCAACCCTTTCCACCAACTCAAACACTAGTCATCAAATAGTCAGGGAGATAGATCCTCTTTCACACATTTTCATTGCATTTCACTTTCTTTCACATACACACACCTAGAGTAAAAACACCATCAAACTTGAAACCATGCTTCCAAAGCCTAAGAACATGTTACAACTAAATAGAATGAAGCTAAGGACATTGTCAACTTAACTCCAAAACCAGAACACCAAAACCATATCGCAGAGAAATGTGGACTATGCACTTCATACAGGAACATTGTCAAACAAGTTGTCAAACACAACTTCCTTATCACATTGTTGTCCTCGATTTCAATGCAGCTAAAATCGTGAGGCAACCCTACGAAACTGGTTTGTTTCGTCCCTCACGTCCTCCAGAGAGCTTGACTAACTCCGTCGGTTAGCTCCTTTTGCTTTCCACTTTTTGTTTTTATTGTTTATAAGTTCTTTTATTTTTGCAGTTTTGTTCGACCTGTAGGGTTTTCCCTTTTGAAAGAATTGCACATCGGACTTTAAAGTCTGATGTGCAATGTTTTGGTTTTTTGCCCCTGCAGATCGGACTTTAAAGTTTGACCTGCGGGGTCTTTGCCCCTACACATCGGACTTGATTTCAGTGGCTTGCATGTCGGACTATAAAGTCTGACTTGCAAGAGGTTTAATCCTGCATGTTGGACTTTAAAGTCTGACATGCACGACGTGCTTAACAATTAATAGGGGCATTAATTGTTAATTTGGGTGCTATTTATCAAAATTTGGGTTTTAATTCCTCATTTTATTTTGCAATCTCTCCTCCTCACGTGACCTCCTGCTCCTTTCCTCCAATTTCGCTCTCAATCATCTCGCGGATTCTTTGGATTTTCGTCGATCACCTTTATCGAGGTAAGGTTTTCAGGTTTTTGTTCTTTCCGGGTTTTTCCTTTTGTTTTGCTTCTTCTTTTCTTCTTCATCGTTCCTTTTGTTTAAGGTTGGAGCACATCAGATTTTGAAATCTGATTGTTCTCAATCTTTCCTTCCCCTCTTTTTCTTCATTTGCATGTCGGGTTTAGAATCCCGACATGCAGGTGAGGGAAGATTTTTTTCTACATATTGGATATGCAAGAGATATCCTTCTTGCTAGAATGTCAGGTTTTAAAACCCGACGTGTTAGGAAAAGGGTTATATCTTACATATCGAACTTTAAAGTTCGATATGTAAGTCAAGTTTGTTTGATTGACATGTCGGGTTTTAAAACCCAAAATGTCAATCGATGTTCTTCCCCAAGCACATCAGACTTTAAAGTCTGATGTGCATATCCTTTGAGCATACTTCCCCTACACATCAGAGTTTAAAGTTCGATGTGCTAATAACTTTTTCCCAACTTGTACATCAGACTTTAAAGTCTGATATGCAAGGAAGATGTTTTGCCCCTGCACATCGGACTTTAAAGTCCAATGTGCAAATTTTGACTCCTAAGGTACATATCAGACTTTTTTCCCCGACCTGCCAATTTTTGACAATTTTGTTCCCAAGTCCGTTCTAACTCCGAATTTTTGTTCCATTTGATAAAATTTGGTTTTCTGATGATGATGACTATCGAAGAAGCTAATCCTCAATGTTGAATGCAGTACTTTGCAAATGTCAAAGCCTTCTCAAGACAAATCAGAGCCTTCCTCAAGTCAATTGGAATCCTCATCGAGCAAACCATCCGCCAAGAAGAATAAGTACAAGTATGATAAATACTTGAATATGTACCCAGAAAGCTCAGTAAATTCCAATATCAAGGAGATCATCAAGGATACAAAAATTGATCATGTCAATATGCAGGAGTTCATTGATCGAGTTGAGAAAGCTCCTTCATGCCTGACAAACTTGATCAAATCAGAGTTGCACAAATATGCTTCCTTCCCAGTCGCAACTCATGATCCAGATTTTGCACTTGCAGTGGCGGATCATTTCGATCCAAATACTAGACAAGTAAAGGATGTTGATCAAAATATGGTTATGACATTGGACAGTGTTTTCTTTAACAACATCTTCAAGGGTTCTCCAGTCGAGGAAGTGGCCGACATTTTTCAAGAAAGTGGCTCAAGAATATTTTGAGAAAAATGAGGTAAAATGTAAGAAAGTAATTAATACAGTTTTTCTCTCTGCTGTTAGAAATTCCACCACTTCAAGATGGCCAAAGTATTTCCATAGAAGTGACTTCAATGAGGAATACAATGATATGGTCACCATGTTGGCATGGGTGAAAGGTTTGAAAGATTCTCATTATTTTCAAAGTTGGATGTGTTATTATATGAATATATTTAGGAAATGAGCTACCAAGATTGATTGGGGTGAACAGATCAGTGATGCACTCTGTGCACAATTAAAGGAGGTTAAGATAACACTGATATTCTATATGACCTCGTACCTTGTATATGCAACTGCTTCCATGAAGCAATATCCAGGTTTATCTACAAAAGGTGACAGGAGGTTAGTACCTATCTGGGATAATTATGATCAACTCACGATCAATAATCAAGGGAACCATTTCAGAAGAGTCAATGACGCTTTCTTTGTTGTATGGATGTGTATGTTTGACAAAGATTTGCAGAAAAAGAGACTGTCAGAGGCAACATATAACAAGGTTTCTCATTTTGGATGTGTCTTTCTTCAATTCCCTACATTCACCTACATCCAGATAGGATGTTTCTCAGGAGAACCTTTCATTTTGCCAAGATATCCGTTTGACAAAATTGTACTCATGGAGCTATGTCGGCAACTGATTTATGTGCAAGAAAAGCAGTCACAAGCCCATAAGACTGGATTAAATAACTGGAATCTATTGGCTAGTATTTAGTTATGACTAATCCCAAGGCCAAGAACATGGAAGAGGAAATGCAATGAAATACCATGAGGAGGTTCAAAGCACGAAATAATTTTGATTTTCGTGGCATGAAGAATAAGCTCAAAAGAAATTACACCCATGTTTTTAGGTTTGAAGATGTATGGGCAGATTGTCAAGATGAAGAAGACATAAGGAGAATGGATTTCAGTCATCTTACCTTAGAGCGGATTAAAAATATGGATCTGGCTAAAATACCAATGACCATGGAGGATACTGATGACATAGTAGACCCAATCTATTATGAAAGGAAAATTGTTGATTCTCCACTCCCACCGGTGCAATGATAAAAAAAGGAGAGTAAATCTATTACTCAAAGAATTTCCCCTATTTTGGCAAATACCAATGCATGGTTGTTGAAGAAGAAGCTTAGAATGAAACAACTTCTTGCTAGTTCCAGTGATGATGACGATAGTGATGGCCCAGTTGGTAAAACAACTATGGGTGAAACAAGGACCAAAAGCAAAGAAGATCGGCAAACACCACCTTCAGTCCCTTCGACACAATCTAAGGGAAAAGGACCTAAAATCAAATTCACAATCAAAGGGTCTAAAAAGGGTGAGTCTTCTTCAGCAGTGCAAGAGACAACAACAAAGGAGCCAGAGCAGTAGTTTGTTGTGGAAACTTAGAAGGAAAAAGAACCAGAAGAAGGGAAAATTCCTCAATCAAGAGGAAGCATAGCTCGAAGAACCAACACTTCAAGGAAAGGGTAATACTCTTACCACCTCACAGGTATCAACTCATCCAGAAGTTGTTATTCATTCTATTGAAACTGACTCAGATCAAGAAGATGAGGAATTTGATGATGAAGAATTAGAAATGGAAATACCACAATCAGAGACTGCCCAACAATATTTCACACTATCCAATTTTTCTAGTTTGGATGATATTCCTTCAACCACTATTGAATCTTCAATGTTGGATTTTATTGAAACTATGGACCAAGCATTTGCAGAACAGTAGATGGTGACTTTACCTTCTATAACGATCATAGCAGAAGTTACACCCCTTGTAAGTACTGAGATAGTTACTAATGTACCTTCCATTCTTCCATCTATAGTTGTTACAAAGGAGGTATCAATAGCAACTATTGTCGCTACATCAGCTGGCATATCACAGGACACTTCAACATTGATACTAGTAATTACATCCACAACCGCCGCAACTTCAAGTCAGTTTGCTTCTGAAATACCAGTTGATACTCAGCAAGAGGCTACCACTCCACCTGCCAATCCAAAATTACCACCTTGGATGGAGGTAGTAGCACCCAAAAGAAAGAAACAGGTAATTTCACCGGATGAGTTTGATTTTAAATAGTTGGTTCCCCCAAAACCCAAAGGTGCAAAAAAGTCGAAGATTGTTTCTCAGGTATTAGTAGATCCAGCTACCAAGAGGAAATATGCTGAGGTCATGGTACTATCATCAGATATGAATAAAGGTAATATACAACCTGAGGACTATACTATGCAAACTGTAGAGCTTGGAGTGGAAACGCATGAGAGCGTTAAGTTGGATTCCCAAACTGCTTTCGACTCTTTGTTGTGGAGATTTGATCAGGAAAGAGATGAGAAGAATGAGTTAAAACAAAAGTGTGAGCAATTAACCAATGTTCGTCTCAAGGTTACACAATCCTCCCAATAAATCGAGCCTACTGGTTCCTCAATAGATACTGAGGCTCTCCAGAAGGTTGAATAGGTGGGAGTCAAGGGGCGAGTAGTAGATGAGTGGATTGCATGATTGAAATCAGAAGGATCTCATCTTCTAAGCTAAAAAATTAATTTGTTGGCTGATTTTAAAGTAATTCAAAGTCAAATGCAAAGTATTAAGACTTCCTTATCTCAAGAAATTAAAGATATTGAGAGAAGTGCAACTCTTTGGAACAAAATGGAGGACTTCAGAATAGACGTCCTCATAGAGAATAAAGTAGTTCCAACAAGAGAAAAGTATATCCAAATCTTGTCATTATTGTCTCACAAGAAAGAGACAATAAGGTTGATGATTGCAGAGCTAGATCGAGAAAGGAAGGAAGGTGATGATGAGATTGATCTCATTTCGGCCAAGATTGCTGACAGTCCTTGTTATCTATATGATGACAAAAAAAATCTTGTTACTAGCGACGCCATCACACAAGAACTGATTTCCCTAATGGATCACTGCACGGAACAAGATTTCTTTCTAAGTGCATTTGATAAATTACTAGAGATTCAAGTCAGTTTTGAGGTCCTTGCATCCATGTTGAAAGATGGAAAAAAGAAATATATAAAGGTTGAGGATGCAATCTCTCGTGTTTGTATTATCACTGATTCTACCTCAATGCAAGACAAAGCTGAGATGGAGGCCATCCTAACCAAGTTTGAATAATTTCACAAATCTAATGAGGAGGAGAAAGATGAATAAAGTGTCCCATTTTTGACATTTTCTTTCTATGTAGTTGCATTGTTAGATGTTGCCATTTTTCTCGCAGCTGCATAATTTCTTTATGTTGTAGTTGTAGTCAAGTGGGACTGTGTAGTTGAATTAGTCAACTATGCCCACATTTTTCTCCACTCTTTTCATATATAAGGAGGACCCTCATTTGTATATATTTTATCTTGAATATGCTTAGCAAAACTCTACCCAATTTTTTATCTCAATGAAGACTTTCTGCTTTTGATGTAAAAATGTGGATTCAAGGAAATAAAGATAGCAATTCGATAGTTTCCAAACTTTGTGTTGGACTAAAGATTAAGATTGTGATTGGAATCATTCTTATGTTTAGTTCTCATAATATATCTTTGTGATCTTGAATCTTTTGGTGAAATTGTTAAAATTTATGAAAGAGCTTTCCAATTGTGCGAATAGACTTTGTGTTGTTTACAGATTTGGGAAATTTTTTGATTTTAAGTGATTAGTGGTAGGCTTTGTATTGCTGCTATTTACTTGTGGTTTTAAGGATTGGGGAAGTACACTTGAATACTTTGAGCTCCAAGTTAGATTTCTTACCATTTGTGATAATAAGCTTAGTTAGAATTGCATTCAAGAAAGACTTTGTGCTTCTTGGTTGTAAGTTTTGGTATAATTTGTTGGATTAGTTTGTTCATTTCTTTAAGTATCAAAAGTGATAGAGAGTTATAACAAAGCGGAGGGAATATACATAGACTCTGAAAAAAGAGAGTTATATGCATGAAACTTATCCACAAATTTTAGTTTCTTGTTAATTAGAGAAGAAATTTCAAAGGGAACCTCCCCTTGATGAGAGGAAAGATTAATTTCTCAACATAGCTATGTGTGAATCATATATTTTATCGTTGGTACGCTAGTGACAAAATATTCACCCAACACACATCAATCCAGAGCACAAAATCCATAATATAACATCTCCAAACATAGCTTAACAACATATCCAAAATTCATGAATAGATGTACAACATAGAAGATATGTAGAGAAAATCTCTCAACGAAACTGCATAGAAAACTCAACATTACTTATACCAACTAGTCACTAATGACAACTAAAGCATGTTGACATCAATGACAACACATGGGCAGCTCATTGTAATCAACCTTGCAAAACTTTTATCATAAATAAACATAATGTAGTTGATGATAATTTTTGTAATAAAGATGTATGTTTGAATGTTTTTCTCCTCTGTGCTCAATTGATTTGAATTTTCTCATAAGATGTATTTGAAGGCTTCTTAAGAACTATAGTTTGAAATGAGAGAGGAATTGTATCTATATGCTACTTACACCTAATTTTGGAGGGAAGGTTGATAATGGAGAGAAAAATATTGTTGTTTGCAAAGCCAACTTTTGTGCATCAAAAGTTGGACTCAATTAGCAAGGTAAGGGTGTTTGGCATCCTAGTCCAAGCAAAGTGAGTCACAACGACGGTCAAGAATAAGGGAACACACCAAGTTTGCAAAAATAGTATTGAAACTAAGCACAATTAGGCACAACCACCAAAATGGGCCCAAACCTAGTGTGAAATTTTTAAGGGATACAATTTATGATACTATAGTAAGTATATGCTATTTAAGTGTGGAGCTTATAATTAGGTATACAATTCCTAACATGATTTTATTTTATTATTGCTTGATTTGAATAATTAATACCATATAATTTAGTGCAATCTAACAAGCTAATCTCAACTACAATAATTCTATTTTAATGGGAGTAGTTGTGTTAATTATTGTGATGGCTTGTATGGGGTTCTATGCCCTAGTGCAAAAGAGAACCTGGTCATAAGGAAAATTCAAATTCACAAATTATTTGGTCTAGCATGTCATGCTCAATTTCCATCTTAATTTAACATTTATCCAAAAATTTAATTTTAAGTGCATAATTACTACTACTATAATAGTGAAGCTATTTGAAAATAAATTAAATGCTAATGACAACAAACTGAAAAATAAATGACACATCTTCAATTCATTTTGACACATGTTTGACACAAGCAAAACAAATTATAGTTCTATTTTGACTCATTCTAGCATTCCACCTAGAGGAATAACATAATTTTGATGGACCCCTAACATATCTCTACATAGTAAAAACTCTATCTTTCCCAATGGCTTAGTGAATATATTAGCCATGTTATCGTTTGTATTATAATATTGTAGCTTCATCTCTTGAGATTGGATATTCTATATTAGAAAATGATGTGTTTCAATAGTGCTTTGATCTTTCCATGATAAATTAATTTTTTTCCAACCTAATTGAACTTTGATTGTCATACTTGATTAGAGTTGGTCCTTCTTGCTTATGTCTCAAATCTTCAAGAATTTGCCTTTACCCAAATAGCTTCACAAGTAGAATTACACAATGCTTTGTACTTGGCTTCAATAGATAGCAAATAAATAGTTGGTTGCTTCTTATTGCTCCAAGAAACAACACTTGATCCTATTTTGAATGCATAACGAGTTGATGTTATGATCATTTGGATCACTTGCTCAATTAGAATTTCAAAACCTATCAACTCAACATTCAAATTGTTAGCATATTTGATGTCAAAAATTTTGGTGCTTTTTAGATATCAAATGACTCTCTTCACTGATTTTCAATGAGGCTAAAGAGGATTACCTATGAATTAGCTAATTATGTTGATTGAATATGCAATATCGAGCCTTGTAGTGATCTAGTTGGTCAAACTTCTCTCCATATGGGTATACAAAGTATCAAGTGATCTAGTAGTAATCTATGAATGAGACAAAATACATAGATCTAGATATCGAAGGAACATTTATGGGACCAAACAAATCTACATGAATATAATCCATAACCCTAGAAGACTTATGATAACTAGAATTAAATGAAACACAATGTTGCTTTCTATATATACAATGTTTTAAAAAAAAGAACTTGAGATTACAATCATCAAGGCCTTCAATAAGGATCTTATTTTTTAGGGCTCTAAGACCCTTCTTAGCAATATGACCTAATCTCTAGTGCCATAAAATTGTTTTCTCCACTGTGAGCTTCATCTTTAATGTATTCACACCCTTACGTACCCAGAAAGTATGAACATCAAATGTAGAAGCCATAGTTTTCTTCTTTACTTGATCTGATAATTTGGATGAAGAATTCCAAGGTGTCTTCTTTGATTTATCATTAGAATCATTGCACTGAATAGTGCATGCATACAATTTGTAAAGAGTATCAACCCAAACGCCCTTAGCAGTTAACACCATAGCTCCTCTTGTCATCTTACATCCTCCATTTGATAAAATAACCTACACATCCACATCATTCAACTTGTTTGCTGAAATAAGGTTTGTGTTAAGCCATGGTTACACTATACACCATCAATCCCCTCCACTCTACCATCGGGGAATTAGATCTTAACTCTTCCATGACCAATAATCTTCAAATGAAAGTCATGATTGAGATGCACCTTCCCACCATAATACTCTTTGTACTTTGAGAACCAACCTTTGTGAGATGTCATTTGGAAATAGGCACTTGAGTGTATCAACCACACATCTTATGATGCATGTGGTGCCAAGGATACAAAAAGAAACATATACATCATCTTGAGAGGATCTTTTAGAGTCAAAATTAGATAAATCATTTTCACTTTTGTTTTTCTTCTTCTCCTTGCACTCTTTTTGAAAATGGCCATATTTATCATAGTTCCAACATTTTTCCTTGGACTTTTTACCAAGATACTTATCTATAACCCCAAAGTCTTGGATTTAGACTTCTTGTTCTTCTTCTTGACTTTCTCCATTGATCTACTACAAAAAACTATGGCCTCCCTAGTCATCTTACAAGATTTCCTTTGCATCCGTTTTGGAAATAATGAAGTAGCCACATCCTCCATCTTGAAAGTGGTTATTGTACTTCCAATGGACATAATAAGGTGATCCCATGAGTCCTAAAAAGAATATAACATAAGCATGCACTTGTCTTTGACATCAATCTTTCATCAAAATAGGATGTGGATTTAGGAACCAATCCATAAAGATGGGGTGAGAGATGAAGCCACTTAAAATGTGTTAATATTTCATCTTGCTAGGAGTTATTAGTTTTTTCTATTGAATTTGATTACAACTCCTTTTGATACCCATGATTAAATCCTTAAATTTAGTCACATATAATTTAGACCAATTGAGAAACTCAACCAACAAAAACAATTGAAACACAAGGTCAACCCCCAAAATCTCACAATCAAAGATCCCCTTGAGAAAAATATGATCTTGGTCCATTATTAATAGAAAATTAGGCCATAGATTTACAAGTACAATTTTGGGTAGAATGAAATAAATTAGTTTGCTCTAATGTGAAGTAAACAAAAGAATGTATTTTAAAAAGTTACACTCCAATTATATTAGATTGTCTAAATGGAGTTCTAAAAGTTATGAAAATGAGAACCTCTTAGCATCACTTATAAGATTTCATATTTTTATTTTTAATTAGACCCCAAATTTAAAAATTATCTACACCAATGAAGCTCTTCAAATCCTACCATGAATAAAAAAATTGCTCCAAAAAGGGAGACAAAATGACCAAGAATTGAGCCTCTAAAGAGTACTTGTACCAAAATAAAACTATGAATGGACAGAGAGGTGGGATCAGGGGAAAAATTTGATGTCACCTTGATGCAATGCTAAAATTAGTAGATATTAATGATAGAATATTATATTGTAAGGTCATGAAGTAGGGACTTGCTAGTTCAACTATGTAAATCGAGAATAAACCTATTTCATGTGGTCCTCACTTAAAGGGAGATGAAAGTAAATAGATTCTCTCCCTCGGAGATGAATATCTATTGATTTCAAAGGGCTCCCTTTATGGGGATTTAATTAGATACCAACAATATGAAAATGAATGCTAGATCTATGGATAAAGATAGAAAATTGACATAAATGAACATGAATAGGCAGTTGCAGATCATATAAGAAGCTATAATTATATATTTGAGAAGAGGTAGATGAATTGAACCTATGACTAGAAACTAGGCCTAAATAATCGGGACAAAGTAACTTCAAGAAAATCTATCCTATGAATATCAGAGGCTGACAAAATAAACTATTCTAGAACTAGAATGCTACTTAGAATCTACTCCATAGGTTTCATAGGAAATTCATTGGACAAATTAGTGTGGACAAAATTTGTACTCCACCTTTTGCACCTACAAAAGATAGATCTAATTGTCTCTATCTATTATGTCTGATTCCAAATTTATAGCTCCTAACCTATCACCTACACAGAGAAAGAGAAGAAAGATGTTGGGAATAAGAGTTTTCCTATGCCAAACCCTAGGTTTAGAATTAACCCTTGAAATGAATTTAAATATTAAAATAAAATATTGAATAATATACCTCAAATCTATTGCAAATGATTGTATATTAATGATGCAATTCTCTTTGAATGTGATCACAAGGGTTGATCTACTAACATGACATGAATAGACAAGACATGAATGACCTAATCAAACTCACTTTATTACATGATGAATGATGTAATATGATGCTCCATGATGTCTAGATCTTGACAAATATAGTGGGATGAAATGTCACCTCAATAATCTTATGAATGCTTGATGATGATAGTGCTTGAAGGTCCAGATGTGAATTGAATATGGTGGATATCAAAAATGAACTAGAGGAATGCTCTTATATAGGGTTCTTCAAGATATTTACTTGATTAGGGAAACCTCCAATGGTCAAATTGAGACATTGTGATCTGAAACCAATGGGAAAGAAACATACACTGACCCATTCAAATTTAGGCCTAGTTTGGGAGGACATACACACTCCAGGCATTGTTATCCACCCAAAACTAGGTGAACAAGCTAGAGATAGTGTGCACATAACCCAATATAGAGGTTTGAACTACCATGTGAACACATGACATCAATTAAAAGGTAAAAGGATGGAAATAGGCTTGGATGAGAGAAAAAATGAATCACATTAAGGCAGAAGCACAAAAAATTATGTAAATTATACAAGGTTACAATTTACAATGCTACATTTAGCCCCACTTTAGTGAGAGTATGAGCCTATAATGCACATACTCTCGGTATAGTAGAAGAAAGAAAGAGAGATAGATGAGCAAATAAGAACAATATTATAAATATATAATACAACACTAAATGTGAGGGAACAAATCCCCAAGATTAGGATCATAACTCACACAATCACATACAAGGTTACACAAAGCAAGACAAAAACAAACAAAGGGGAAAAAAACAAACACACAAAAGGAGTTAGTACTAAAAACAAAGGCTCAAAGTCAACAAGTTAAAGAGACCTCGATAAACAAAATGTCTCAATCGCTAATATCGTTCTCAAAATGTTATTGTAAGAGTGCAAGTGGTCACATGGAAAGAGAAAGAGCAACATCAAGTGATGAACCATGATCCAATGACTAGAAAGGTATGTTATATTATGGGTTCATGGGGAAGGAAAAAGAAAACATGGATTCCATAGGCTAGCAAGTTGTGTCATTCTAGGTGATCCATAGGAGAGAGATGGAAAGAACATGGATTCCATTGGCTAGGAAGGTGTGTTATGCTAGGTGATCCATGGAAGCATGGAGTCTCATGGGACAACAAGTTGTGTTATGTTGTTTGATCCATGTCAAAAGAGAAAGGAATAGTCAAAATAGTCTAGCAAGTTATGTTATGCTATCTCTACTAATCCTAGGGTATGGTGCATAGAGAGACAAATAGTCTAGCAAGTTGTGTTATGTTAGAGTCAACTCATCTTGAAAAAGTTGTACAAAGCAAATGTTTCTTATTGCAAGGTGATTAATTTGTCTAAATTGAAAGGAAATGTTTTTCCAAGACAAGGTGAGAAACTTTAAAGGTGTTACTTGGACACCACAATATAAATAACCAAACAAAACATTGTATGTAAGGAAATCCACAACATAAATTGAAGAAGGATAACCAAGCAAAATATTATATGCAAGGAAATCTGAAACATGAATTGAAAATAAGCAATAAGGAGGCCACATATACATCCCCCCTTTAGATGTTAACATAGCCCTATGTTAATGTCTAACTTGGTAGAAATGAAAGGCAAGGATACACACCTTCAAGACCAAGGAGATATCCTTTAAGCAACAATGCACATTACTTCTAGGCTAAAGAGGCATTAACTCTTTTAAAGCAAGTAAGAGATACTTGTAAAAGAGTATCTTAGAACAAGTATAAAGAGATCCTTTTGAGGGATGCATAGCAAAAGGAGGAAGAGATCTTTTCCTGAATATTTCTACCTCTAAGAATAAATGAGATATTTACTAAAGATGTTGTCTTTCTAAGGGAAAGGAAACTAAGGATACAAACCTTTCACATTGCTAGAAAAATTGGGTTCTTAGTGATGGATTACACACAATCACTAAGGAGAGATTAATCATAAAAGATAAACCACTTCAAGCAAAAAATAGATCCTAACCAAGAGGCACATGTGTACTCACATGGAGGATAATTCTATGGAAGAAATCACATCAAGTTGTGAAAGATGCAACTCAACAAAGTTAATAAAATCCTTGAAAAGAGAGAGGATTATTGAAACATTATTCTTGCCCCCCAAGCATAAAAACAAGAATGAGAGAGATTATAAAGAGGTCATTTATAAAGACTCATATTTATATAGCAAGGAAAGACCCTCACCAAGAATACCATTTTCCAACAAGAGAAAGGAGATCCTTGGTAGGGATATTCACCTCCAAAATTAAGAAGAGATCTTTATAAAAGACACAACTCCACAAAAGGAAAGTAGATCTATAAGAAAGAAGGAATGATTAAATAATTTATTCTTGCCCCTTAATGTAGAGACAAGAATAACAAGGTTATTATGTTGATACCCAAGTATGATTGTACATGAAATTGTACCACCATGAATGACAAAGAGCCCCCAATAGGTAAGCTACTAATGTCACGTAGTGAGGAGTGACGTAATAGCCACTAAAGTTTTTTTATTACATGATAAAATGAAAGAAGTTGAATATGAAATGTTAAAATAATGGTTCCATTTACTTTATTATATCTTAAAGACTCCACAATTAATGGAAGTAAGACCATACAAGAGATGATAAGCACAAAAGAAGAGATCTATATGGTCACTTTGTTGAGTTCCATAGTTTGTAAAGGTGAAAGAGTGATTAGGCACTATTCTCATGTCATGTGGAGGAATGCATGTTATCAAAGGATAATAAGATATAAGATCTATGGGGACCTTGATTCCTTTTTTCATGTATCCAATATCATGTCCACTATAACCTTTTATAGAAAGAATGTCTAATTCAACATTGCAATGCATATGAAACTTAATGGAGAAAGACTTTCATCATAAACCTCATTGAAATTGGTAGTGTAAGCACATTTTGAAGAACCAAAAGGATGAATGGATGAATAGGGATTGTTTCTTTTTTTAGGATACACATCTTTATTAGCATCATTCATGTCCATTTGGGAGGTAAAGTAGTCCTCTTTCATTAGGTTGTGTTCATCTTCATGCTTTCTCAATATAATGTGGGAGACATATTTTCAAGAAAATGAGTATGATGTTACATTGAAATGTCTTGTTTAGCAAAATAGTCTTTGGGAGAGGAATAGGCCTCTATGTCCATCAAAGTGTCAAGATTTAAAATATGAAATTATAACTCATGTTCTTCTTGCACCAAAGTATTCTCATGGGGGAGATTTTTTTGCGAGAAGAGTCACCATTCTTCAATGCTTCATTTCTAAGATAAATCATTAAATGAAGTGATAATTCTATTTCCTTCATGTACCAAGGCTTCCTCATGAATAAGAGAAACTTTAGGAAAGGGAAAAGCATGGTTCATTAGGGACGGAGGCTATTGGAATGAATAGAAGGTGAAGCTTCATAAAAAGGATTGTCATGCATCACAATGTCCTTATGAGTGGGATATGTTTTGGGAGATTTAGAGGAAGGCTTAGTGGAGATGAAGTCATCAAGAGTTTCCTTCAACATATCAAATTCATCACTACTAAATGGTACATGTATCTTGTTGATCATTTTTTGGCAAAAGGATGGTTTAGAAGTTGTAGAATCATAACAACCCGACGTGAATCCAAACACCAAAAAGATCAACTTTTTTTTTTTTTAAACCAATAACATGTTTGAATGTTGAAAATGTCACACAAGTTGCGCTTTTGACACTGTTTTGGTGCATTTGACATTATTTTGGCGCTATTCACCCTATTTCAGTGCTTTTTCCTTCTCTGTCTTTCCCTTTCTTTTAGTGCGTTTGTGTTAAATAGTGCCTCTGTTCAAACGCAGACTAGCGCTATTGTAACAAAACGTTGTACAAATCACCTTGTAACCAAAAAAAAAAAAAAAATTAGGCTTGTAGAAGCCCACCAAATAGGCGGATTTTACTAACTATTTTTCTCTTTTGTGCAGATTTAAATTAGATTAAAAAGTAGATTTATATTTTTTACTAACTTGTTTTTTGAAGTTGGTTTTAAAAATGAATTCACTTTTTATTTTGGTTTAAAATTAACTTCACATTTCAAATTTGGGCTTTTAAAAAAAGAATCACACATTTGTTTGGGGCTCTTAAAAAGAATTTCATTGTTCCAAGGTAAAAAGAACCACAAACTTACACAAAAACAACTTTTTTTTTTTTTTTTTTTTGCAAGTTAGGAAACAAACTTCGTTTTGGTGCTTAAAATAAACAAGGCAAAATTTATTTCTTGCATCAAGATAAAACTCACAATCCACACTTCCATTTTTTGTGCAAATAAAAATGTAGTCACATAAATCTGTCCACTTAATTAAATGAATACTTAGTATTTATTTGATTATTTAACCATCAATTAATAATTAATTAAATTAATATTTAATTAATTCATCTTAACCCTCTTCTCCTATTAATTAAATAAATTATTCAATTTATTTGATTTAATTCACTTAACCAAATTCATACCATTAATTAAATAAATAAATCATATTTGTTTAATTAAATCTTCTCTCACATTTAAATAAATTAATATTTATTTAAATCCCCCAAAATCCCACCTCTCACATTTAAATAAATAAATCATTTATTTAAATCATCTTTATCCTCCACCCACTTGTATTTTCCTACAAAAGCAAGTTGCACAATTATTTTAAATAAATCACCTTTATCCTCCACCCACTTGTATTTTCCTACAAAAGCAAGTTGCACAACTATTTTAAATAAATTATTTATTTAAAATCCTATTTATCCTCACCCACTTGAAACCTTTAATGGTTTCCCTTAAAGTATTCAAACTTGATGGCTTTAAAGTCTTCAAACTTGATGGCTTCCTTCTATAGTCTTCTTAAGACTTTAATGGTTTTCCTTAAAGTCTTCAAGCCTTTAATGGTTCCCCTCAAAGTCTTCAAGCATTTTAATGCTTTATCTTCCTTTTTCTCATTTAAATAAATTAATATTTATTTGAATATTTATCCAAATACAACTTGCACACATTTATTGAAATAAATGAATTTTTATTTTAATAAAATCCTATTTTCCCTCACCCACCAAATCCACTTGCAAAATCTAATCCCCTTCTAGATTCTTCTAACCCCTTCCTAATTAACTTAATCCATACCCTAATTATTGTCACATTCCTAAGCAAAATGGAGTCACTTCTCAAAGCCTAAAAGTCTTTGATAACTATTAAAGGCTTTCAACCTTCAACCACTAAATGTCTCAAAGTCTTGGATAACCTTTGAAAGCTTCCAACCTTCAACCACTAAATGGCTCAAAGTCTTTGATAACCATTGAAGGCTTTCAACCTTCAACCACTTAATCCCCAAAGTCTCCAATAACCATTAATGGTTACCTCAAACCCTCCCACATGGTTAAAACATTTGTTTTGATTCAACTTCTACCCAACCCAAGGGTCTCATCAAGCCTTTAATGCTTTGACCATGATTATCTCTTAATCATTTGCACAAAGGTTTATCCTTGCATTAACTCCTAATCCAGTGGGTAATCCTAATTTAGGCTTGACCCTTACCTTCTAGATAACCATGAGGTCTCCTCAGGCATTTAATGCCTCCAACCTCTTCTCTCAACCCAATCTTATGTTGACACTTGTCACCATTTCATTGGTGCAAATTGTGCACATGGATCCCCAACTTTCAAGCTTGACCCTTGATTAAACCTTTCAATCCTGGCCATCCATTGCTCCATTTTTCCTATAAATAGAGCCCATTCCTTAATAATCCAGATCCTGAAAACTTGTATGCATTTAGGCTATAGACATTTTTAGAGAGCATTTAGCATAGCATAACTAAAATCTTGTCTTTTTTGTAAAATCAATCATTTTAGCATCAATAGAATAGTATTTAGCTTTTCATTTCATATTTGAAGCTTAATATTAAATCTCAATCCTCCATAAGCATCCATAGTGCAAAAAGCTGCTGAGAGCTACACTCATTTGGGACTTGGAGAGGAGAGGAACAAGGGAGGAGCAACTATGAGCATCTTGATTAGCTATTTCATTCTATGTTTATATGCTTTCTATTTCATGCTTAATATCTCTCTTGATATGTCTGTTCAGGATAATCTTTTGTTGCTAACACTAACGTTTGTTTCTTGTGCTCTTGTGTGTGTTGCCATCAAACAGATTTTCTAATCCTTTTTTTGCAGAGCATCATTTGGTGAACCCGACGTGAATCCAAACACCAAAAAGATCAACTTTTTTTTTTTTTTAACCAATAACATTTTTGAATGTTGAAAATGTCACACAGGTTGCGCTTTTGACACTGTTTTGGTGCGTTTGACATTATTTTGGCGCTATTCACCCTGTTTCAGTGCTTTTCCCTTCTTTGTCTTTCCTTTTCTTTTAGTGTGTTTGTGTTAAATAGTGCCTCTGTTCAAACGCAGACTAGCGCTATTGTAACAAAACGTTGTACAAATCATCTTGTAACCAAAAAAAAATAAAAAATTAGGCTTGTAGAAGCCCACCAAATAGGCGGATTTTACTAACTATTTTTCTCTTTTGTGCAGATTTAAATTAGATTAAAAAGTAGATTTATATTTTTTACTAACTTGTTTTTTGAAGTTGGTTTTAAAAATGAATTCACTTTTTATTTTGGTTTAAAATTAACTTCACATTTCAAATTTGGGCTTTTAAAAAAAGAATCACACATTTGTTTGGGGCTCTTAAAAAGAATTTCATTGTTCCAAGGTAAAAAGAACCACAAACTTACACAAAAACAACTTTTTTTTTTTTTTGCAAGTTAGGAAACAAACTTCGTTTTGGTGCTTAAAATCAACAAGGCAAATTTTATTTCTTGCATCAAGATAAAACTCACAATCCACACTTCCATTTTTGGTGCAAATAAAATTTACAATCAACTTGTCTCATTTTTAAAGCAATTTTACTTCAGGCAAACGTGTTTTTCATTAAGTTGACTAGGATTTTCAAATTCTAGTTTACTCAAACAATTGCCTTTGAAAATTAAAAAGAACACCATGATTGTTGGAGCAACATCTCCAAATAGTTAGATCACATTGCAATGGTAGATTAAAAAGAACAAGTGTTTTTGGTGCTTGGCACACTTGTGCAAAGAGTTGGTCGAGTGGTCCTACTTCTAACACACACTATCCTCTCCCTTGGCTTTCGTGGTCCTAGGTGCAAGAGAAAAGTGTTAGTAACACTCACATTTTATCTTTTTAAGAGAGGCCTGCCAAGGGATCGATACTCTTGGGAACGACCTCGAGCGGTAAATCCTTCGAGCTGCTATAGAAATCAGGTGAGAGCGAAAGCTGTAGCCTTGGGTATAGCTGTTCCTACAGTGTAACTGGCTGAAAGGACAAATGGGCCCCACCACCAGTTACAAGGCTTTTAAGTGAGTCACTGCAGAATGAACTTATGTTTAAAAACATCGAACATGACTAAACACCTTTAAGTAGTAGCCCACCCGTTCTATTGATTGAGGATATTTGAGATATAATTTAGTGCAAGAGCATAGATGGTTTTGCTCCCAAGATACTCACCATACATATTTCCTTGAGTAGAAACATAGCTTTTTGAAAAGTCACTTGTGGCTTGATAAAAGTGGTGACTCCCCCATCATAGGGATCATCTATTTGTTATGCTCGTGCAAGACTTAGTATATCACATCCTTACCTGCCAAGGCGGGATTCATAAGGTATGTAGTACCAAAGTCGAAGAAATATCAAGATGTGGGCTAAATTTATCACAACTGGCCATTTGACCTTAGGGATAAAAAGTGTTTGAAGTGTGTTCGTTTTAAAGACCAAGTGCAAATTGAGCCGACTTCAGGCTTTGGAAATACACCTTAAAATACATCTAAAGGAAGGGTCAAAAACAAGTCCAAGGATTGGGTTGATCTAGACCCATACTCATTTGTGCCTTTGAGGCAACATTCTTGTGTTTGTGTGCTTGCTTTGTTTTCTTGTCAAAGAAAAATCAGAAAATCAATCCCAAAAACATAGTATTCATCCAATATTTCTCAAAAACAAACAAAAATACCAAAAACAAAGTGCAAACAACAAAGAGACAAATTTTATGACCATTCTTCACATCTTGCGAAAGAAGTGTCATCAGAATATCAACTTGAAAAGGAGACCATTAAGCTCAAAGGCTTTGATCAAAAGGAGGAACTTCTTCTATCTCAATAGACAAATCTTTGTCTCACATAGAGTCTTTCTACATCGCATGCGTCTATACCTTCAATGTAAAACAAACGAGTTTGATTGAGAATCATTGAATCGTAGAGCTTTTATGCAATATAGAGCTCTGAGTTATCACAAAAATCAAGGAGGAAAGATTAATCCCAACTTCTTCCCAAACATCTGTATCACCTACAACACAGCTCGAGAAGTGCCACCAACGCCTGAAAGGGAAGAGATAGAGTTTGTCCCATTTGTAACACAAAGTTTTTATCGAAGTTGAAAACATTTTCATCCATTATCTCACTCATACATCATCACTTCATCATCAATCCGTCCCAACTCTCAAAACATTAAGAGGTTCTTGTCCCAAATTCTCTTTTAGATATTGCTTGAAATCAAACACATCACATCACTTTTTAGATTGTTTCTACATCTAGGATAAGCTCATCCTAAGAGACACATCTACGCAGGTTAAAACTAGTTCATGAGTGAATCTTCTCATTGCTAGGTAGTCAAAATCTGTAACACATCTCAGATTTCTCTACACCTTATCACATCCAAACTTATCAAACAAACAAGCAATTCAAAGAAGGAATTTCGGTTACATCTACCTTAAAGTGCTAGAGATCCCCATACAACACAAATCACCAACCATCAATCTTTCATTTCATCACCAACTCATCATCATCTTCAATCAACTTCAAACACAAACTTGCAAACAAAATGGCTCAAACCCGATCACAGTCGAGACAACGAGAAATAGAAAGAGAAGAAGAAGAAGAGGAAAATCTCAATGAATTTCAAGAAGCACTTGGAGGAAATGCAGATGACGAAAACCCAAGTACTCCCACTCCTGCAACAATAGAAAGGGCTCAGCATAACCCTCTCTTTAACAGACTTTTTGACGAAATACTCAGGAGCAATGCGGATGCTCACTTCTTAAGACTTGCTCAAGAAGGAGCCAAACTCCCCTCAGACTTTGATCTTGCCCAATTAAGACAAGCATCAGAAAGACAAAGTCGCCATGAGGAGGAAGGGCGTAGAGATCCCATCAGATATAACATCCCTCGAGGTAACCCACCACCTCCTCCTCCAAATGAAATGGAGATGTTGCGGCAACAAGTCGAGAATCTCGCCCAACAACTTCATAGTGGTGTCAAGATTAACCAATTCTCACTCAATGACATCTGTCCCTATCCTTTTGATAAGAATCTTTATATGCCACCCTTTCCACGCGGGTTCGAAACACCCAAATTTGAAAAATATAGAGGAAAGGGGGATCCCCGTGATCATGTCCGAGAATTTCATTCCGCTTGTCTTGAAGTGGCATATGAAGACACCTACCTAATGCACCTTTTTCCCCAAAGCTTGGGAGGAACAACCACATCATGGTTTTCCCGACTACCAGGTGGCATTAGAACATTTGAGGAACTCATCCAGAAGTTCCTATCTCATTACTCTTATAACATTGAACGCGACATCACCATGGCTGATCTATGCAATACCAAACAAAAACCAAGTGAACTATTCTCAGTATTCCTGCAACGATGGCGCCAAATGTCTAGCAGACGTTCTCTTCAGTTACCTGAACGAGAACTAGTGGAAATTTTCATTTCCAACTTAAACGAAGAAATGGAATTTCACTTGGATGTCAAAGACACAGACTCTTTTAATGATATGATCACCAAGGGTTTAAAATGTGAAAGGGCACTCATCAAGAAAGGACTCATCAAAATCTTTAATGAACCAAAAGATGGTCCTCGCCCGCGCTTCAATAGTGATAAACCAAACTTCTGGAATAAAAACAAGAATATCGTCAACGATGGGGTTGTGGATGCTCGAACTATCCAAAATGCACAACCTGTGGTTCGGTTTGCAGGACAAAATCCTCCACCTCAGAATAACACAAATGTTCCTTCCAATCAAGGTCGCATCACGTCTCATGATGAACCAAGACCTCGTCAGCAAAAACAAAAACGAACATACACTCCCTTAGGGGAACCCATTGAAACAGTGTTGCGACAACTCCTCTCTCAAAATTTGGTCACTCTACCTAAGCTATCAAACTATGAGCCTCAGGTAAAACCAGGATGGTGGAGAGATACTGAACACTGTGAATTCCATCAAGGAAGAGGACACAAGACAAGTAATTGTCACCGATTGAAAGATCTCATTCAGAATCTTATTGATCGAGGAGAAATTGAAGTTGAAGGACATGACCCAAAAACAACCAATAATGATCATTAGATGTTCAAGAATCCACTTCCATCACAAGATCAAAGGGGTCCTTCCACTTCTAGGTGAGGCACTGATACCACTGATTATACGCAGGCTGCGTATAATTATACTGTAAATCACCTGTATGATGCCAGTGAACAAATTGCAACCATAACCTTCAAAAATCCCACCTCAAATTGCAATGTTGTTACACGTCGTGGCAAGGTCACCATCAAGGCAGCTCCATAGGGCACCACCTCCATCCCAAAGCAGTACAATCTTGTGGAACAATTAGACAAAACCCCTGCGCTTATATCCATTTTAGAGCTATTGCGCCTATCGCCCTCTCATAAAACAATCTTGGATCAAGCACTCCAAGAGGCGTCAGTCCCTGCAAACCTGAATACGAACCAGTTTCAAGCCATGGTTGGAAATCTAAAGTCATCACCTTGTCTCACTTTTTCTGAAAGTGACAACTCTTCTTTCCAACAACCTCATAATGCTTCGCTACACATTGAAGGCTTTATCAACCAACACAGGATCAAGCGAGTCTTGATAGATAATGGAGCAGGCCTAAACATTTGTACACTGCAGTTGGTCATAGCATTGGGATATGCAATAGAATCAGTGGATCCTCGCAAGAAGATCACCATTAAGGCCTATGATGATGCAGAGCGTTCATCCAAAGGAGCTGTGGTACTACCAATCCGAGTGGGCCCTATGGTAAAGCACATCATCTGTCAGGTTCTGGACCTTCCTCTACCATATAATCTATTATTAGGGAGACCTTGGATACATGCCATGCAAGCTATTCCATCTACCTACCATCAATGTATCAAGTTTCCATATAACGGTACAGAGATCACAATCCTGGGCGATGCAAATCCCTTTGCTTTTTGCCATAATATCAGCCATCAACCAGAAATTACTGTTCCTAATAATAGGGAAGCCATTTCCTCCACATCATATGTAAGTCCCGCCTCTCTTGCCAGTTCAAACACCCCTATACCCAAGCAAGAAAAGCTTAAGATGAAAGTAGCAGAGGAAGGTCCTGGAGAATACAACTTGAGTCAGCTCTTTTGTGTGGGACAAATGCCCACTTCTCCTAGAACACATGGTAAGCCACAGCAGTTACTCCAGCAACCACTAATCACACCAGCATGTGCCTTGACGCCTTTCATCCTTGGAAAGAGTCAAGAGGAAGAGACACAAGATGAGGACCTAGCAGACTGGATCTATAAAGATCCCATCACCACTGATAAACCGCGAGTTATACTTCCTACAGAACAGTATGGCAAAGGCCTCCTCATTATGCAAAGAATGGGATATGATGGTCAGAGTGCTTTGGGATACTGCAAACAAGGACGACATGAACCTCTGCTACCAGAATTCAAGCCCAAAGGTAATACAGGCCTAGGCTTTGAAAAAGAGATCCTTCCTAAACTCAGATTCAAAGGAAAACCCAGCAAACCATTTTGCCCACCTACTGCAAAGAGGACACCTTTCATAATCAAAGCACCATCAAGCACTATCCCCACTGCCCCATCGAGGCTCACAACCCCACCGCAACCATCATCAATATCATTCATCCCACCAAACGAACCAGTAATCCCATCAGCAACACCATTTGTAGCAACAACTGTATGGAAACCTACAGCAACATCTATGGCACCAGCCATTCCAATAGAAGCCACTAAATCAACACTGTCGATACTTCCAGTAACAAATCCTTTAATCCTCATCACAGTTCCTGCAGCACCGATCACTACAAAGGTACATCAACCAATCACACCTGTCGTGTTTAATTCTAAAGACATCCCAGTATGGTATAGCAATCGGATGCTGGAAAGTGATTCAGAGACCGACTCACATGAGTGGGAATTTGATTCTGTACAGCTTAATACTTTAGATGAGGAAGACACATCACCACCTCCACCACGCAAAGACATCCTTGTTTATGGAGAAGCACAGATAAAGACCACTTGGGTTCCTGAGCTGGAAACATCTTCCACAGACCCTACGTCTCATCCTACGCCTGATTCTGACAGGGAAAGTACCATCAACGACCTTCACCACACTGTCTTGACCCTCACTGATACCTCTAACGAACTTAATCTAGTCGATGAAGTAATGCCCATTGTCCACCCTGAACTCATCGAATGGAACCAACCAAATCCCCCATGTCTTGATTTCTTCCAAAACGATGAGGCTATCATTGACTTTTTGGAATTAAGGGATAACCTACCAAGCGGGGATCACAAAGCTGGATTCGCCATTGAACTTAATAGCGCAGCATACTTCGGGGTGGATGCCAAACCTTTCAGCTGCAAAAATATAACAATGAAACATGGATCTTCCAGTGAAAACCACACTGTGGCACTGTTTGATCCCACAAAAGTAAAAAGAAAGAGCGTATCCAACGGTGAAAACCTCTTTGAGGCACCTGAGGATGAAGGGTTTGACACTCTCCCTGCTAATGCACAACAGGAACGATCAACGATTCTCATCGAGGAAACCAAAGAATACAATGTGGGGACTCCTGAAAATCCTCATATCATACATCTGGCATCTCTTCTCACTCTAGAGGAACAACCTAAATTTATAGAGTTCTTCCAGAAGCGTCAAATCAACTTTGCATGGTCATATGCAGACATGCCTGGGCTTGATCCTGATTTAGTTATGCATCATCTCACAGTAGCAAAAGGAGCCAAACCTATCAAACAAAAGCTTCGTAAAATGCATCCTCAGATTGCCATGCTAGTCAAAACAGAACTCAAGAAACTCCTGGATGTTGGTTTCATTAGACCAATTGATTATGTAGAATGGATCTCCAACATTGTGCCAGTCGGCAAACCAAAAGGGGGCATCCGCATTTGTACAGACTTCAGAGATCTGAATAAAGCATGTCCTAAGGATGACTTCCCCTTACCAAATATCGACATCATAGTGGATTTGACGGCAGGACATGCCATGCTTTCACTCATGGATGGCTTTTCAGGATACAATCAAATAAAGATCGCACCAGAGGACCAACATAAGACAGCCTTCACATGTCCATGGGGCACATATTGCTGGAATGTAATGCCTTTCGGTCTAAAGAATGCAGGAGCAACCTATCAAAGAGAAATGACCACCATCTTCCATGACATGATGCATACTATGATGGAAGATTATGTGGATGACTTACTAGCAAAATCACTCACCAGAGAAGGACATCTCCACATATTAGAGAGAATCTTTGATAGACTGGAACAATACCATGTTCGACTCAACCCAAAGAAATGTGTCTTTGGAGTAACCTCCGGGAAACTTCTAGGATACATTGTCTCAAGCAAAGGTATTGAGGTCGACCCAGCAAAGGTTAAGGCAATAATGGACATGCCACCTCCAAAGAATACCAGTCAGCTAAGGACATTACAAGGGCGGCTTCAATCCATCCGAAGATTCATTGCACAATTGGCTGATAAGTGTCACCCATTCACACACTTGCTACACAAGAACATCCGCTTTCAGTGGGATGCCAGATGCCAACAAGCATTTCAGACGCTTAAAGACTATCTCATGAATCCACCATTGTTGATGCCACCAGATCCAAGTAGACCGTTGTTACTTTATATCTCAGCAACAAGTACAGCATTAGGTGTACTACTGGCACAACATAATACAGAAGGAAAAGAGTGTGTTGTATACTACATCTCTCGCACACTGGTTGGCTATGAACTCAATTACACACCTATTGAGCGAGCTTGCCTAGCAGTAATCTTAGCAGCCACTAAACTGAGGCACTATCTGTTAACACACAAGGTACAACTCATTGCAAAGATTGATCCACTCAAGTATTTACTTAACAAAGCAGCATTGACAGGCCGCTTGGCCAAATGGGTGATGATTCTAAGTGAATTTGACATTGAGTACGTGGACCGTAAAGCTATCAAAGGTCAAGTTATTGCAGATCAGTTGGCCGATGCACCACTCATAGGCGATCATCCCCTCATTTCCAATTTTCTAGATGAAGAGATATTCATGATCACAGAAGTACAACCATGGAAACTATATTTTGATGGGTCATACACTAGGCACGGCTCGGGGGCAGGCATTCTGTTTATCACACCTCAAGGTGATAGCATCCCGAAGTCTTACAGGCTCACATTTCCATGCACAAACAACATAGCAGAGTATGAGGCCTTGATCACAGGACTCAGGTTAGCCGTACAGTGGAAATTACAAGAACTACAAGTATATGGCGACTCCCAACTAGTCATTCGACAAGCAACAGATGAATATCAGACCAAAGATGATAAACTCATGCCATATAAGAAAATGGTGGACACTCTAAAGACATCATTTACTACTATCACTTTTGAGCAGATACCAAGAGATCAGAATCGAGCTGCTGACGCTATGGCTACCATCGCATCTCTCCTAGATCTTCCACAAAATTCAACACACTACGAGTTCTTGGTAGAACAGCTTTGGATCCCCGCTTATGATATCCCTGAATCTGAAATGATATGTCGCCTTGTTGGTTCCGAATCCCCATGGTACGGTGAGTTCTACACCTATCTCCACGATCATACCCTTCCTCCCAACCAATCAAATAACCAACGAAAAACCTTCATTTGCCAAACTGCTCGATATACCATTATTGCCGAAACCCTATACCGACGTAGTCTTGATGGTACTCTCCTTCGATGTCTGGAACAGGATGAGATAACAAAGGTTTTGGAAGAGGTACATGAAGGAATTTGCGGGACTCACTCAAGTGGTCCATCACTAGCCAAGAAGATCATGCGAGCTGGATACTATTGGCCATCTATGGAAAAGGATTCCTACTACTTTGTCAGAAAATGCAAGAAATGTCAAGTTCACGGCGACTTGATACATGCACCAGCACAGGAACTGCAACCAATCACAACACCATGGCCTTTTTGTCAATGGGGCCTTGACCTTGTGGGTAAGATTCATCCATCTTCATCCAATGGCCATAAATTCATTATTACCGCTACCGAATATTTCACAAAGTGGATCGAAGTTGTTCCACTTACCCAAGTCACCGGCAAGCAGATCGCCTCATTCATCCTCAACTACATCATCTGCCGGTATGGTGTACCCATGTCCATCGTCACAGATAACAGTCTTCCTTTCAAAAATCAGGATGTCCGTGAGCTTTGTGAGAAATTTCATATCCAACATCGCTTTTCCACCCCCTATTACCCACAAGGCAATGGTCAGGCTGAAGCATCCAATAAAAACATATTGAAAATCCTAAAGAAGACAGTCAATGATGCCGGTCGTGATTGGCATGTTCAATTGAATCTAGCGCTATGGGCATATCGAACTAGCATTCGAACCCCTACAAGTGCAACTCCTTATTCATTGGTCTATGGTGCAGAATCTATCTTGCCTATTGAGGTCAAGATACCATCATTACGGGTTTCTTTGCATAATCTCGTTGATGATGAAGCTTACAGAGTCTCACGTCTTCAGGACTTAGAGTTACTTGATGAGAAACGACAAGCTGCATACAATCACCTCAAAGCCTATCAGCAGCGCATGAGCAGAAGCTACAATCACCGAGTTAGACCTCGTACATTTGAGGTAGGTGATCTTGTTCTACGAGAGAATCCTCGCAACCAACCAAACAGAGAACATCAGGGCAAGTTTGAATCAAACTGGCTGGGCCCATATGTTGTCACTGCTGTATTTGGGTCTGGGGCATATCAGTTGGCTACATCAGAAGGAGAACCGCTTGCAGATCCAATTAACAGCATGCACCTCAAACGGTTTTATACCTAAGATGTACAGAGCATCAGGCTCCCCTGCATACCAGAAAATACCAAAAACATTCAGAAAAATGTCCTGAAGAAAATCCAAAAACATTCAAAAAAAAAAGTAAAGAAAAATCATGCATCCAAACGGTGAACAAACACTCCGGTGGCACCTTGGGTAAGTACGATGGTGAAAACCTGGCAAACAAGCACCACTCGTAAAGGCTATGGCTCCATTGTCTTTCAAACTTGTTACGATCACATCTACTTCATACATACATCCATCCATCCGAAAAACCATGGCTTGTTATTTCTCTGCAATTATGATAAATACTTCATGCATCTTGCGTCCCGCTTCTTCATAAGTCATGTCTAAAACTGGGGGCAATGCCTTTAAACTATTGATGGAAGTGGATTCTACATTGTCTTATGATTCATTCAGTTCTTCATTCAAGCAATCATCAAAATACCAAAAACATTGGAAAATATCTCAACAAAATCCAAAAACATTCAAAAATGTCTCAACAAAATCCAAAAACATTCAAAAATGTCTCAACTAAATACCAAAAACATTCAAAAATGTCTTACAAAATACCAAAAGCATTCAAAAACAATACAAAATCCAAAAACATCAGAAAACATCAAGAATCACACAAAAACATGGCAACACCTTGTACATACTCATCCATGCAGATACCAAAACAAACATTGCGACAAACTACTCACACAATGACCATTTACCAATCAACCACACAATCCACATCAACAATCCAAAACTGTCTTTAAAACAAGGATGCATCCTTCCTTACCAAAACAAAGACAAGATGACGTTTTCTTTGACAAGAAAATTCTGTTAAGCTATCAAATACTTGGTTGATTTGTGAGTACAATCGTTCGTTTATCTGTATCAGGATCTTGCAGCATTGTTTGTGTATCTTTGACGCATTATTTCCGATGAAGTTTTGGGGCATGTACTAATGGTGTCTACGTGGGAAGTTCACTAAGCTACGTGATCATAGGCAAAAATACAGTCATAGATCACTACGACTTGCTGACTACAGCGTGTACCTCGACCATATGAGCATGACCCATTACCAAGGATCCATATTCTTTTATTCTTTATGTATATACTATTTGTTTACAGGTACAATGCTCATTCTTTGGTTCCTCCTCATCCAATTTGGATAAAGGTTTTTTTTTCTTAGTACGGTATGCACTTGTCTCAGGATATGATCAGCCTAAGATCAAGGAGGACGATCCAAGTCATGCATGAACGGAGATAATCCTTGTCTGTCCCACAAGCAATACTCAGGTCAACTTGATCCATTATATCAAGTTGCTTGTATTAACTTGCTATATCAAATCCATGTAAGAAATACTCTGGTCATCTTGAATCATTATGTCAAGATGCTTGTATTCTCTTCCAACATTTTAAAGCTCAATGATGAAAATAGAGCACTATGGATCGTCATTCCATCTCATCTGTATATACTGCATTCCGTTGCATTCCATCCATCCATACATTCATAAATAGCTGCATATCATTCATACATAGTCATAATAATGCATACTCTATTTTCCTCTTCTTCCATAGGAATGAGTCATAGGTTCTCCATTTCTTCTATCTAACATCGAACCCACCCCCCCAACCCTCCCCATCTCAATAATCAACATCACATATCCTTCATCGTTTCCCATCAACCCAATCAAGCCACGTTCATCACCATCCATCTCTAATAGGAGGGATTGTGTTTCCCATCCTCATTCATCCACACAATCAAGCAAGTTACTCTGTCTACACAGATACATCGACTCCCACACGCCTAGACTATCAACAGATACTCTGATCAAGTATCTTCGGGTCTCAACAGGTAATCGATTATGGTAATCCTAGACTACAACAGGCATTTATCATAATGACCTAGTCTCAACAGGGTTGCCATGATTCCCCACAACCATCCATCACACGCACACACTATCAATTGATCAACCAATCAAACACAATCACATCGGACAATTACATCAATCCGCCTATTTCATACATACATCCTGCTCCATTAAATTTACATTTTATGGGGCATTTCTTCACACCTATTTTTCTTTCTTTGAAACGATGCGATAAACTGCACCGTCTCAAAGAGGGGCAAATGTAGTCACATAAATCTGTCCACTTAATTAAATGAATACTTAGTATTTATTTGATTATTTAACCATCAATTAATAATTAATTAAATTAATATTTAATTAATTCATCTTAACCCTCTTCTCCTATTAATTAAATAAATTATTCAATTTATTTGATTTAATTCACTTAACCAAATTCATACCATTAATTAAATAAATAAATCATATTTGTTTAATTAAATCTTCTCTCACATTTAAATAAATTAATATTTATTTAAATCCCCCAAAATCCCACCTCTCACATTTAAATAAATTAATATTTATTTAAATCCCCCAAAATCCCACCTCTCACATTTAAATAAATAAATCATTTATTTAAATCACCTTTATCCTCCACCCACTTGTATTTTCCTACAAAAGCAAGTTGCACAATTATTTTAAATAAATCACCTTTATCCTCCACCCACTTGTATTTTCCTACAAAAGCAAGTTGCACAACTATTTTAAATAAATTATTTATTTAAAATCCTATTTATCCTCACCCACTTGAAACCTTTAATGGTTTCCCTTAAAGTATTCAAACTTGATGGCTTTAAAGTCTTCAAACTTGATGGCTTTAAAGTCTTCAAACTTGATGGCTTCCTTCTATAGTCTTCTTAAGACTTTAATGGTTTTCCTTAAAGTCTTCAAGCCTTTAATGGTTCCCCTCAAAGTCTTCAAGCATTTTAATGCTTTATCTTCCTTTTTCTCATTTAAATATATTAATATTTATTTGAATATTTATGCAAATACAACTTGCACACATTTATTGAAATAAATGAATTTTTATTTTAATAAAATCCTATTTTCCCTCACCCACCAAATCCACTTGCAAAATCTAATCCCCTTCTAGATTCTTCTAACCCCTTCCTAATTAACTTAATCCATCCCCTAATTATTGTCACATTCCTAAACAAAATGGAGTCACTTCTCAAAGCCTAAAAGTCTTTGATAACCATTAAAGGCTTTCAACCTTCAACCACTAAATGTCTCAAAGTCTTGGATAACCTTTGAAAGCTTCCAACCTTCAACCACTAAATGGCTCAAAGTCTTTGATAACCATTGAAGGCTTTCAACCTTCAACCACTTAATCCCCAAAGTCTCCAATAACCATTAATGGTTACCTCAAACCCTCCCACATGGTTAAAACATTTGTTTTGACTCAACCTCTACCCAACCCAAGGGTCTCATCAAGCCTTTAATGCTTTGACCATGATTATCTCTTAATCATTTGCACAAAGGTTTATCCTTGCATTAACTCCTAATCCAGTGGGTAATCCTAATTTAGGCTTGACCCTTACCTTCTAGATAACCATGAGGTCTCCTCAGGCATTTAATGCCTCCAACCTCTTCTCTCAACCCAATCTTATGTTGACACTTGTCACCATTTCATTGGTGCAAATTGTGCACATGGATCCCCAACTTTCAAGCTTGACCCTTGATTAAACCTTTCAATCCTGGCCATCCATTGCTCCATTTTTCCTATAAATAGAGCCCACTCCTTAATAATCCAGATCCTGAAAACTTGTATGCATTTAGGCTATAGACATTTTTAGAGAGCATTTAGCATAGCATAACTAAAATCTTGTCTTTTTGGTAAAATCAATCATTTTAGCATCAATAGAATAGTATTTAGCTTTTCATTTCATATTTGAAGCTTAATATTAAATCTCAATCCTCCATAAGCATCCATAGTGCAAAAAGCTGCTAAGAGCTACACTCATTTGGGACTTGGAGAGGAGAGGAACAAGGGAGGAGCAACTATGAGCATCTTGATTAGCTATTTCATTCTATGTTTATATGCTTTCTATTTCATGCTTAATATCTCTCTTGATATGCCTGTTTAGGATAATCTTTTGTTGCTAACACTAACGTTTGTTTCTTGTGCTCTTGTGTGTGTTGCCATCAAACAGATTTTCTAATCCTTTTTTTGCAGAGCATCAGAGTGGGATATGTTTTGGGAGATTTAGAGGAAGGCTTAGTGGAGATGAAGTCATCAAGAGTTTCCTTCAACATATCAAATTCATCGCTACTAAATGGTACATGTATCTTGTTGATCATTTTTTGGCAAAAGGATGGTTTAGAAGTTGTAGAGGAAGGATTAATAGAGATGAAGTAATCAAGGGATTGATCCAACATATTAAATTCATAACTACTAAATGTCTTATCATAGGAATTCAAGTTTTGTAAAAAGATATCCAACATAGCTAAACCACTTTCTCCAAGAAAGAGATTGGTTTTTGTTTTTGAAACTAAAGCAATAATGCTCACTATTGCAATGAAATGATGTAATATAATGAAATAAAATATGTAAGGTGTAATATAAACAGACAATTCAAATGCATGGAAAAGAAGATTTTTTCTTTTTTCTTTTTTATTTATTTTAGAAATATGCAATAACAATGCAAGTAATGGAGCAATGGAGTAATTGTTGGAAATTGACACTCATCTGGTTTAGTAGTGTTGTCATTGATGGCAACACACATCATTTTGGGTTAGACACTTAGCTGGTACTCATCGGTATTCATTGTTTGGCAATTGACATTAAAGTCATCCGGCATACAAGGAATCGGCAACCGACAGACAAGGGAAACCGGTAACTAGGAACCGACATATGAGGTCGACATAGGAGATTGATCTAACAAGTTTACACGGCAACGATCAGTTTTATCGGTCACGAAGTTTAATGCATTTATTTTTGTCTAGGACAACATGTAAATAACTCGTAATATCATTGTAAGCCGACATAAAGAATTTATGTTTGTGATTGGGAATGGTATTTAAGATGGTCCGGTTAGGTTATTTTGAACTTATATGAAATATATGGTGATGTGATATTGAGCGAGCAATGTTGATCAACTAAATGCAAATATAATAGTCTATAGTCAGTCTTGGTTATTGGTTTAGAGGTTTGGGAATCAAAGTAAGTTACCGGTAAGGGAGGACACAGTGAAAACCGGTACAGATGGTGCTTAAACTAGAACTCATCTAGCATAATAGATGCATTCTTTGAGTTCAGAATTTTGTTTGTAACTCCATTTTGGTGTATGTAGTCAGTGATGCTCCTTTTGTGATGAGCAATGTGCTCTAGACAGTGTGCCTCCCTACATGTGCAGGTCCCTATTGTAATATTTATTCATTTGGTCAGTGGATAGATATTGTGGGTCACCAATCCCATCATGGTTTTTCCTCTTTTAGGTTTTCCATTGTATAAATTCCTGTGTTATGGTGTATTTTCTTGTGGTTGCATAATTTCTACTTATTGTTATATTATTTTATGGTTACCAGTTACTGAAATACTTTGTTAATGAGGTTAAAATTGATCCCACCGGTAGAACATTGATTCACCCCCTCCTCTCAGTGTTCTTGAATTCCAATAGTAATTAACTAAGAAATATATCTAAATCTAAGAATTGGGTAGGACAATTAGATCTTAAACTGAAAATAAAAAATATGCAAGTGTAAGAAGATTTGGGTTCACCAAAATGTAAGTTGGTGAAATAGGGATTCACTAGTTTGATTATCTAAACAATGCTAAACCTACTCAATATGGTCCTTACATTGAAGGGAGATGAAATCCAATAGATTCACTCCCTAAGGGATGAATGTTGATTCATTTCAAAGGTCTCCCTTGTGGGGATTGAATTGGATATCAAAAATATGAAAATGAATGCTAGATTTAGGGCTCAAGATGAAAAATTGACATAAGTGAACATGAACAAGTAGTTGTAGATTAGATATGAAAGTATAATCACATATCTAAGAAGATGAAGATGAATGGAACCTATGACTAGAAACTTGGCCTAAAAACTCAAGACAAAGTAGCTTTAGACGAATCTATACTATGAATTTTAAAGGTTGACAAAATAAACTCTTCTAGAATCAGAATGATGCTTAGAATCTACTCCAGAAGTTTTTCTATAAATTCATTAGACAAATTAGCGTGGAGAGAATTCGCCCTCCACTTTTGCACTTTCAAAACCTAGATATGATTGTCTTTGTCTATTCTACCTAATTCCAAATTTACAGCTCCTAAACTTGTCACTTGCACATAGAAAAGAGAAGAAGGATGTTGGGAATAGGGGTTTGCCTAGGTCAAACCCCGGATTTGGAATTAACACCTAAAATTAATTGAAATACTAAAATGTTGAATAATATACCTTAGATTTGTTGTAGATAATTGCAAATTGACGATGCAATTCTCTTTGAATGTGATTAGAAGGGTTGATGTAATAACATGACATGAATAAACAAGACATGAATGAACTAATCAAACACACATCCTTGCATGATGATTGATGTAATATGTTCCTCCATGATGTTTAGATCTTGACAAATATGGTGAGATAAATTTTACCTTGATACTCTTATGACTGCTTGATAATTATAGTGCTTGAAAGTGGATGTGAATTGAATGTAGTGGATGTCAAAATAAACTAGAGGAATGCTCTTATATAGGGTCCTTCAAGGTTATAATTTCATAAATTGTAATTGGTGCAATTTACACCCCATGTTTGTGCTCCTAGTTTAGCATGTCACATTTTCATTCCCCCTAGGCATGGTTTGGTCCCTTTTACTCCAACCTTGATGTCACTTGTTGACATTGCTAAGTGGGCCCCATCCTGAGGTTCCCTTCTCCCATTTTCCGTTTTATTGGTCTTGTTTTTGGAGGATTGGGACATGGATCACCTTGGTCCTAGACTAGGGCACCCCAAAATGCCTCAGTCCCCCTTAAAGAGGACCCAATTTCAATATGGATAGGCACTCCCCCTCCCTAATGGATTTTGGTCCTCGTGGCTACACTTGACCATTAGAGGTTGACCTAACTAGTAATTTACCTAGTGAACCCTATATAAAGACATATTATCAATTAATTTTATATCTAAGACCCCATCCATTACATACTTAACATCCATGCATCCATCAAGTATTAATCATTAAGAATTCTCAAGCATTCAAGGAAACATTTCATCTTTCAAGAATTATGGAGCAAAGTTACATCAATATTCATGCAAGCATGTGTGTTTGATTAGGTCTTTCATGTTCATGTGTTTTTCATGCCATTACATTCGACATTTATGATTACATTCAAAGAGAATTGCATCATCAATCTCTCTATCAACCATTATAGATCTGAGGTACATCTCAAAGCATTTACATCAATATCTACATTATTCAATTCAAGGTTAATTCCTAAACAAGGGTTTGACTTAAGGAAAATCCCTATCCACAACCTTTTTCTTCTCTTTTTATGTGTAGGGAATTGACTCAAGAGTTCTACTAAGGTATTATGACAAAGGTGACAATGACAAACAGGTTCAACTTTTGATAGAGTGAAAGTCGGAGGATCATGGCCAATCTCTACCACCTAATCTTGAAAAATTAGCTTGAAATTTTGGGAACATATTTTGATTCTCTTCTTTTTCCCGAATTATAGTTGGTGGCTCTGTTGGATATCTATAGCGTTTTGTTTTCATTAATTTACTTTAATTGCCCATTTTTCACCCTAATTTCACAACTTACATCCAAACTTCCAACTAAAAGAGGTTGGCAAAAAAATTAGTGAATCTAATCGAAACTTAAGCCATTTTCCTATATGGATTGTGGCTATATCTATTGGATTCACGCCTCTTTTAATGTAGTGGTCCCTAAGGTAAAATTAGTGGTCTTACTATCCTAATTGGTGAAACCCTATTTTTACACCATTACATTGCGATGATTCTGACTTCTTTCATGCTTATGTCTTATTTGAGGTGTCAGATTTGATTTGTAAATTCAAACACTAAATTTCACACTCATAAATCATATTCCTAATTGAATTACATAAATTTAGTGGTTAATTTCATAAAAACCCTAATTTATTATTCTAAAATTGGCTTATTGATTGCATAATCTTTCACTTGTGTTTTCAGATTTGATATTTAATAATTTCATTGCATATATTAAGTGAAAATTGATAGATGGAGTTGTTGTACTGCTTTGCTAATTCAATTTTGAATTTAATTCAAGATCTTCATAATGCTCCCTTTTATGCATATGATGATAGTTCATGTTTTTCTTTCATATATAACTTTGATTTACCCTCTCTTAAGGATTCTCTTACCCATGAGGAAAATTTAGTGCAAAAAGACATTATTAACACTTCTTTTAAAACTCTCCCTTCTAAGGATGAATTTTTTAAGAATGACGTTCATATGTTTCCTAAAATGTGCCACTCCCATGAGAGTATCTTAGAGTAAGAAGATCATATCATATGATATCATAAACACCTTCCTTCATGTTACTTTACCTTCCATACATGGTACCTCTCATAGAGAAGAAGTGTTCATGGACATTGACTTATCATCTCCCAAATTTGGTCCTACCAATGAGGGTACAGTGGTGCAAGAAGAGGTTATGAACACTTCTTTAAAAACTCTCCCTTCTAGGGATGATGCTTTGAATAATTATGTTCATCTTTCTCCTAGAATGTACCTCCCCCATGAGGACCATTTAGTACAATTGAATGATATTGTCACTACCTTTCCTAATGGGACCATACCCTTTTTTCATTTCAATGAATTTACCCCTAGATATGAAGCATTAATGAGTTATGTTTGTCCTTCTCCTAAATATTGTGTTACCCATAAAGATACCTTGGAGCAAGAGGATGAAATCATTAGCGCTTTCATTGATCCTCTCCCTTCTAAAATTGTGTTCTTGGAGAACAAAGAACCTAATCAAGTCAATACCATTCATGTTTCTAGTTATGAGAATCCTAAGCCCAAGAAAATTCCCAATATCTTAAAAGATGCAAAATACATATGTGAAAGAGGTACTATGGAAAGACAACTAGCACAAAAATACTATATTGAAGTGCCTAACTTTAGAAACAACAAGCAAGATTATAACGTTCTTCTCCCTTCCCTTCCTTCCCCTCCTCATCCTAAGAAACATGTTTATATAGAACTTAATCTTGTTAAGAAACTCCATGATATCTTAGCTAAGATTTACCTTTGGAGCTTGATTCAAACTTCACCTTCACACCATAAGTTGATCCAATAAGCCTTACAAAGGGTGGTTCCTCAACCTTCTTTTAAACCAAATGATATCACATTCTCACAAGATGAATTTCCTTCTATAGAGGTTAAAAATAGAGATGATCCCCTTATGATTACTCCTCACATTTATGAACTAAACACAAGAGGTACATTAATTGATAATGGGTCAGTGCTTACCATTTGTTGCATTGGCTTATTAGATAAGATAAATTGGGATTATTCTTCCATTCAACCCCATCCTCTTTGTATTTGTGGATTTGATAATGTTCTTAGAGATTCACTTGGTATAGTCATATTACCTATCAAAGCAAGACATGTGACTTTACCTACTCTGAGTCATTTCATGCCCAACAATCTGAATTATAATCTCCTTCTAGGAAGACTGTGGATTCATGCTATGAAAGAATCTCCCTCTACCCTTCACCATGCAATAAAATTCATATATAAAAATGAACTTCGCATAATAAAGGATGATCCTAATCCTTGTAATCTCATACATGATGAAGTGGGATGCATTAACCCATTTATACTATGATTCTTTCAGCCTATCAATTTCACTTCCTTAGTAAGGAATTGGGGTACATTAGGATTTACACCCTCCTTCAATTGTATAAGATCCCTCAATCTAAAAATGAAGCCTTGGAGGAGCCTTGTGTGTCATTTATCCAAGATTATTCTAAATCAATTCCCACCTCTCGTTCCAAGATGTCTTGATGATGATGGGGGCTCAATAGACTTTGACACTAAGAATGAACCCTCTCCTCTAGACATTTCAACACTTATATCTAATTATACACATGGATACAATGGACATGGTTTAGGATGTGCATGACAAATTTTTTATGGTTATGAGAAATCTACATCGCACTTTTCTAAAGAAGGCCTAGTTTTCCAAAGTCCTCCTTTATTGGCATCCCCTCCCCCATCATCTAATGCATCTATGTCTTGTTACAACTTCTCACCATAATAAGAGAGTATCTTGTATGAGCTTCTTAAACCCAACTTGATTACTCTTTTTTTTTTTAAATCAAAGAAATAATCATAAGAAAAATCAACATAATTCTTCTTTTTGCAAGTATCATCAAATCCATGGCCATTCCACTAATGAATGTCATGATTTAGTGGATAAAACTCAACAACTTATTGTGATTGGTATCATTCAAATACTAGATGACAATGAGTTGGAATCTCATCTTATTCCTTTCAAATAACATTTATGCTCCTATTATGTTGCTCCTCACTATGTAATATTGTTATCTTATTCAATAGGGGCTCTTTGTCATTTGTGGTGGTACAATTTCAGGTGCAATCTATATTGGTGGTAAAAATTAGGGTTTCACCAATTAGGATGGAAAAACCACTAATTTTACATGGGTGGCAATACATTGAAAGAGGGGTGAATCCAATAGATCTAACTATAATCCAAATAGGAAAAGGGTTGAAATTTTTATTAGATTCATTGGTTTTTAGTTTGCCCCCTCTTTCTAGTTGAAGATTGGATGTGAATTGTGAAACTAGGGAAAAACAAGGGACAATTGAAGAGAGACAGTGAAAATAGATTGTTTTAGATGTCCCACGGAGCCACAAATTGAGATCTAGGAAAAAGAGGAGATTCAAAAGTCACTCCCAGAAGTTTGGGCTAAATTTTTGGGATCGGGTAGTACAAATTCGCCCCAATCCTCTAACTTTCACTTCATTGAAAATTGAACTTATTCATCACCATCAACTCTATTGAAATCCTTGAGTGTATCTCCTGAGCATGTTCCCTACACACAAAAAGAGAATAAAAGTTGTGGATAGGGGTTTTCCTAAAGTCAAACCTCAAGTGGTTTAAGAATTAACCTTGAACTAAATAATGTAAATATTGAAGTAAATGTTAGAAGATATACCTCAGATCTATAATGGCTGATAGAAGGATTGATGATGCAATTATTTTTTAATTTAATCACAAGTATTTAATGTAATGGCATGACAAACACATGAACATGAAAACACTAATCACACAAACATACTTGCATGAAGATTGATGTAATTTTTCTCCATAATTCTCTAAGGAAAAAATGTTGCCTTGAATCTCTAAAAATGCTTGATGATGAATGCTTGATGGATGCATGAATGATAGGGTATATGGGTGATTTCTTCTAGGTCTAAAATGAATTGATATGATGTCTTTATATAGGGTTCCCTAGGTAAGTTACCGATTAGGCCGATCTCCAATGGTCAAGTGTAGCCATAGGGGCCAAAATCTATCGGGGAGGGAGAGAGCCTAACCCATTTCAAATTGGGTCCTATTTAAAGGGAACTGGGGCGTTTTGGGGTGCCCTAGTCCAAGACCATGTGGAGCTCCATGCCTTGGTCCTCCAAAAATAAGACTAGCTAATCAGAAAATAGGTGAGGACAACCTCCAAGATGAGGTCCACCCAACAGTTTCAATAGGTAACATCAAGGTTGGAGTAAATAGGACCAAAATAGACCTAGGGGGAATGGAAATAAGACATACTAAAGTAGGAGCACAAAGCCTCCACTTTAACGAGAGTATGAGCCTATGAAAATAATTGCGATAAAGTGGAAAGATGAAAGAGAGGGGCAACTAGGAGCGAGATGACAAGGAGATAAGACATTGCTAATTTCAAAGAACTAAGCCCCCAATCTTAGGAGCTTAACTCATGCAATCACATGCAAGGACACACAAAATAAGACAAAGATTAAAAGCCAAACATATACAAACAAATGACAAAATACACAGAACACAAGGGGTTTAGTACTAAAGACAAGAGGACTTCAAGTCAACTAGTTGAAGAGATCTTGATAGTCAAATTGTCTCAACCACTAATATCATTCTTGGAATACTATCACAAGAACAAGTGGTCACATAAAAAGAGAAAAAGCATACATCAAGCAATGAAACATGATCCACAAATAGCTAAGTTATGAGATCATGGGGAAGAGAAAGGAGAGAACATGGATACCACATGATAGTAAGCTACATTATGTTAGGTGATCCGTGATAAGAAGAGCAAGAGAGGTCATGGAATCAACAAACCAGCAAGTTGTGTTATGCTAGGTGACCCACCATAACATGAATACTCATGGGACAACAAGTTGTGTTATGTTGTGTGATTAATGTAAAGAAGAAGAGTCAGAATAGTCTATCAAGTTGTGTTATACTAGTTCCACTCTTTGAAAAGGAAAGAGCTGAACTATCTATCAAGTTGTGTTATGCTAGTCAACTCACCATGTTGAATATGTCACTATCTAGTTTCAGGAGTTAAGAATCTCATCTAAGACTTTGGGTTTGGTTTCAAGAATGCAACGACCTCTATAAGACTTGCAATAAAAAAAATATGTCTAGCTTTGGGAACATCTTGTATAAGAATTTGGCCTGATTTCAAGAATGTATACCTTGTATATGACATACAACAAAATAAAATAAAAACAAATATGCCTAGTTTCAGGAACATCTCGTACAAGAACTGGGTTTGGTTTCAAGAATGTATACCTCGTATAACAAATATAAAAAGGTTGTGTCTAGTTTTGGGAATGAAGCATATCTTATAAAACTTTAGGTCTAGTTTCAAGAATGTAAACTTCATATAAGACATGCAAAATAAAAAAATATAGTATATATAGGGCATTATGTATGCTTCCCACTTAATATGTTAACATAAAGTTATGTTGATGTCTTAAGGAATCTAGAAACAAGGATACACTCTTTCAACAGGAAGGAGATATCTTTTTGGCAACAATGTACATAAATATAAGCTAAAGAAATAGGACTCTTAGAAGAAAGGAAAAGATAGGTGTAAAAGAGATATCTTGCAACAAGTGTAAAGGGAATCCTTTGGAGGAGAAGGAGGAATAGATCTTTTCTCAAAAGACATCTACCTCCAAGAGGAGACTTTGAAAAAAAATAACATCATTGACCAAAAGAAAGGAAAGGGAACAAGAATTCGTACCTTCTTCCAATTACTAGGTAAGGGGATTCTTGATGAAGGAAAACACACTTTTGACCCAAAGTGAGGGTTCTTTTTATAATAGATATACATTGCCAAGTGAAGAAGAGGTTGTACACAAGGATACACACCACTTGCATAAGAGAGAATCCTTGACATCATATCATAAGCAAATTCCACTCATCAAAAGAAAAATGGATCCTTAGAAAGGATAGGAGAAATCAATGTGTCCAAAGCATAGGGACAAAGAGAAGGACTGTGCAACCTCCAAAGAGAGATTATACATAAAAGATGTAGCAATGCAGGAAAGGAACACACATGTACGCACACAAAGGAATATTCAATGCGAGAAAAGACATCAAGATATGCAAAAAAAACTCAAAAGAAGGGGCAATCTTTGAAAGGAGAGAGGAATTGAATATACTATCCTTGCCCTCCAAGCAAAGAGACAAGGAATAATTATGTTTCTAGGCCCAAGTATGATTGAAAATGAAGGTGCATCACCACACGTGACAAATATCCCCCAATAAGGTTAAACTATTGGTGCCATAGGGTGAGGAGCAACATAATAAGGTGATTGGAGTGCTAAGGCACTACCTCTTCAACAAGAAAAACTGCAAGAGCAATTGTAAGAGCTATGTGAGCTCGGTCATATTGGTGTCGAACAAGTTCTTTAAAAGATTTACAATTTCCAAGAGAATGAGAATGACAACGATGAAAAAGACAATAATAATCCCCTTCTTTATTATTATTGTTATATCTTATGAAAGGAAAAACAAAATTCTTATCATATGTCAATCTCCAAAAGATTCATGTAGCTAATTTTTCTTAATTGTCAATAGGAGTAGGTCTTGTCTCTTGAGATGTAGGATAAGGTGTACAAGTAGAAGGAGAAGGATTGTTTTCTATTATTTTGAGAGTTTCATTATCAGTAAGTCCTTGTATTCAATTTTGAAAATCAAGACATTCATTTGCATGATGATCATTAGTTTGATGATATGTGCATAAAGGATTATTTGACGAAGAAGCATCTTTAAAGGGACGATAAAGTTTATGTTTTGTAAGATACTTATTAAACCTTTAAACCTTAAGGAGATCATCCATAGGTGAATGATGAGGATGACCTATACCTTCTATTATAGCTTATGAAGGAGAGTTTATAGGGACTCTAATTTCTTGTTCATATTTTCCAAGTCCTTGTCCACTATAACCTTGTTTTGAGATTATATTATGACTACTCTTATAAGAATATTTCAATTGTGAAGAAGAAGGACCATTATCATCAATTTGTTTGAAAATTGTAGTGTAAGGGCACATAGAGGAATCAAAGGGATAAATAGATGAGGAAGGGGTAGCCTTTTTAAGGAGATTGTTCTTTCTATCATAATTCATGTCCTTTTGATAGGTGGGGAAGGAGGGTACTTATCATCTAAAGATTCATCTTTTCTTAATGTTATGTGAGGAGATAAGTCATAAATAAAATGCATAACATCATCTTGTCTACAAATATTTTGATGGTTGAGATAATCTCTAGGAGAATAAGGGCGATCTAAAGAGATTGATACACCAACATTTTGATCTTGCACCCCTTGCACTAGAGTATTGACACACCAACATGACATCATGTCTCTTCAAAAGAGATTGATACACCAACATGACATGTTGAATAATATCATGGTGTATCAAAATGTCATGTTTCTCTTCAATGCTTACTCTCCATTAGAGAGATCATTGATAGGAGTATTGACTCTTTCCTCATTTATATGAGATACCCTAGGAGAGGTACAAGTATTAGTTTTTTCAATGTCATCTCTAAGATTGCCATTATCTACAAAAGCTTTTACGTGATCTACATATGTAATAAATTTTACTATAAATATCATCATAAAACAACATACAAGATGGATAAAAGCCTTGAGAGATGATTTGCAAGTAGAGAATATATTTGAAATTCTAAAAATGCCATATACAAGAGTACTATGGATGAAAATAAGTAATGTAAAATGAAAGAAACTATTATCCAACACATGATTTTGATACATGTAACTAAGAAACGATGTACAATCATATGTGAAATAGAAAACCAGTTAGATTTAGTAAATTTCATTATGAGACACCCAAATTAGATTTGAAAACACAAGTGAAAAATTATGCAACCCACAAGTCAATTTTAGAATAATAAATTGGGGTTTTTTGTGAAATTAATAGCTAAATTTATATAATTTAATTGTAAATATGACTTATGAGTGCAAAATTTAGTGTTTAACTGCATACAAATCAGATCTGAGACCACAAATAAAAAATGAGCATGAAAGAAGTCGGGTTCACCAACATGTATTGGTGGTAAAAAATTTATTCACCAATTAGGATAGTAAGACTAGTAATTTTACTTGGGGGGCCAATACATTGAAAGAGGGGTAAATCCAATAGATCTAGCCATAATCCAAATAGGAAAAGGGCTAAAATTTTGATTAGATTCATTGGTTTTTAGTTTGCCCCCTCTTTCTAGTTGAAGATTGGATGTAAATCGTGAAACTAGGACAAAACAAGGGATAATTGAAAAGAGATAGCAAAAATAGACTACAACATATGTTCTATGGAGCCACAAATTAAAATTTGGGCAAAGAAGAGATTTGAAACCTATTCCCAAAAGTTCAAGCTGATTTTTGGGGACCGGGTAGTATAGATTCACTTTGGTCTTCCGACTTTCGCCTCGTTGAAAGTTGGGCTTGTTCATTGCCATCAAATCTATTGGAATCTCTAAGTACAACTCCTGAGCCTAATCCTTGCACACAAAAAGAGAGAAGAAAGGTTGTGGATATGGGTTTGCCTTAGGTCAAACCATGGTTTAGGAATTCACCTTGAATTGAATAATGTAAATACCAAAGTAAATGTTAGGAGATATACCTCATATCAGCAATAGCTAATAGAATGATTGATGATGCAATGCTATTTGAATGAATTCACAAGTTTTGAATGTAATAGCATGGCAAACACATGAAAATGAAAACCCCAATCACATGCACATGCTTATAAGAAGATTGATGTAATTTTTCTCCATAATGCTTGAAGGATAAAATGTTGCCTTGAATCTCTAAAAAATCTTGATGATGAATTCTTGACAGATGTACAAATGATAACATATATGAGCGATTGCTTCTAGGTCTAAAACGAATTGATGGGATGTCTTTATATAGTGTTCCTGAGGTAAATTACTGATTAAGGCTAACCTCCAATAGTCTAGTGTAGCTATAGGGATTAAAATCCATCAAGGAGAGAGAGAGTTTGCCTCGTTTCAAATTGTGTCTTGTTTAAGGGGGACCAAGGCATTTTAGGGTGCTTTGGTCCAGGACCAAGGCAATCCATGCCCTGGTATTCCAAAAATAAGACCAACCAATCAGGAAATAGGAGAGGATAGCCTCCTAGATGGGGCCCACCCAGTAGTGTCAACATGTGAAATCAGGGTTGGAGTAAAGAGGACCAAAATGAACCTAGGGAGAATGAAAATAGGACATGCTAAAGTAGGAGCACAAAGATGAGGTATAAATTGTACTAGTTACAATTTACAACGCTACACAATCATACTTAGGTAGCAACATAATAACATTAATATTCTTGTCTCCTTGCTTGTGGGGAAGTGATAATATATTTAATTCCTTCTCTCCTTTTTGAAGATTGCCTCTTCTTTTGAGTTGTACTTTTCATAGCTTGATGTATTTTTTTGCATTGAAAGGTTCTTCATGCAAGTACATGTGTGTTCCTTGGTTAGGACCTATTCATTGCTTGAAATGGTACATCTTTTTTTGGAGATCATGTAATCCTTATCTTTGTTCCCTATTCTTGGGAGACATTGATTTCTCCTATCCTTTCTAAGGATCCACTTTTTCTTTGTTGTGCAGTGTTTTCTTGTGATGCGATGCTATTCTTTGTGCAAAGTTGTTTGTTTTCTCAAGGATTCTCTCTTATGCAAGAGGTGTGTATCCTTGTGTACAACCTCTTCTTCACTTGGCAATTTATATTTATTATAAATAAACCCCTTACTTTGGATAAAAAGTCTGTTATCTTTCATCAAGAATATCTTTTTCCTAGCAATAGGAGGAAGGTATGAATTCTTGTTCTCCTTCCTTTCTTTTGGTCAATGATGTTATTTTTGTTCAAAGGCTCCTATTGGGAATAGATGTAATTTGAGTAAAGATCTCTTCCTCCTCCTCCAAAGGATTCCCTTTACACTTGTTGCAATATACCTCTCTTACAACTATCTTTTCCTGGCTTCTGAGATTCCTATCACTTTAGCTTGGATTTATCTACATTGTTGCCTAAATGATATTTCCTTGGTGTTGAAGGTGTGTATTCTTGTTTCTAACTTACTTTAGACATAAATATACCTTTATGTTGACACTTAAGTGGGGGACATACATAACACCCTCTTTGTACTATATTTTTTATTTTGCATGTCTTATATAGGGTATACATTCTTGAAACCAAACCTAACTCTTATACGAGATGATCCCAACACTAGACATGTTTTTTTTTTATTTGCATGTCTTATATAGTTTGTTGCATGCTTGAAACCAGACCCAGTTCTTAGATGAGATGCTTAACTCTTGAAACTGGACAACAACATATGCAACAGAGTGAGCTGACTAGCATAACATAGATTGCTAGACCGTTTAACTCTTCCTTTTTCAAAGAATGGAACTAGTATAATACAACTTGCTAGACTATCCCAATTCTCCTTCTTTACACAAATCACAAAACATAACGCAACTTGTTGTCTTGCAAGTATTCATGTTCTTGTGGGTCACCTAGCATAACATACCTTGCTATCCTATCGATTCCACAACCTCTCTTGCTCTTCTTCTCATGGATCACCTAGCAATGGATTGCCTAGCATAAAACAATTTGCTAGCATGTGGTGTCCATGTCCTCTCTTTTCTCCTCCCCATGAGCTCATATCTTTTCTATTTGTGGATCATGGTTCATCACTTGATGCATGCTCTTGCTCTTTTCATGTGACCACTTTTGTTCTTATGATAGCATTCCAAGAATGAGATTAGCGGTCGAGACATTTTGATTACCAAGGTCTCTTCAACTAGTTGACTTGGAGCTTTTTTGTTTTTAGTATTAATCCCTTTGCATTGTGTTTCTTTTGTCTCTGTTTGGATTTTTGTCTTTGTCTTGTTTTGGGTATCCTTGCATGTGATTGCATGAGTTAAGTGTTGGCATATGATGAAGCGGTGGCAATGTATGTTGTCATTGAAGTCAATAAGTGCTCAAGCAGGTGAACCGATATGCATCAGTGTGAAGATTGGAAGTGGTTATGGTCAACCGGGATAGAGTGGGCCGGTGTCAGGGTTCACTAAGTATGACTACCAGTTGGTAGTCTCAGTTCAACTCTAAGGTTTCCGGTTTGGCTTGTGCGGTGCAACCGATGATGTTTTGTGATGAGTTAGTTAAGAACATGGATAAGGATCAGAAATGCCACGTCAACTATGTGCACGTGAAGGATTTTATCAAGGATCTTATGCGTGAAGATCAAATGCATTGAATGTCTACCTTAGGAATGTGCGTTTTTATTAGAAGGATGAGAAAAGTGCGTGATGGGTTACTGTTTTCCAGATGCAATGAAGATTGGATGATGCAGAAATGACTTGAGATCTGTTTAATGTATTTGACGATCAGGATTGGACCACTTGTAATTGTAAACCTAAAATGTTTAGGGTTTAGGGTTTATGCTACCGACCTAATTATTGTCTATAAGGTTGATGAGTTTTGTTATTGTAGTGTTGGCAAAAGTTGTGTTTGTGTCCACATGTTGAGATACTTGCCAAACCAGGGTGTGGAATCTGCAGAGTGTGATTGTAGAGGAGAGGAACTGAAAAGGATCTGCCTTAGCAAGTAGTGTTGTTATCAGATCGGAGCTTTACCTGTTGACTTCTAATCATCTCAACAGAAGGAAAATCCCTTGACCAGGTAGCTTTAATAGGCTTGCTGCAAATCCTCTAACCAGGTGACTCAAGTTCATTGAGTTCTTTAAATCCTCTAGCGAGGTAACCTTTAACAGGGTTTCAACCTTTAACAAGGTTTATAGCCATCCCTTAACCAAGTGATCCCTAACAGGATCGGTTCTTAACATAACCTTATTGTAAAGTCTTTAACCAGACTAGGCTCCTAACAAAGCGGACTTCAAAAGAGTTCAAAACAATCTTGTGGGTATTCATCCCCACTGTGGTTTTTCCCATTTGGGTTTCCACGTGAAAAATTTGTGTGTTATGGGTTGTGGGTTTTCATATGATGATTGAGTAGTTTTTGATTAAGCTGAATATGCATACAGTGCTAAATGATTGTGGTATTATTGATACAGCTCATGCATGACTAAACTGGTAAAGTAGCTATCAAGATCTAAGATTTGTTGACTATTGTTTGAAGTACTTTTGGTTAACTGGTTTAGTTGTCTGAAACATTTATGTTTAACCGACATTGCTATGGTTAAGTACAATGGTATAGACAACCGGTTATCTATGTTTAGAGAGTGTCAAAATATTGAAGCAAGTTTTTGTGTGTACTGATTCACCCCCCACCCCCCCCACCTCTCAGTACTGGTTAGGGTATTAGTTGTTCATCATTATTCAACATTAAGATCCAAAGATTAGGGGCTTGGTTCTGTTGGAGTAATAAGGTTCTTTACTTAATTAACAAAATCATATTGATTTGTTGATTAAGTCACCTTTTACATTATTTTTCACTTAAGTTAAATTTAGGAAGCTAAACTTAGGCCCATTAATAATTAATTCATTATTATTTATTAATTGCTTTTAGGGTTTATGTTTTTAGGTTTTGATCTCCTTTTACAAGGATTGATCCCTTTGTAATCCTTAACATCTGATTATTATTATTGCATATTTTTGCTCTAGGGTTTCAAAGAAACTTTTGTGTTTTGTGGGGATCTTCCATTATTGATATAGGTTATTTGCATACAGGTGTTCACTGGGTTCTGTGAGGTTGTATTTCACAACTTTAACATGGTATCAGAGCTTTATACCTAAGGCTTTCCTGTTTGTTTGATTGGGAGATTCTACCTATAGCAGGTCTTCTATACAATTTGGGTTGGTTTGGACCTCACCATTAAATCTAGCATGTGCAAAATAGTCAAGATTGACCTCTCGTTTGTCAATTTTTTATTCATGGGGCCAGATCTATGAGGGTTTGAAGATCCATTTTATTTTTTTTGGATCTAGGGGGCACCTGATTTTTTGGAGCAATTTGGACAAAAAAAGACTCCACGGTTGGATTCAAGAGGTTGATTCCATGAATTTTGATATATAATTCGACCAATTTGGGCATCGTTGACCTCTGAGGCAATTTTTTTTTGCCTATAAGACTGTACCGCCACCTAGACGCACTTAGAAAAAAAATGGTATTTTTTAAAAAGTTTTTCTTTCTATTTTTTTTTCTAGAAACTTTTTAAAAAAAATTATTACAAAAAAAATCAAATTCAAAAACTTTTTTAAAACTTTTTTTTTCAAACAAAAAAATCAAAGGGGGTCGTACCCCCTGCTACAGTCCATACGGACTGCAGCCGTACAACCTACAGCAGGCCCGACGTTTTTTGTTGGGCCTCCCCACCCACCGTAGCCACTGCAGCTAGCTGGTGGCACCTTCCAGTAGGCTGTTGGGTTTTAATAGCCCTCACAGGTATTTCCCATTCATTGCTATTAATTTATTGGCTCCGTCGTTGCCAGGCCCACACCGCCACCGTGCTGCCACTTTTCCGGTGGCCAATTTTTTTTTCCAGTGACTCTCTTCTGGGAGGGATCTTTTTTTGGTAAGCAAGTAATATTCTTTGAATATTTCACTAACGTCAATAGTATGGATTGCTGTGCATGGCCCCTATGACCCTCTTTGTGCCCTAAAAGAGGGTTTTTTCTTCTTTTGGCTATAACTTGGGCATGCAATATCGTTTTTTGGCAAACGAGATATCATCGGAAAGTTGGTTTCGTCTACTTTTCAGATATGTGGGTTTCATCACCTATTTTTGTTGTTGGTGCATTTTATAGCCATTTGAAGTCAGAGGTGTTGTTTTTTAGTCCCAAGCTCATAACTTTTCACCAGTTTCTTCGTTTTTCACAATTCTAGCGGCATTGGGATGGTGTTTCAAAGCTCTTCACAACCATCCACACAGTTTTTCTAGATTTTACTCTAAGTATATTTTATTCCATTTTTTGTGTTTTCACACTCTGGTGAATTACTTGGACATATGAGCTTGTGGAAACTTCTTGTTTGCATAGGATGACTCTTTTTTGGTTGTTCTTCATGTATTTCCAGTCTTGTGTCTTTTTTTGACATTTTGAGATTTCATTGTAAGCACTTATTATTTTGTAAATGCATTGAGATAAAGTGCCTCTGTATTGCGCATGTATTATGGGATCTTGCACACCATTTTTGTGCCTTATTGTACTCGCACTATGATATAAAGTGCCATGGGGGTTTGATGTTTGCCTTTGTTTTTCCTTCATACCTTTCTCATGCGTGTGTGCCTTGGTTTGCACACCCTTTGTATTTACTTGTGCTTTCATGTTTGCATGTTCAGATGTTCTTAGTTATTCTTCACGCACTACATTATGGCATTTAGATTCAGTGTACTTGTCATACCTCTCCCTTGTCAACATTATGGGGGGGTTTCTACTGTTGGTGCTAATGCTTCCTTGGTTTCACGTTGAAATGAGCCATGTATTCAATATTTGTTCCTATGTATGAGGTGGATGTAGCAGCTGGTTACCCATGCATTTTGGTGAGATGGAGCACTTACCATATGGACACTCTTGCATTCCTATTTTCGGAGGCGACCTTCCATTTTTCACTTGATCAGTTCTTTCAGACTATTGGTACTTGTGCCATCTGTATCTTCGGGTTCTAGATGTTTTGCCTATGTTTTCCATCTAATTCAGATTTGATTAGTGTCATTGAGGGCACTCATACAGATTCATGTCTTCTAGATCCTAATCATCTTTTGTTTCAGAGGAGGTTCTTATTTCAGCATCATAACAGTCATTCTACGATAGTGTTTGCAACTTCTTCATGCTTCAGTGATTCTTTATGCTCGTCTTTTGTTCCTATCTTTTGGAACATTCTTGTTTAGAGGCTTCTTAGTTTGACTTGTGTTACTCTTCTTGGAGAGGAGTTTTGTTCCCACGGGGTTTTCTCCTTTTCTCCACTTTACAGAGATTTCATTTTACTTGGGTACCTCATTAGGCTTTGTTGTTGGGACCCATTTTTTTGCTTTCATGCATCTAGTCCTTAGTTTTTTAAGCTTCTCCCTAACTTCATCTTAAGGTGGGGTGTTGGAGTAATAAGGTTATTTACTTAATTAATTAAATCATGTTGATTTATTAATCAAGTCACCTTTTACTTTATTTTTCACTTAAGCTAAATTTAGGAAGCTAAACTTAGGTCCATTAATAATTAATTGCTTTTAGCGTTTATTTTTTTAGGTTTTGATCTCCTTTTATAAGAATTGATCCCTTTGTAATCCTTAACATCTGATTATTATTATTGCATATTTTTTCTCTAGGGTTTCAAAGAAACTTTTGTGTTTTGTGTGAATCTTCCATTGTTGTGGCAGGTTATTTGCATACAGGTGTTCACTGGGTTTTGAGAGGTTGTATTTCATAACTTTAACAAGTTTCTCATAATTAGTGATGTCTTATCTCCCTGTGATCTTGGTCCTAGTTGCTCTCTCTCTCTCTCTCTCTCTCTCTCTCTCTCTCTCTCTCTCTCTCTCTCTCTCTCTCTCTCTCTCTCTCTCTCTCTCTCCTTTTTACTTTGTTGCAACTTTTTTAATAGGTTTATAATCCCGTTAAAGTGGGGGCTAAATTGAAAGATGTCAAGTGTTGGTTGGAACAATGTGATTATATTTTTTTGAGTTTGATTTCTTTGACCAACAGTAGGAATTTTGGTTTTTAAAAGCGTTTTTTGTGGTTTGATGCTTTTTTTGAGTTTTTTTTTTAATTTAAGCTTTGGGAATTGACAATGCAAAATGAATAACAATGATAACACATAAAATACTTGTCTAGAAACTAATCTCAAATTTTTTATTTTTATTTATCAACAATAAACAGAGAATGTCAATGATTTTCTTCAACAATCCAAGCTAACGCCTACCAGGAGTCCAACATTGGGAATATAAGGTGACTTATTGGCCTGAACAGGTGAAATGACTGAATGAAGTACCTCCAGTTGCAACCAATGATTCCCAAGATCTTTATTCATTTACTGGATAATTATAAAAAACAATTTAGTGAAGAAATCCCTATTCCAATGCACTTCCTGAATTTCCCCCAAGAGAAACTCCATTTTGGTGTGTCTTCTACCCACTGATTTGCTCCTGTAGCTCCAGTATGAATTGTTTTCACCAAAAACTATGGGGAATCTTCTTATTTGTTGCTAAGAATAAAATTTGTACCTAAGAACCAAGTTAAAACCCTTGTATTTACTTTCTTGAAGCTCCAGGCTGCTCCAAGTGGCACGATTTAGCTAGGGTATGAATGGCTGACCCCAAATTGCTACCAAACTTTGAAATAATCTCCAAATTCTTGTTCATATCTGAAAATCAGATTGAATTAATGTTGTTGCTTTCAAAATATCTCTGATTATGACCCTTATTGGCCAAATAAATGCTTTCCAAGCACTCAAAATTGACTGAAAGTGAGAGGGGTTTCGTCCTTTCACCAAGAAATGGAGGGTTTTCGTCTCCAATTTCACTCCAAAACCCTACAATATACGTTGCAGACCTACTGATGAAGAAAAGCTGCCAAAAGAATGAATAATAATAATGCCAAAATGAGCTTCCAAAATGTCTTTTTAGCATGCCTCAAACTCTAATTCGAATTTGGGGTTAGGGTTGTACTTTTGGCATCAGAAAACATGTTAAAATGTTTCTTTTTATTAAAAAATAACTTCCCTTAAGTGGTTTGACCCATTGATGATCTAATTCCTCATTAAAAGTGGCCATATTATTAAGTTATAACTTCTAAGAAAATGTCCATGGATGAACTCTGAGTGTTTCTGGCTAACTGGTAGTGATCCTCCTAAAAAGTAGGAATTTTCCTAGAAAGTAGGAAACTATCTCCAAACATCTGGGAATTCTTAAAAGCAATCTTGCTCTACTCTATGGCCCTCCAGGTGGTCAACCAGTCAACTGGTAGTTCTCCCTAAAAATAGGACCCCTCCCTAAAATTTAGGAGATGGTCTCAAATGATCCAGAATGATTCCTAGACACCTCAAAACCAACTCTCAGTCATTCCCTAAAAAATAGGGATCCCTCCTAAAAACTAGGAACTGTCATCTGAATGTCTAAATCAGCTCACAAAGTCCCCTACAAGGCTCGATGACTCTTGAATGGTTTCCCTCTTCACTCAACTGGCCTATAGGAACTAGATGATAGGCCAATCCTTGCTCAACTACCTGTCACCTAGGAAGGGAACATTACATAAATGTAGCATCGTAAATTATAATTGATACAATTTACACCTCATGTTTGTGCTCTTACTTTAGCGTATCCCATTTTCATTCCCCCTAGGTTTATTTTAGTTCCTTTTACTCCAACCTTGATGTCACATGTTGACACTGCTAAGTAGGCCCCATCCCGAGGTTACCTTTGTTACAAGCTAGGGTTGTCGTCGCACCAAAAGATCGACTTGTCAATGCCCGATACAACCACTAGACTTATAGAATCCACAGGAGGCTATTAAACCATGTCGCGAATCCCCGCGAAGGACGCTGGCCCATTGCCAACAATCCCCCTCCCAACATCACTCGCCTCGGCTTGCGTGATTCGAACCTATGACCAAGCTTTGATACCACTTGTTACAAGATAGGGTTGTCATTGCACAAAAAGATCGACCTGTCAATGCTTGATACAACCACTAGACTTATAGAATCCATAGGAGGCTGTTAAACCATGTTGCGAATCCCCGCGAGGGACACTGGCCCACTGCCAACAACCTTCTCCCATTTACCCTTTTGTTGGTCTTTTGGAGGACTAGGGCACCCCAAAATGCCTTGGTCCCTCTTAAAGAGGACCCAATTTGAATATGGGTAGGCACTCCCCCTTTCCAATGGATTTTGGTCCCCGTGGCTACACTTGATCATTGGAGGTGGGCCTAATCGGTAATTTACCTAGTGAACCCTATATAAAGATATCCTATCAATTTATTTTAGTTCTAAGACTCCATTCATTACATACCCTAATATTCTTGCATCCATCAAGCATTCTCAAGCATTCAAGGCAACATTTCATCCTTCAAGCATTATGGAGCAAAGTTACATCAATCTTCATGCAAGCATGTGAGTTTAATTAGATCTTTCATGTGTCATATATTTGTCATGCCATTACATTCAACATTTGTGATTACATTCAAATAGCATTGCATCATCAATATCTCTATCAACCATTGAAGATTTGAGGTATATCTCCTATCAAAGTTAATTCCTAAATTGAGGTTTGACTTAAAGCAAACCCCTATCCACAACCTTTTCCACCCTTTTCCTCTCTTTTTATGTGTAGGGAACTGGATCAAGAGCTATACTCAAGAATTCCGACAGAGTTGATGGCGACAAGGAAGTTTATCTTTTGACGAAGGGAATATTGGAGGACTAGGGCAAATCTCTACTACCTAGTCTTGAAAAATCAGCTCAAACTTTTGGGAACAGGTTCTGAATCTCTTCTTTTGCCCAAATTCTAGTTGGTGACTTTGTTGGATATTTGTAGCATTATGTTTTCATCAATTTATTTCAATTACCCATTGTTTTACGCTAATTTCACAACTTATATCTAAACTTTCAACTAAAGGAGGGTGGCAAACAAAACTAGTGAATCTAATCAGAATTTCAACCATTTTCCTATTTGGATAGTGGCTAGATCTATTGGATTCAACCCTCTTTTAATGTAGTGGCCCCTAAGGTAAAATTAGTGGTCTTACTATCCTAATTGGTGATTACAAAGGAAATTAACCGATTAGGCTGACCCCCAATGATCAAATTGAGACATCATGATCCAAAACCAATGGGTTGGAAACATGCATTGACCCATTCAAATTTGGGCCTAGTTTGGGAGGAGAGATGCACTCTAGGCACCATTGTCCAGGACAATGATGCCCTAGGTGCCATTGTCCATCGAAAACTAGGTGAATAGGTTGGAGATAGTGTGCACATAACCCAAGATAAAAGTTTGAACAACCATATGAAACATATGACATATTTTGAGGTAAATGACCAAAAATAGGCTTTGATGAGAGCAAAAGTGAGTCACATGAAGGCATGAGCACAAGAAGTGGTGTAAATTGCACAAGGTTACAATCTATGAAGCTATAAAAATTTGTCAACCAAAATATATTATTTGATCTTGAAACGACTATTAGTTGGCTTGCAACCACCATTGCATAATAATTTGTTGTTATCCCCCCCCCCTTTTGGTGCCAAAAAATTACACTTATAAAGATTAAAATAATTATTCTATTGATGATAAATTGCTTATTGGTTTATGGGTGGTTTTGATGTTACCAAGATCAAATAGGGTGGTGCTAACAATATTTTTCATCATTGTTGAGGAGAACCACTACTTGTGGTATAGTGGTGAAAATGCCAGAGTAGGGATCGTACTATAGAGCAATTGTAACAAATAGCGATGGTTGTAGATTTGTGATGGTGGTATGGTTTTAAATTGCTAATCGATCACTATTAGGAATTACCTTTGGTCGGGGAATAGATTCCTATTGATATATTTATTGATAAATATTGGAATTTTATTTATGAGTATAAGGTACCCTATGATACCTATCACAATACCTTGCAACCTACAAATAATTAAAATGACTACAAAATAAAAAACCTTGAGTTAAAGCAACAACCTAGCTAATAAAGTAATACACAATTTTTTTCCTTGATGCCTACAAACACTAGGTAGAGTATTATTTAAGGGTGCAATTACATAGATAATATTCTTTTTAATCCCATCCATATGATCAAGGAGGGCATGACTTTTTTTGATCTCTTGAGACAAAAGTGTCTGATTTCGATGAAAAGATAGTTGGTTCTTAGGTTTTTGAACTTTCTAGAAATACTTGTAGGTTCATATTCTTTATAAAAAATATAAACATACGACATTCATTTTCGACAAATCAAAATTGATCATTGAAAACACATTTAAAAAATAAATTAATTATTAAATTTTTAAAAAACACCCTCATTGGTCTTAGATTCGACTCTACTCTCAGTTTAAAGAGGTGAGACGGCTCGTGGATGGAAGATCTCACCTATGAAAGGATTAGTCTCGCCCTAACTCGCATAGGTACCCAAAATACAAGTTTTTTTTTAACAAACAAAACAATGAAATATAATTCAATTAGAAAAAAATTAATAAAAATACAGCAAGTACAAACTTTTCACCCTTACAAAATATTTAAGATCAAATTTAGCATTTAAATGTTTTTTAAGAGATCCCGAAATGACAACACTCACCTAACCCATCAAACCAGTCAAAAATCTCAACCCTTGCACAGCCCAGAACTCTTCATATGCCCTTACCATATAGTCAGTGATGTAGTTTAATGCATTTTGTTTCTATTCCTTCAGTACTTATTACAAGCAGGTGCGGTCAGTGTATACTCTTTTGCTTGGCATTTCAGTGAGGTTTTAGTTACAGGTACTTATTTACTCCCAAATCCATATAAAAAAACATATGTATCTTTGACAATTTTGTTGAATTTCTGGTCATGTTTACTGCTGGAAATTCGCAGCTGTCGAGCGGTAAATTAAAATAGTTTGATTATTGATAATAAACAAAGCGGCACGTAGTGGCAAGTAATTGCTTTGAATTTTTTGAAGTTTTTGATTGTGCATTTTGCATTTTATACCATGTCTACTGTTCAGTAGTCGTTCGAATCTGATTGAAGTAATTAACATGGAAAACCATGAGAGTTCACCTGAAGTTAACATGGAAAACCACGAGAGTTCACTGCAGTGCTAACGTTTCAGGACATTTCAGGCAGGCTTTTCTTTTGAAAGGAAAATACTTGTTTACATGATAAATAAAGATCAGTATCCCCTGAATTGGTTGGACCATAATTAGGGCATGACTAAAAAATCACTTCACAGACTGAATATGTTTCGCGAAGACAACAATTATCTTCTTTCAGCTCTGCTTTATGTTAGCTTAAATATAAATAAACCTTTTTTAAAGCCATTTCTCCAATACCATTCCTGAAAGAATAATTTTTGCGTAGAGGCTGTGGGTTTGGCAGCAATGATCAATTGCTGGGGACCAAGGAAAATGACAGAAGAGTGTTCTCCCGCTATCAGGAGTGAACGAGTTTCACCTGCTGTATAGCAAATAATAATGTCGCTGGCCTTGATTGCCAGTGAATCGACCGCACTGAAATGCAATCAAGATGTCTATTACAGCTGTCATAAATTATTGCTGGTCCGACAATTTATCAGTAAATGAGGACCTTACATTTCCCTATACAAAAATAACAAAGTATATAAATAAATAAATATTATAAAAATTGAAGATGAAAATAATAATCAATAACAAAGTAAAGAGAAGAAATATCAAGAAAAAAGTAGTAAATGAAATGAATTTAAAATTCAAAACAAGGACTTGCAAGCAGTTCAAGTCCTGCCAATGATGCATTGGTGTATTACAAGACAGGGAAGATGGCAAAATGGATGGCACAATTGAATTCTGATTTCCGGCAGATATCATTTAATGTTTTAACTTTTAACACAGTTTTTCCCAAATGAGCATTGACAATAACAATCACTCTTTGTTCATTTGGTTAATGAGAATGTTTACCTGTAAACCATTATGGGTACACCAGAACTCAGAAGCTCAGTGAGAATGGGTATAATGTTGATTCCTCTGTTGCTTTCATCACAGACCCAAGGCCTGCATACAATGCATGTTGAATTATGAATTGCCACCCTACCGTCCCATAGCAATAGGAGATTGCCACAGACTGTTAGTAAAACATATTTCTAGCAAGTGTTTCAGTAGGCTCATATGAACTATTTGATCCTATCTATCCAAAGCTAAATGGAGGTCAATTCCACCTTTTTCCAAGCTAAATGGAAATGAAAAAAACCATGTCTGGGATGAACCCATTTGAATGGAAAAGTCATAATTCATTCAAACTGAATAATGCCCTTACGTTCAAACTGAATGATGACTGATCTTGCCCAACAACCTTCCCTTCCCTTCTCTTTGATTACTGATCTTGCCAAACAAACCAATACTGATCTTCCCCTAGCATGAGGAAGACCCTGCCAGTCCGAAACTTTACCACATAGAATTGTAGGGGCCACCCACCCGAATCATAGGGTTCCCAGTTCGTTCTGGGTGGGAGGGAGATTATAGTGGAGGTAGATTAATTGTAGGGTGGGGGGCCCTTAGAATAGTAGGGGCGTGTGTGGCCCCCCCCAACCCGAAAATTATGCCCTACAACATATTTTAGGGGGGTAAATGGGGCATCATTTATCAATTGTTGATAATGATGACTTGAGTTCATCACGAGATGGAAGACTCCAAGATTGATTGGTTGACTCGAAAGAACAGATTTCCTCTCCCGCCTCGAGCTCAGCTATAGCAGACTATCTCTTCTCTTTATAGCAGAGGAAGGATGAATCTATCTGGTTGGGCAGCTACCAACTCCACCTCCCCCGCCTACTAAACCACTGCTTTGAGTCATTTAGTAGGTCACGCTGCTACCACTCCCACCGACCTTAAGACTCCGTAACTAGCCTATCCTTCGCGAGGGGCATGCATACCCGGGAATTCTAGTTATGGGTGGGGGGTTATATTGCCTATGAACACTGCCATTATTCTCATGAAGCTTCGGGTGCCCCTGCATAGGAATCTTTAGTTCCCCCGAGCCAGTCCCCTACTCTTCTAAAGGAATCAGCTCGCTAGCCCTTTCAAATAGTAGGGGGGGGCGCAACTATATCTTCTTGGGGGTGGGTACTTTGGGTGGGAGGGCCCCTATAATTCTATGGCCCCTACTATTCTAAAGGGCTACCAAGCTGATTAATTAGCCCCTACTATTCTATGGGAGGGTTGGCCCCCCGCCAATTAAGTTGTGGGTGGCTAGTAGGGTTTCAACCAACCCAATTGGAACATAAAAGGAAGCTCCAGTGAGTGAACCCGTATGAACCTTTTTTTTCAAATCAATGATTTACAGCTTTCCCCACCATCCATTTCTTAAAGTCTTGACTGGAGACCCCGTTCATAAATCTTCAGGATGTGTGAAATAAGGAGTGGATTGGGAGACAAATAGACATTGACTGGAACCTTATATTAGGATGGTAGCGTTTGTTGAAGGTCATCATTCACACAGTCATGCTAATGACCAGCAAAGAGGTATCTGCATCGTAGCTATCCTGATGTACAAATAAGAGTTTATATAATGATATGTACCCAACACTTATTAATTCTCATAATTAGTAATTCTTACATCCACTTTCTTGAATTAGAGATTTTAGATCAAAATTATCAATTCTTTTAAACTGTGGGAAATAAAATGGAATTGGCATTTCCCATTGAAATGTCTTCTTAGTTAACACTGGAGGATTCATTAGGCATATAGAGGCAGTTGTGCTTGGGTCTCTTCAAGAAAATGCATCTCCTTTCAGTGTTTCTTTACCACTTCCTTGGTCATTCAACTGTGGATGATTAAAGATGTTGTTTCAGCATGTCATACAATTATGCCTGCAAGAATTGTGCCACAGAACATTATTAACCTAGAAGGATCTCTTGTTAACAAATTAATGATGCTACAGTGAACTGTATCATAATATTTTTATAGAGACGATAATCCAAGCATCAGGGAGGTCAAAAGAAGGAGCAACTTCTTTCCTCCTCTATTTTGTGTATGTTTGTACCTGTCCAGTTTCATCCTTTCTGTTGTGGTTTCATTCTTCTGAGATCTTTTGGAAAGTAGTTGCTCCTACAGTCCTTCCGTTGTATAAACATGCCTAGTTTGAGTTTGTTGACTTATTAGAATCATGCATTGAATCAATAGCATTTTTTTTGTTTCTTTCTCTAAAGACTAAAATGTTTCTTTGGTACTTGGTTTTGTGATTGTTATTTGTTTACTGAAGTCTTTAACCCTACAATCAACCTAGTGGCAGCCAGATATTGCAGCAAACAGTTCTGCCATGCATTTTCATTTTTTTCCTCTAAGAGTAGGGATTTGCCTTTTTCAACACTATGGTGTTGCTTTGGCTTGTTGGCTGCTTATTGTAGAGGTTTTTCGATTATATCACATTCCCTTGTTGGTCTGTGCCCTACAGTCTATTTTTAAAGACTGATACAGTTTCTAGAGTTCTTTGCAACTCTTGTGAGGTAAGGCATGAACATGTACCAATCTCCCTCATCTTTTGCAACTTTAAATTGGGCTAAGAAATTGTTATTTTAAGCTGATTCCATGCAAAGTTTTGCTAGTTATTAATTTAGTTAATTGGTTTGTATGAATGTCCTTTCATCTGCAAGGTGTTTTATGTATTGTCATCTTTGGCTTTGTGGCTTTCTCGCACACTGTGACACTCATTTGTTCTTTAGATTATTTTTGATTTCACTGGCCCATCCTTTATGGCTCCTATTTTCCCCAATAAATCAGACGTGTTCTGCATCAAAGATTTATTTCTTTGTATGTTTTCTAACGCAAAGAAAGTTTCAGTGCATAAACAATAATTTGGTCTTTAGTCTACTCATAGAGCAGCATGTGGAAAATGATAAGTATAGGGACAGGAAGATTCATATGACAGCAACTCAATCAAAATTGCATCTTTGATGTTTTCTAAGATGAAGGAAGCTTCATTCCATTCATAAAACCAATTCACTTATTCGTCCATCAATGGAGTAGTGAGCAGAAAATGATTAGAAGTACAGGGAAAGACATCATTAAATGATAGTAACTCAAATATGATATGGCATATTCCTGTGAAAGGATTGACAATAAAGTTAGAAAATAGATCACGTCTTATCCCATTTTGAACCAGTGTGGATTTAGCAATGAATTGTTGAATGTTCTTTGTATTTGGGTAGTGGTGACAGTGACACCTTACATGCTATCATTGGACTTTAAAGTTCCCACATGTTTGTCTGTTTAAATATTCAAGTCAAAAGGCAATTCAAATATTCTGGCAGTTCAAATACCAGATCAAACCCCGGTTACACAAAATTGGTGTCCACCTTACCAACCTGCTAGAAAGAACATAACTACAGGACAAGGTACTGAAAGATATTGGAACATAAGCCACATAAATATTGCGCCTGATATTGGTCCTCGTGTTTTCAGTCCAAAACCAGACAAAATTGCTTATAACAAAAGTCATTAATAAATTTTGAAGAATGTTTACATGCCATGAAATGAAAAAGAAGCCAGGAATTGCAGCACACTACTGGTTTCTGTTCAGAAAACCAGCCTCCAGCATCTGCAGACTTACAAAGTGCTAAACACTGTGAAGACACTAATAACAGGATATTTGAAAAATGTCAAGAAACCAAGCTTGTGATCAATAAGACATAACAAAAGCTATTGATCTAACTTGAACATGAACATAGATGATTTACATCACAAACCTGAGACTCTGTGAGAAATAGATGGCAAATGAACATTCTGCGACAGATAATACTTGCTATGTCAGGAAAAAACAATTGTATACTAAAGCATTTTTGTGCTACGAGTTGTGAAAATTTGAAATGATTTAAAATGGAAAAGAAAGTTGACCTCCACTACATCTACATTGTCTGATTTAACTGATAAATGGTCCTTATTTTTGTGTTATACCTACCTTAGATCTATCTTTGTCGTGTAATCCTTAAAACCTGAAAGGAAATAACCATAAGGAGATGATTCAAGTAAACATAATCTATTCCCACTGCAGTACAATAGCTTCATACATATTCTGAACGAGTATAATGATGTAGATAGCTGTTTGACAAATACCAAACAGTTCAAACAAAAGAGAACATACAGAAAAATATTAAGATTTAAAATACACCTCCTGATGATGATCTTAATGTTGCTGAGAAACAATTAGCAGATGCCTGATCGGGTGAAAGCATCAGGCCTGCTCAAAATAAGATCCTTGTGCATATCTTGTTTAAATGGTCTGATGAGGTTTCATCCATTCTTCTCCCTGCTAAAACAGTATGAACAATTATGAATCTGACTAAGCTTTATAAAAATGCACGCTACAATTGGAATCTATAGTGATAATTCATATAAAATGATTATTGCAGTTAAACTTAAACCAAAATGCCTCAACATATTCATTTCTAGAAAAATAACAGAGGACACAAAACAAACCCACGGCACAATGTCAAAGATATTAAATAATATATAGGAAAAAAGGGTTCATGGGAAAACTACCTTGACAGATAAGCATGGTACAATAATTTGCTGTTTTAAAAAACTCATCGGCATGCACGGGCTTTCAAAAACTGTTAGTCTCTGTGAAGATGAAACCCCACACCTTCTACTAATGATGACGAGCACATTACAACCCAGCGTGATGCACTTTGGCTAGACCTGAAAATTTGAGATTTGCAAGAAAATTGTCAATCAGTTGATTTAAGAGTTTTGCCAGAAATTGTTGAGTAAAAACAGTGTGCTGTTAGAGTGCATGCCTCAACTTTCAAGTCGGTACCTTTACTTTTCCCTTCCAATAGCCATCTGTTGATTAAAAACAGTGTGCTGTTAGAGTGCATGCCTCAAGTGCATGCCTCAAGTTTCAAGTTGAGACCTCTGCTTCTCCCTTCCAATAGCCATCCAGCCTGGAGTCAATTTCTTGATGTCGCCTGGGGGTGTATAGCAAGAAGGTGCAAATTATTTTAGAATACTTGATAGGGATTGCCAGAACTGGACCTCCCTTCTACACGGCACTAGTATTACACAATAGATTGCATTATAAAGCACTCGATAGAAGAGACCTCTGCATTCAGCCTGCAACAAGATGCACATAGTTGATGTTTGATCAGAGGCAGAGGGATGACCGGTCATTCCAACATGCGATGCAACAAGCGGCTTGATATCTATGTCTAACATCCGATCATCTTTGCTTCAAGAACTTCTTCCCTATAGAAAATATTACCAAAGATTTCTTCATTTCAAACCTTTAATCTGGATTTGACCTACAATAGCCCCTGGGATGTTTTTTGTGTCTTATATTCTTTATATTAGGTTGGAAAAAACTGTTTTCTCATATTTTCCTCTGGCAACAGAGAACAGATTGAAAAACCACATAGATTCAAACTTGAAGGATCTGCCTTTGTGAGCTGCATCCTTCAAAAGTTACATATTGTTCAATTAAGTTGTTTAGAACTTTAGATTATTTCCATAAGCAATGGCCTCTTGCACCCCTGTTATGGTCCACCAGATGCAGCAAGGATAATGCACCCAATGCCTCTTTAGACCTTCCCGTAGGCCTGTAATTCTGATTGAAGAGCAATATTAAGAGATGGATAGGGTCAAAATATGGATGCTGGTGTTTCTAGGGGTCCCATAGCCTAGTTACTACTTGCTTTGCGCTGTTTGAACACTTTATTTCTGCTGTCTTTGTAATCTTTCCCAATCAGCTATATCTATACTCCAGTATTGATGTTCCTTTTTACAAATATGCACTAATTGGTCCCTAGTGACTGTTCTAATCTTGCTTGACTGTTAACTCTTCTATGTAATTTTGGTGTCTTCCTAGCTCTCGTATTATGCTTTGGCAGCCTCATTCTTCCTTTATTCTTTAAATTCTTTGTTAAGGACCACGGTTTGTAATAAAAGACCACTTTCTTTTCCTTTAAAGTATATATTTTATCAAAATTAATTTTCTGCAGGTTCTCATTTTTGAACCATATATCTGGAATCAATTGTGCTATTTGGTATGCATAATGCAGTTGAGTCTAGATATCTGTTTGGAAAATATTGGTGAATTGTCTGAACTAGTTTCCTTTAAAACTTTACAATTGTTATGTGACTTACATCCACCTAGGAGGGATGGATAGGCATACATTGAGCCTATCAGACATCATTTTTCTTATGTGACCATCTTATTCTATGTAGCACCTTCATTTGGATCTAATTCCCGCACGGAAAGATTAAACAAAAAGTTGTTGATGTGCTGATTTGCAGAAGAGAGCAGATTCTAACTGCTTTTTCTCTCATGATTTTGAAAATAGAATAAAATCCACCTTGTAAATTTCACTTCCCTGCCAAATTTCTGTGTCGGAAATTGGAGAATTTTTGCTAACGTTGAGACTTCTCACCCTATGATTGAGGAGCATAGACATTTATCATTGAAAATGAGAATTTTGATATAAAATAACTAGATTTTCTTACCTTCAATCAGATTGTGGTCTGATGATGCCAGGATCCACAGAACAACTAAGCCTCCTAATTGAACCTCTCGTCTATTTACTAAATGTCCAGAAAGATGCCTTTCCTCCATATCAGATTGGAGTCTCTTTAGAAGTTGGATTTCTTGTAGTTTCTTGAAGACTGAATATAAGCTGATTGTGGGATATCCAAAATACTCTTGGTTGGAATGTTGCTAGATTCTCAGGAAGAGATAGGAGAACAGGAGTTATAGAAATATAAGTAGGGAAATCTCTTTGGCATGGGCCATATTGGTTCATAATCATATAGATACATGAAACAATAAGATTTTGAAGTGTAGGGCAAAGCTGAAATTATATTAAATGATTGTAGAATTGAATAGAATGATCCAGTTATTGGGGGAGATGCTTAATGTATACTTAATACCTTGTATGTGCTTAAGTATAATGTCTTTATGTCATTGGTGAAATCTAAGACTCTATTTACTTATGGCTTGTTGAGTTGTTCTAGATCCACAATGGACTTCTGGTGTGGAATAGCTGTGGTTTATAAGGAAGCAACATGTAACAGTATTTTAAAAGATGTTTCTCGTTACTTCATGGGTTGATTGGCAGTTTTTGCAACTGTTTAGATTTAGGTTTTTGGTGGCAGTGGTCTTAGCATAGTGACGAGACTTTGATTTGGTGAATATGTGGCAAGCTCATTTTTGACTTGGATGTGGACTTGGTCTCAAGAATAAAGCAGGACCAAAACTTGGCAATTTTGAAAGAAAAAAGTAGCAATTTTAGGGGAAAAATGTTTTTAAGTTAATATGCGTTCCAGGTCAAATCAACATAAAATAGACAAAACAAATAATCAGTTATGTGTATCATCCAGAAATATACACCAAGAAGTAAGTAATGTAAATTTTACTATTCAAAGTTGAAGAAAAATGATTTGGTTTTATATCAATGGTCATTGAATCAACACAAAATCATTAAAATAAAAAGGTTAATCTAAGGTTGAGAGAAGCCTTCCTGGCTTGTTTCAACACCAATCAGTCTAAGATGCCTTGTATGACACTCTGAGTAAACCACGGAGTATTGTCATTATAGATAGCAGTAGGCTCTATTTTTATGGCTAATGGTATGGGTTCCAGTCTACCAACACTAGAGATAATGATAGTATCATTCTTCACTCTATATTCATCTCTAGTTGTAAGGGTTGCTTCTCCCCTACCTTATACCTTCCCCTATCCTTGGTGCTACAAGCTCCATATCACAATTGGTATGTTCAACTCATGAATAGTCTTCCTTTGTAAATACGGGGTTGTCATCCTTGGTGATCAACTTTGATTGTTGATCATACTCCTTTAGATTGATGGGGGAGTAAATCTTTAGCAACCCCTCTAATCTTCTTAGTGGAGGCATAGGTTTCATGAGACAAATGATAAATATAATGATGGATTACAAAGTGTGATTTGAAATGTTGATATGAAAAACATACATAGTTGAATCCAAGTGCACTCAAATATATCTTGATGGATTGTGGAAACATTATTTCCACTAGGTAAATATAAATTCATTTAACCTCTACAGTGACTACTAGTTGTGTCTTTTGGAGTGAATGTGCTCAAACAAGCTTCGATTGTGTTCATACCTTTAAGATGCAAATAATAATCCAATGAAGGTTTGGCACCTAAGTGACAAAATTTTCCCACCCTTCATTTAAAATGCCAAAAAATAATTTGTTTGTGTTAAATTAAAAAATAACAATATTAAATATTCAATAACAAGAAATCTTAAAAGTTGAACTCTAAGAAGTGCAATATTTAAATTTTTTAACAATTTATACTGGTTCAAGGCCTTTCCTAATCACCTTGCAAATGTCTCGTTCATAATCTTTGCTCTATGCTATGCATTTAGCTTCATGGTATCCAGAAAAATAGAGGTAGATTTTCCAAGATTTTTGGAGAAAACTATGTAAACTTTCTAGATGTCAAAAATGCTACACAATATTCTCCAATTTTTTTGAAAAATCCACTTAAAATGTATTTTAAAAACTAATGTTGCTAATGTAGAGGTAGTTCAAAACCTCCTTGCAAACCTTGAATCTCTCAAGGAATTGGTAGGTTGGGTTCAAAAAGCACACACAACCATGTAGTGGTCTATGAAGATATTTTTTTTCGCTATAAATCAATGATATTCCAAATTGGTAGATATATGGACTCCACTCCATTTTGCTATGGTAATCTTTAGTTTGCTACTTGGCCTTGCCCATGCTCTCCTAGATATATCTCGTTTTGTGATTTTCTTCATTGACTACAATGAGAGTAACCAATGCCTTTGAGAGCCTTAATAATAAAAGGAAGGCAAAAACTTAAAAAGATGTACATCTATAATTTCTTTCACCAAAACCTAATAATGTGCAGAATTTAGTATCAACTTTACAATATTAACCTTGACAATGGTCTTTGAGTAGGAACATTGGTTCCTTGCTCATTAACAAACATTCAATTCAAATAAGCTTTTTCTTGTAACGTGTACTGCAAGATGGTAAATGAGGCTATAAATTAGGTTAAACTAGGTCGGGCAATCCCTTTTTCTGTGTAAAATCTCTCATCAAAAGAGGAGCCAATAATGATTGTAGATGTATTTGCAAACATTATGCCCATGTTCCACATTTGGTTCAATGCATTCTATTTTGGAAATATTGTCTTGCATCTAATCAATGAAATTGGCCAAGTTAACTGTCCAAAAGTTATTAGCGTGCTTCACCTTTAATAACTTATGTAGAAGAACATAATTTGGTGCATTGTTAGTGATTACTTGCACTATGTTTTCTTCACTTGCCTCTATTACAATAGTTGTAAAAGGCATGCCCTTGCTTTCTAATTGGAATATTATCTAAGTTACCGGTTTGGGTTCGGGAGCAGGTTTGATGACGTGAACCCAGTTTGTGGGTTTGAGAATTTTGTTTTTGCCTTTTGGGTTCGTGGGCTGGGTTCGTACACACACATGCACACACACACACACACAAAGATATACATATACACATATTATATGCAAAAATTTAAAGAAATATACAAAATTACAAATCTAAATAATAAATGAGCAAATGAAGTTGTTTTGGGTCTCAAATGTATTTAGCAAGTGGCGGATTAGGGTTTTTTGGTCAAAAAAGGAAAAAAAAAACTTTTTAATGTTTAAAGTCACTTTATGGTGACTTGACCCAGCCCCATGCCTGGGTTTGCCCAGGTTTGCGCTAGGTTCGCCTTGGGTCCGCGCTAGGTTCGCCCTGAATCCGGCCAGGGTTCACCCCAGGGCCCTGTGGGGTGAACCTTGGCCGGATTTAGGGCGAACCCAGCGCGGACCCAGACCCACGCGGACCTAGTCCATGTCAGGAGGCCAAAATAGATGAACCCGGCAACTTAGAATATTATGCTTCCATTGACTGTATTTTCCCGGTGGCACCAACATTTTGAATAAAAATGTACATTGTAGAGAGAAAGAGCAATGCAAGGGATAGGAAATCAAATCTTATAAAATAGAAAAAAAATAATTAAAGAAGAGAAAAACCTAGTTTGAGAGAAAAAAAAGCACTGGATTTTAGGTTCTAGTAACAGAAAGAGGAGGATGTATGAAGGAGAAGAGGCAGCAAGGAGAGGGAAGGGAGAAACTTGAAATTTGTGAAATAATGAGAAGAGCAAGAACCTTCTTCCTAATGCTTAAATCAAACTGCATTCAATCCTTTCATAAGAACTATCAGGCAAAATCAGGTTTTGAGTGACAGTAAGATTGGGAAATCAGGATGGGTCAGTGAAATGAGCTGGAAAAAGTCACTTATGTTATTGCATTTTTCTGTGTTTGAAGGCTGTTTTTCCATTGCATTTTTGTTTCCTTAATTTGGTCAGACTTGTGAAATCTGACTGATGGGATTCACGAGTCCTGCTGTCATACTAGTGACTCAGCAAGAGTCGATACTGCAGATTTGCAGCCACTAACTTGGCTAATAATATGGTGAGTATTTTCTTAGTTATGATCTTTTTTTTTGATGAAATTAAAAAATCTTAGTATCAAAAAGAGGGAAAAGGTCCTGTTGATGTGTTTTTTATGCACAAAACATTTCAGAATAAAGTACCAAGGTAATTTACCCTCTCTTGAACAAAATCACCTCAGATGCTAAGAGTGAGATCAACTAATGTGATTCCAAGGTTTCTACATGTCAGGTCTTGACGAGTGGGTAAGTTCAGTGGTTGATGTGAATTGTTGTGTTTCACTTGGGGACTTACGCAAATGTTTGGATTATCATGAATGATGCGGAATAGGTGTGCTGACAACTTAAGATTTATCAATGTGGCTTTGGATTTACTTCTTACTAAAAAAAAGGACAAAAGGAATAGGGTTCAGAAAGTCTATTCTAATCCTAGGAATGTAGGAAATGATGAATGGATCTAGTGGAATCAAACCAGGCAAGGTCTCACAATCAGATATTGACACAAGCTTAGTGCAATCGTCTAAGGTATACTTAAAGATTTTCAGGCTATCACCATCAAACGTAGACACCATCCAAGTTGATGCTTGTCAACGGACGTGTAATAGTTGAAGTTATGCTTACTTAAATTCCAGTTGACCACACAAGGTGCACTTACCAGCGGCAAGAGGCTAGTGGTATGGATTAAGGATTCCACACAAATTAATTCAACAAATCTTTCACTCAATCTAACATACATGAAAATAAATTCTAATCTAACTTGGAGGAATTGAGAACCATGAATGCAAATACAACACTTGAAGAGCAAAATCACCAACAATTGAACAATGATTATGATTCAAATAGCTGCAGCATATACCAACAATTCTACAAAAACTCTCCCTTACAAATGAGAGACAAGGAGGCATATATAGAGTCTCTTACAAAATGGATGGCCCAGATTGATCTAAGATCAACGATTGAGATCATGCCAACAAAACCCTAGAATTGCTCTAATTAGGGTTACATCAAAAATGGTGCCACCAACATATGGCCCAATGAAAAGATACCTAGTCATCTAATAGGGAATCTTCTAGAAGATTCTTCCCTGCATTTCTCTCTCTCTCCTAGCATACTCCAAGAATCTGGCCAATACTGAATCTAACTCCTCCATGGAAATGCTAGGCAAGGTATCCTGCTATAAATCAATCACGTCCAGTGAATCCGAGCAAGCAGTCAAAGTGTTATCCCATTCTGGCATGAGCTTCTACGAATTATGAACATGAATCAACAAAGAGACCAAGTCATCAATCTAACTCTTCTTCAAAGAGTTCAACTGGAAAAAATACATAAATTTCATCTTGTCTCTTAATTCGGCTAAGTGTAAACCACTAGCATCACTAACACCAACACCCAATAATTCCTCAATCGAGGCAAGGTTTTTCATCTGAATGTCCTGAATTAATCCTTCCATCTCCATACAACTCGATTGGGCGTTCTCATAAGCTGATTTCTTCAAGGCTAATGCACAATACTAGCCATGGAAATCATATATGTCTCCATTGTGCACAATGTTCTCGCTGACTAAGGTGGAATTAGGAACCTTCTTCAATGCCAGGAGTCGTAGAATAGTCTTGTCTTGGATAGGCCGAAATTCTTCCCAAACTCCCTCCAAATATTGGATTCTGAATACGAGCACTGTTGTCCTATCATATGCATGGACAAACTGAGTAAGGAAATCATCTGCCTGCTTTCTTGTGCTCTCAATCCACTTTTCCACCTCCAAGTGTGTACCTCTCGCTACCTCGCAGTGTGAATGTATTCCATGGTCAACTGCAATAGGGGAAATAAGGGTGGGATTCTCACGCCTTGTCCCTGCAATATACTCTCTGAGTTTGATATTCTCTTCTCTGTACCTTTCATTTTCTTCAACCGCTCTGCCTAACCTCGCATTGATTGCTTGGAGGTTCTCACCAATCTCATGAAATTCCTGTTTACTGGATGTACGTCCAAGGGCAACTGAAGTGATCTAGAAATCCATAGGAATAGCAGTGTCGGCTGTCATGCCTGCTCTAGGAACAACAATCTGTGCAACCCGCATTCCTGTCTCATCTCTAGCTATGTGCGATAAAATCTCCGCTCTCTTAGGCTCCTTCTCCTTAGCACTCCTAGCTAGGTAGTCATCATTATCATGAATAGGTTGTACCTCTATCATCTGTTTACTTTTCTCCATACTTCTCATCAACCATTCAGGAACAGCGGCCATCTCCATACCATCATCGAGACATACTTCTCGATCAAGTCCTTTCAATGCCGAGATAACATCATCATTATCATTAGGATTATTCCCGGTCCAATCATATACCTCATTTCTCAAACTAACTTCCAAAAAGACAGTAGGGGATCCCGATTGATCATCATTCTCCTCAGGAGGTGCAGATGTCGCTGTGGCATGAAATTTCTAAGCATTCTCTTGTAGTATCACTGTGTTGGAACACTGCTGAGTCTCCATATTTTGTTATGTTACTTCAATCACTTCGATTGATGAGACACTAGGAGGGGGTGAAGGAATGATAAGTGGAGGAATGATAGTCTTCTGTTTCTTCTTCACTTCCTCAATCTTCTTCCCTTTGGCCTTGACTTCTCCAGGCGTGTTCTTCCTTCTCTTGGGAGCTTGACTCTCTTCATTTGCATGAATCCTGACATCACTGATAGTCCTCTGATCATCCTCAGAAGTAGACTCTTTCGGCTTCATCCTTTCATAAGTGAAGGGAACACCCATGTCAACTAATCTGTTCATCTGTATATCCACCCATGTGCGGGAGAAATTCAAGACCTCTCTCATCAATACATTCTGGTCAATCTCTTCTGACTCTAACCAATTTGGCAATAGGATTGCCTTCTTCATTTCATTCTCATAATGTGGGTGTGTATGATCTCTATTATCTAATACCTGATCGGGAATGAGGAAAAGTCCACACTTCCTCATGAATCCACTGACATTCTGGACCACATTCTTCTCTTCATTGCTTGCTCGTTCATCAGGTTAGCCCAATAATCTTCTATGTCAATCTTATGAGTGAACTTCTCTCCTCTGATCCTTTCGACCTTCTTGTCTGGATCAAATCTTTCTCTCTTCTTATATGTAGCGAATCGGTAGAATGCAAGCTCCTCACCTGCAGTGCTGGCGGCTATGGCGGATTGGCACACCTCTGATGTCTTCCCAACTGAAATAGGGAACGTCATGCCTGTTCTGTGCTTCTCTCTGGATAACATCAAACTCTAGAAGCTGCCTCACCACTTCCAACAATATCATTCTGTCAGTAGGATACCTAGGAAGCCTGGAGGGTTCAGATTGAAACCCATGAATCCTGAGGTATGTGAAAGTGGGAAACTGTATGTACCATGATCCATATTTCTCTATCAACTCTGTTGCCTCCTTGGACAATCTTCTGTGGATTCTGCCTTGCAGCATCCGTGTGATGTACATAGTGAATGCATCATTCACTCTCTTGTAGTCTTCAATTCTATACATGCTTAGCTAGGGGTAGCATTCATGACTCTTGTACTGCCCTTGCCCATTCCCGACTTCACCTTTGCATATTAATCCTTTGTATGAAACAAATCGTGCAAGCAGGTAAACCAGGTAAGAAGTCATGGCGAATGGCTTGGACCGCTCTACATTCCTCAGCTGGAAATTCAGGTTGTCACTTATAATCTTGGACCAATTCACTAGTGTTCCTCTAAGACAATCCTGAATGAAGTAGAACACCCATCCATGAAATATTGCTCCCTGCGGCATCCCCATCACTCTGTTGAGTAGGAATATCAAATCACTATATTCTTCCTTAAAATCTATGCACATAAGTGTCTTGGGAGCCTTGGAATGATGAGACTTAGGCTCAATCATCCACTCTTCTGTTAATTAAACTCTTGCATACACCCATCTTCTTCGTGTATCTATTCGCATAATCCTCCTTGGTCACATCCTTCATGTCTGTTCCGCGTGGAATTCCGAACACCTCTGCAATGGCATCCTCAGCAAGGTATGCGATTACAACACCCTTGGGACTCTTAATCTTTCTTGTGAGCAGATCGTAACATCGTGCACACTTCAGGATCAACTCATTGCACTGTATAGACTGTGGAAATCCAGCGGCATGGAAGATGCCACTCTTCATAATGTTCGCATATGTTGGGGAAGGAACTTGATCTCTGACTCCGAACATCCGACACTGCATCTGGTCTAAGTCTAGGAAATGCATGTTTGTATCAGTGATCTCCTTCCATCTGGATGAAATCTTAAGTTCTGGATAAAATCCAGTCTCCAGCGTCTTCAATAGTTCTTTCCTTTCCTTGTATCCTGACTTTGACATCGCACTTGTACGAAGCTCGAAGTTAGACTTAGGATAAAATAAATAATACTTGTAATAAAATTCCTGACTTTCTAAAGATTTTAGCTAATTAGAGCATGGAGTCAGGAAAATAATCCATATACTTGGTAAATTTTAGCAATTACGTTCAAAGTGTGACAACACTAAGGCATGGAAGCCTTCCATAAAATTTATTTATACCTCCTTATGCTTAGAAAATATGCAAGCAAAAAATGCAAAGGAGTATACCGGATAAGTGATGACTAAGGAGAGGTGTGAAAGGTTGTGTTTTCACACAACGAATGTCTGAAGACACCTTTCGCAGTCAACAATGGAGGTCAAAATTCTGAAGAGAACCTGAAAATCAGACTTTCAAAACATGTTGTAATCTTAAAAAATGTGCATTTAATCAATAAAAATCAGTTTTATTGATGAAAACAATCATTTTCTGGAATGTAAGTATGGCTGGTAAAAATTAGTTTTCTGAGGACAATTCTGAAAATTGGATACTTCAGACTTACCAGCACCTTGCAAAGTGGTTTAAATCCCTGAAAATGGTGAAAAATGGCCAAGGAAACAGCCCCAAGCAAATTCGCCAAAACTGGTTAGGTGGCTGGAAATGAAAATTTCTGAGGACAACCGCCTAACAATGGAGTTTCAGACTTGCAACAACGATAAAATGGTCTAAAAAATGCACAGAAAACTCCATAAAATGCCTCCAAATGCTAAATGTTTAAGTTGGAATTGGCTGGGCAATAAAAACTTAAGTCTGAAAATTAATGGCAGCCCTTAATGGAGGTCAAAATCTGAAACAAATCTCAGATTTGAAGCGAATCAGCAGGCTGGAAATGATGGCAGCCATCAAGCATGCATGAAAATCATCAAAATATGGCACCAAATCACTTCCCAAGCAAAATCAAAATTTTCCCAAGTTTAGCACTGAACTTAAAATCTGAAAATTGATGCCAATGGCAGCTTAGACCTGCAGTAATGAAGGATGGCAGCAATCTGGAAAAATCGCCCAAGTTGGCGTTGGATACCCCAAACACAAAAAATTGCCTTCCTTAGCAAAAAATCGAAATTTTCAGAATTCTGAAAAATGTTGTTAATGGCAGTAATCTGCAGCAATGAAGGTCTGAACAGCAAGCAAAAATGGTGGAGGAAAAATCGCCCAAGTCTCCAAACATGAAATTGCCAACTTTTACCAAAAAATGCTAAATTTGGAAAAATCGCCAAACTTAGCAAAATCGAAATTCCAAAACTGGTCTTTAATGGCAGCCAAGGGGAATAGATCAGCACGCTGGAAAAAATGGAGGAAAATAAATCCTCAATCCCACACTTCACAAAAACGCCTTGCTAAAAAAATCACCCAACTTGGAGAAAAATCGCTTTCATGGAGACACCTGGAGAAATAATAATAAAATATTGCTAAGTCTCCTCTCGTATACTTGCTTTCACCTCTCACTTTCACCACACAAGCAATGTGGGATAAAACACTTGTATAAATACTTGCTTGGTGAAACCCTAACTTGCTTTTAGAAGGTTCAAACATTAAATGATTATTTGCAAGTTATTAAATTTTGCTTTTAAATTTTAAATAATCATTAATAATTATTTAAAAGCAATTAAAATGGGGCTTATTTATTAAAATATTGCAAATTAAATCGAAAATAAGCCTCCAGGGGAAAATCGATTTGGGTTGGGATTGAAAACTCCCTTCAAAAATCACTTAAGTGTCAAAATTTGCCCCATAAGGGAAATTTGACCCATGCTTGGACAAAAATCCATGCTCAATTTCATCAAAATGCACACAAAAAACCTCCCAGGGGAAATTCGATGGGAGTCTGGACAAAAAATCCAGACAAAAATGCACTCAATTTGCAAAAATTCACCCCCAGGGGAAATTCGATGTCTGGACAAAAATCCACACTCAAAACTCACTTAACTTGGAAAAATACCTCTTTGGTGGAAATTTAACCTCAGTCTGGATGAAAATCCGAACTCAAAACTCTTCAAAATGTTCCCAGTGGAAAATCGATCCTTGTCTGGATGAAAATCTGGACAAAAATCCTTACAAAATGTCTCAAGGGAAAATCGATCTCTGTCTGGATAAAAACCCAGGCAAAAATCCTCACTTAGTTGTCACAAAAATCTTGGTGGAAAATCGACTCAGGCATGGAATTATCTTGAACGTTGTCCGCATTTTAGTCCGCACTCCAGTCCGCAATCCTGGTGGAAAATCGATGGCAGTCTGGATAAATCCTGACACTTAGCCAAATTTTAGCACTTCCAGGGGAAATTCGATGGCAGTCTGGATAAATAGTGGGGGAAATTAGTGGCCAGTATGGATTCCAGGGGAAACCCATGTGTAGTATGAATTTTGAGTGGGGGAATGGGTTGGGTAGTTTGGAATGTGAGGGGAAAAACACCTCTAGCATGGATTTTGACCCTTTAACCCTTGGAATAAGGATTTCCCTTAGGGTTTTATCATTTTAACCACTCAAGATCACTTAGAAACATTAAATTTAACTGGACTTAGACTAATTTTCCCAAAAATATGAGCGAAATGTTAGGAAAATATTGGAATAAAGTGCGAAATCAACTTAACTAATACCTTAGGAGCGACAAAACAACTCCAAAAGGTTTGTGAATACCTTGGCACTTTAAAATCACTGATGCGCGTGTTTAAAAACACGTTAACGTTCAAATGGTCAAACACTTAGCAAAACTTAGGATCATTAAAATATCATCTTTTGCAACTTGATCCTATAACTTTAAAAACCCTAGACGGCACTAGGCATGATCAAAACTCTGAGACTCGGGCGTAGGAAACGCAAAATTGCCCACTAAGCAGCCAAAACCCTAACCTAACAATGCAGGAAGCTAGAAAAGAGGGGGTCCCCGTTAGCAATGGGGCGATGTGTGAAAAGGTCACAATAGGTCCCCAAATTACAACAGGTGACATGCGACAAAAGACAAACATGCAAAGAAGAAGGTAACTACCTTCTAAAATAGCTAACTAATATAGTAGGCTTGCATGCAAGGATTTACAAGTTATATGAATGACAAATAAAACTCACAAAAAACATTAGTGTTAAACCAAACATGTAAGAAATGCTAAGGAAACACATGCACTTCTAGAAGCATGGCATTCATCTAGATTCCATATATGTGCATGCAAGAAAAAAACATATAGTATATAGCTATGTTACCCCGAGTTTCTGGGATAGGGGGACGGGGAAATGGGTTTTCGGGACAGATTTTTTTTTCCCAGAGTAGGGAATGGCAGGGGACGGCAGTGGGGACAGCTATATAAAAAATAGGGAAAATTTAAAATATATAGGGAAATTTTAAATATTCGTATAAAAACATGGATAAAGCATGTGTATATACATTATAAAACCTTAACATATTAGGTTTGTGTTAAATAATTTAAATTGAGAGTTTGCATGAGAGTGGAAGTCAAACAAATAATCAAATTTCAATCATTAATTGTATGGGACAGCTAGAGTACGGGTTTCCGAAAGTTTCCGGGACGTCCCTGTTTCTGGGGCGGGTCAAATTATGCCAAAAACGTGTCCCTGGGTACCGCTGGTATATACATGTGAAGGCTAATGAAGAAGCAATGCATGCATGCATGAGGAAGCTCTTGAATCATGCCCTTCTGATCCAAATTAGTTTCTTTTAAAAAACTCTAGGAAATACCTCTGCAGAGGGCACCAAAGTTGAGGATTCATGGAGGGGGAGGTACATCCACGTAAGTTTCAGGAAAACAATGTCATTGATTGTCGTTGGACGTCATGTTGCTCTCCAAGATATCTTCTAGAAGAGATTTATGACTGCTGTGACTAGGGTTTAAGGCAGGGCATGACATCTTATAATAATTACCGATTTTATCCCTGTTGGTCAATTGTGGGGGATCATACTTTTTTTATTTCCCTCTATTTTAGCATGGCTACTGATTTCAGGGTTTATTTTTGATATTCCCTATTGTGGTGGTGGTTGTTCTTTTTGTATGGAATGATTTTCTACAGTGTGGCAACATTCGAACTTCTGCTTGATTGCCTTCTTCCTTGTCATAGGCTGTTGATTTGGATTTTCACATTTCTGTTGTTGCGTCAAGTTGTGTGACTCTTCCTTGCCTTTTCCTTTATTGCATTGTGTTTTTGGTTGTTCTTTTGACAATGTGGCAGTATATCCTTGTCTATGAGATGTTTTTCTGGCCATTATACTTTACAACATTCATTGGCTTTGTGGCTCCATGCTTAGCCATTTCTTACATTTGAAAGCTTGGTTTTACTCCATGGCCTTGTTGCTGATTTCTTTCTTGGGAATGTTTATTGTTGTTGACCAAGCTGTTTGTCTCTTTTGGGTTAGAGTGGCAAGATTCTAATTTGCCTTCTCTTGATTGGTTCTTTCATTTGAATTGACGGTCCCAACCCCAGGCCACATGATTGTTTATTTTCTGGTTGGTAATAGGAGTTGGAGAGTTTCTTGACAGTTAGTATTTGTTATTTATTGTTTAATTTTTTGTGTTGTAAGGGTCCTCTGTCACAAGAAGAGGGAACTTTGTGTAGCAGAGTTTTAGGTGGAAGAATGTAACCCTGTAGCTTAAAAAGGGGATTGTAATGATAAGAATGACAAAATGAAGTCTTGTTGTTGTGAGAGAGGTTGGTTGTAGGAGTGGCTAAAACCACCCCTGCATGTTATAATTTTGCATGCAAGTTGTATTCTGTTACAGGGGTTTAATAAAATCATTAGAGTCTAGCATTTTGGCTTTTGTATGTAGTTGTGTGTGTGTGATCGAGTAGGCTGCAAAGATTGGCTACCCTTAAATGGGTTTCCGATCCTTGTCTGCATTAGACATTCACGAATGAGATGGCCACATTTTTGGCAGCCCTATCTAAATGAATACTTTCATAATCCAAGGCTTGAGACCTTTTGAAATCTCTATGTTTAAGGGTTTTACTTCTTGGAAGTGGGTAGGTTAGATCAAGTTCCACATAGATCCAAGCATAATCCAAGAAGCCTTCTATATGAAAAGGTGAAGAAATATCAATGGCCACTGCCAAAGATTTGGAAATCATCTCAAAAACATAAGGAGACTATAATATTGGGAGGGGCATACATATATATCCAAACAGGGACTGTAGCAGGGATTTCCCTAGAAGAATTGAATACCACATGCCAATGCTTCATAAATAGACCTGCATTTGTGAAGAAATTAGGCTCACCTTAAAAAACCCCGTCTTTGTTGGATCCATTTGCAAAAGTGGCTATAAAATAGCCCTTTTCACAAGATCAAAGCTCAAATTCTCCATTAGCCTTCCAATTTTTCCTAGTCCGAAGTAAAATGTCTTCTAGAGGAAGTTGGGAGCCCAAGCAACGGCAGATCAAACTCCTACCTAAGGTGGGGGCAATTTTCTTGAATTTGTCCACATCTAGACTAATAAGAGGAAAATCCCCAAAGGGCTGTCATGCAAGAATTTGATCCATTGCTTGTTGGAGCCATCTTATTTTTGCCTAGTGCTACTATCACAGAATCGATTTCCTTCTCTTGGATTGAAGATCCAGATTCAGCTATTGTGTCCCTAAATGAGCAAAAGGGGAGGTGGTCTCCTCCCTTGCACAGAGCTAATGAAGGTGAAACTAGAGATCAAAAATCCTAGCAAACTATGAAAGACATGCAAAGAAAACCAAATAGAAACAGAAAATCACCAAACCCTCTTCAACACCACGATCTTAACTTCTAAGCATATGGTGACTTCTAGTTAGGCTTTTGACTTGCAATTTTAAACTATAATCAATTAAAATTCATAAAACTCTAATGAATTTTTTTTGTGAAGCTATTCTCCTGATGGGAAGCTCTCCCCCTTTCATCTTTCCTCGGTCAACCTCATTTTATCCATAATGATATACTTGTATTCATTTGCCATGGTTTTCTTTAACGTATTCATTTTTTAAGCTATTTCCTTGTACAATATTATCTGATTTATGACAGTATTTTTTTTTCATCCACAACATATAACTTTCAGAGATTTGCTGTCTCTAATGAACCTTTGGGAAAATACCTGCATTTGAGAGTTGGGTCACTTTCAACAGTTAGTTCCATCAGTATGAACTCTATGCATATTAGTGCATTGGCTGGCCTGTGGTTAAGATGGGAGTTATTAAAACATTGATGTGACACAATACATGAGTTCAATATCTGTATTTACATGATAATTTGGTTTTCATTATGTTTCGCAACATGCTCTGAAATATTTATTGGATGACACACAGAACTGAATGTATTCAAAGAAGATAGTCCATTACCAATTATGATGAATGGAGTCTTAAAAGGTTGACTTTTTTAGCTATAAAGCCTAATTCTGACAATGGCTTTAACATTAATAATTTAGAAAGACAAAATTGAGTTTGAAGGTGATTGACTGGAACTACATAAATTTCAAAGTTGACTTTGAAAGCAAGGTCTAATGCAGTTTCAGAAGAAGTAAACTCAATGGTGCATACCGAAATTCTTTCCAATCTAGAAAAGAGGGAAGAAAATGCAAGATGAATATCTTTTGTAACTGCCCTCCAATCTCCAAGTCAGTGATGAGAAGTGCCAAGATTGGTTTAGGTGTCCTAGGTCCAACTGAAGATAATGGCAAGTCAAAGCACAATGGAAACTGAAGTGCCATAGGAGCCAAAGAAGAAGTGATACTTCAATGGAATTATCATCAAAGAATAAATTCAAGTCCTCAAAAGGGTCCTCCAAATCTTCAAGAAGGGACTCAAAATGAATTTGCAAGATTTGTCAAGTACTTATTCCAAGAAGCTATATGTGGAAGACATAGATTGTCCTGCTGCAAGGAATCACTAGAAGCCTTATTGAAGGTGACACTAAACTCTATGAAGGCAAGAGATGGAGGAGATGGAAAATTAGCACATCTCTAGAAACTTAGTTGAGGAAAGGACTCGCAGGTTCAAATGACCATGCTACATCTTCGCAAAAGTGTATGCTTGAGTGTGAATGTCAACTAAAGGGACATCAGGAGAAAAATGTGAGGTGTACAATGTAGACCAACCATCTGACTTGCTAACTATGGCAATATCTCCACTCCGCAAACTCTGAATGAAAACAAAATCTGATGCAAATTCAGCATTTTTCTTTGTCCCACTATGTTGGATCTAATAGATGGAAAGGAGACTAGTTGACAATGAAGGTACACAAAGGACATTATTGAAAGATCCCTCAGCCATGT